>NW_026606850.1:0-600000 GCF_029890125.1 Rhinichthys klamathensis goyatoka | reverse complement strand
AGTTGTGATATCCAGTCTTTCACCGGGCGCTCAGCGCTCATGTACCCCGCCGAGAACAGCCGTACCTCGGCCAGTGCTTCTGACGTTTGCCGCTGGCTCTGATGTCTCTAGTCTAGTGGTTAAACATGAGATATAATTCGTCTTGTGTATAGCCTATAACGGGCGATCTTTGGTCTCATTAATCTATCATTTGTTCCCTGGCAAATCGTTTTGGCTGAGGGCAAAGTGAAGTTTCATAACTTTATATTTTGGCTATTTTAACGTTGTATCCTGCTGTATGTGTGTCTGAATCGTTTACTTTATTTCTTGTCTTGTATAACTTCTTATACTTTTAGGCTACTTATACTGTTATAGTGTCTATTACTGATCAATAATGTAGTATATGCAGTGAATGGTTCTGACCAGCACACCCCCATACAGTTCGTGTAGTTGGTATGACCCACTGTTGTATGGCTTGTGGCCAATGTGGTGAATTGAGTTGAAAACATGCAAGTAAAGAAGCTGGGCGATATAACTCCTGTGTGTATGTGTCTTGATGTGACTAAGGATTAACAAAGACTACAACATGGTGTCAGAAGTCAATGTATCTCCTGAATAACACCGTGCACATCAACAAGTGACTGAAGATCACCGCGGCGCGGGTAATTTAAAAAAAAAAACAGTGTCGAACTGCAGCACCACTGGATTATCCTAACGAGCCCCACGAGCTAACAAGATAACGAGACGGACAAAATGGAAATGCTTCGTCCGCCATCACCTTTGTCACTGACGGGGAACTTGGCTGACAATTGGCGTAAGTGGGAACAAAGATTTAATTTGTATCTTACTGCCTCAGCTTTAGTGGATAAATCTGAGTCGAGAAAAATCGCTGTACTGCTGCATAGCATAGGAGAAGAGGCGCTAGACATTTATAACTCGCTCGAGATCGAATACGAGGATCCACGAGATAAAAAATTATCAGAGGTCCTCACGGCACTGCGAAAATACTGTGCTCCGCGGAAGAATACTGTCTTTGAACGACATCAGTTCTGGGCTCACACATTCTCTGAGCAAGCAGGCATAGATAAATTTCTCACGGAGCTAAGAAACAAAGCACGCACATGTGAATTTGGAGAAACTGAAGATCTCATGATACGAGACAAAATAGTTTTCAGCATAACAGACTCTGGCCTTCGTGAACGACTGCTGTCTATATCTGAGTTAACCCTTTCAAAAGCCATTGACATGTGCAGAGCTAAAGAAGTCACGAGGGCACAAGTTACAGCTATGGCAGCATCATTAGAAACGCAATTTGTGCATGCCGTCACCAAAAATGGTTCTCAGCCTAAATGGAGATCAAACAAATCAGCAGTGCACAAACAAATGACAGCGCCAACTAGGGCACATTCAAAAAATTGTGGCAAATGCGGACGCATTCACATGCCAAGGCAGTGCCCTGCCTATAATGAAGTGTGCAAAAAATGTGGCAAAAAGAACCACTTCGCACTTGTGTGCAAATCTAAAGCCAAAATGGACGCGCTCGATATAGATACCGAGATATCTGGGATAGACACACTGTTTGTGGGTACGGTAGTTCACTCAAACACGTCAGATACAGGCTGGCACACAAAGCTGAGTATGGCAGGCATTGTTGTAAACTTCAAGCTTGACACAGGTGCTGAAGCAAACGTCATTCCAAAGAAAATCATTGATCAGCTTCAGGTTCCTGTGAACATCCAAAAAACAAACACAGTGCTCGTGTCGTACGGAGGCACCCGCATCAAACCAGAAGGTGTTGTTAAACTCCATGTGCAGGCTAAAAATAAAACAACTGACATGATGTTCTTTGTGACTACAGCATCAGACATAGCCCTACTGGGGAGACAGGCATGTGTGCAGTTGGACCTTATAAGAAAAGTAGACGCTCTCACACCGTCATCACCTGCCACAAAAACTGAGCTCCTTAGCCGCTATGCATCAGTATTTCAAGGTTTGGGCCAGTTTCCTGGATTGCACCATATTCACACTGACCCTTCCATTCCTCCAGTAATACACGGCTGCAGGAAGATACCGTATGCAGTTCATGACCGACTTAAAGAGACACTTGATGATTTGGAGAAAAGGGGTGTCATAAGCAAAGTATCTAAACCTACTGCATGGGTTAGCAGTCTCTGCATTACAGAAAAAAAAAAAACGGCGCGCTGAGAGTCTGCCTGGATCCCAGAGACCTAAACAAGGCCATACTCCGCCAGCACTACAATATTCCCACTCTGGAGGACATACGGAGTAAGCTAGCTGGCAAAAAGTTGTTCACCATCCTGGATGAGAAGGATGGCTACTGGCAGATTCAACTAGATGAGGAGTCAGCAGATCTCTGTGCTTTCAACACGCCGTGGGGCAGATACCGTTTCCATCGCATGCCTTTTGGTATAAAGTCAGCGAGTGAGGTATTTCAGTGCCTGAACTCAGAAAGCTTTGGGGACATTGAAGGTGTTTTCATGGTGGCTGACGACATGATCATAGCGGCATCCACCAAAGCGGAGCATGATGTCATCCTAGAGAAAGTGATGAACAGAGCGCTGAGTCTAAATGTGAAATTCAACAAAGACAAATTGCAGTATATGGTCCATGAGGTGACTTACCTAGGCCACGTCATCACCGCTGAGGGAGTGAAGCCTGATGAGTCGAAGGTTTCGGCAATATTGCAATTTCCCCCTCCCACTGACAGAAAAGCCCTTCAGCGTCTGCTAGGTATGACACGCTACCTGTCACAATACATTCCCAATGAAGCCACCCTCACTGCACCTCTTAGGCTGTTGCTAAGGAAAGACATAGACTGGCAATGGCATCCTGAACAGCAGTTAGCACTTGAAAAACTCAGAACAGCCATAGCAACTGCACCTGTTCTTGGACATTTTGACCCAAAGCAGCCTATTGAAGTGCAGGCAGATGCCTCAAAAGATGGCTTGGGGGCTGCTCTTATGCAGAAACAGCAACCAATTGCATATGCTTCGAGAGCGCTATCTGCGGCTGAAAAGAACTATGCCCAGATAGAAAAAGAGCTACTGGCCATAGTATTTGCTCTGAGAAAATTCCACCAGCATGTTTACGGTGTGCCTGTCAGGGTTCAATCTGATCACAAACCACTTGAGGCGATATTCTCCAAACCCATAGGTGCAGCACCAGCACGCCTTCAAAGAATGCTGCTCCAGCTGCAAAGGTATGACATCCACATTGTTTACACTCCAGGCAACCAGATGCATATCGCCGACGCGCTGTCCAGAGCATACATTCAGTCTGATACAACAGAGAGTCTAGACCTGAGCGAAGAGAAAGTCATCTATGCAATGAATGGAGAATCACTTGGTGGTAACATCATGCACATGATCCAACAAGCCACACAGTCAAATGCTGAGATTCAACTGATACGGCAGCTACATGAGCGAGGATGGCCGGACAGAAAGAAAAATGCCCCACTGGCTGCTCAAGCTTACTGGCCAGTCAGACACACTATTAGCATAGATGATGAGCTACTCTTGAAAGATGATCGCATCATTATCCCTCGCGCACTGCGACAAGAAGTGCTGAAACGACTTCATGCGGCACATCAGGGTATACAGCGGTCTCTAGCACACGCCAGATCATGTTTCTACTGGCCAGGACTCACTGAAGCCGTACGTCACATGGTAGAAGTCTGTAGTTTCTGTCAAGAGAGTCGCCCTGAAAATCAAAAGGAGCCACTTATCTCGCATCCAGTTCCAAAGGGACCCTGGCAGAAGATAGCTGCTGACATTTTTGACTTTCAAGGGCGTTCATTCCTTCTGATTGTGGACTATTTTTCGAAATATCCAGAAGTCTTACAGCTGCCAGACAAAACGTCAGCCTCACTAATAGCACAATTCAAAGCAGTGTTTGCAAGACATGGTGTGCCTGAGATCCTGATGGCAGATCATGTACCCTTTGCCAGTGCTGAAATGGCTCGATTTGCTCATGACTGGGGTTTCAACATCACACACTCCAGCCCCAATTTCCCTCAGTCCAACGGCATGGCAGAGCGAGCCGTAAAGACTGTTAAATCTATGCTGAAAGCTGCTGCTCAGTCTGGCACTGACCCTCACCTCGCTTTATTGACTCTCCGCAACACTCCTGTCACTGGTCTCAAGCACTCCCCAGCCCAGATCCTTATGGGCAGAGTCTTACGTTCTACTTTACCGGCCAGCAAAGCTGTTCTGCAACCTTCTATACCTAAACACATCCAGGAAGCGCTGCAGCATCTTCAATCACAGCAAAAAAGATGGTATGATAGAACAGCAGCCACACTTCCAGCCTTCAAAGGGGGACAGAGAGTATATATGAGAATCAGAAATACATGGAAACCAGCTACAGTTGTCAGTGCCCGAGAAGAGCCCCGCTCATACGATGTTGTCACACCAGCGGGCACAGTCTACCGCAGGAACAGACGTCATCTCAGGCCTGACAGGTCAATCAAATATGACTCGCAACCTGACTGTTCCCTGGACACTGACAATGATTTGAGCAAGGACACTGTTTCAAATCCTGTTCCAAATGAGCCTTCTCAAGATGTGGAAAGAAGTGAGCGGCGACCGAAATGCACAAGAGCCGGACGTATCGTCAGACAACCGGCACGGTTCGAGGATTATGTGCTTACTTAAGTATGCTAGATTAGTGTAACTATTGCTTGCTCATATCAAACGTTATTTCATACACTGGTGATATTGTCAGCATACTGTTCTTGTTTTATGTCTGATTAATACTGTTTAAAAGCTTAAGAAGGGGGATGTAGTATATGCAGTGAATGGTTCTGACCAGCACACCCCCATACAGTTCGTGTAGTTGGTATGACCCACTGTTGTATGGCTTGTGGCCAATGTGGTGAATTGAGTTGAAAACATGCAAGTAAAGAAGCTGGGCGATATAACTCCTGTGTGTATGTGTCTTGATGTGACTAAGGATTAACAAAGACTACAACAAATAAAACTAAAATTTAACAAAAATAGACAGGGTTGTGTCATTTTATTTTATATAGCCTATATTTTATATAGCCTTTTCATTACAATTTTATTTGCTGTATACTGTTTGTTTATTTTATTGACTAAACTATTTACTATTACTTCTCACTTTATCTTATATTTACTATTTACGTTGCACTGTAGTTGTACCATATCGTATATTACCATAGATAAAGGATCCATCACATGCTAGGGCTTCACCCATCTCTGGCAATACACACAAGAGTTGCTTTGTAAATAGGTGTTTCTTTTTTGTTTCTTTCTTTTTTGTGTGTGTGTTTATTTTGTATGATTACTTCACCCATGTATTTGTACTCTGCTGACTAATGCTGATCCATGTGTTGTTGACAAGGGGGTGGGGGTGGGGGGGTTAAGGGAAAATTTGACAAATTCTGTATATTTCCCTGTTGAAAACATTGCATTACAAAAAAAAAAAAATGTATTGTGTATTATAATAGCAGTATTGAGTCTAATTAGTCGTTACTGCTTGAATCACCTAAAGAAGAAACATGAACTGGTTAACTGGAGTTTACTTTTCTGCAATACAATAAGTAGGCCTAACTTTATCGAGGTAAAAGTTTCCCCGCTGTCACCAGACGTAGGTCTAGGAGTGGAGAGAAGAGTGACAAAATCACGGTAGGGCTGTGCAAACAAAGTAGGCTATCTGTCTAGCATTGCCATGTCAGAGTATTGATTGATTCATTGTCCCAGTTTGTAAGAGACATTTCAGGTTGGATGTATTTAATAAACTGAGCGAAGCCTATTCATCTGTTAATATGAAACGCGACTTGGCCATTGTAAATAAGGCTACAGCACATCTTGTACAACTTAAACCCATGGTAGCTAGGTAACGAAAAACAAACTGAAAGACCGCAATTCCTGATTTCGCTTTCGTTCACTAAACAAAGACTATGGAAATTAAACATCACTTTTCCATCAAAAAACGTGTTGTAAAAAACATAACTTATTAGATTTAAGACCTAGGTTCGCTAGCTAGTTCTGTGCCTGCCTGTGTGCGCTATGGTGCGCGCTGACCCTGGTCGACGAGAACCCGCAGAAGAGATGTGACGCAGGACGTAACCCCGCCCCCCGGGCGAGATGCCCCAAAATTTATGAATCCCTTTCGGAGGGAGTATAGTGATGCTCACGACTCACAAGCAATAAGCGCGTCCCAGCCGGGTCCGTCACTTTTTGGGGTCCCCCTGGAAACATTTCCGTTGTGTTCTGTGCTATTTGCAGCACGTTTCTGTTTGGTTGTGTTGTGAATATTTGGAGCACACGTGTGTCGTAAAAACTGATGAAGATGTTTTCTAAATTTGCGGGTGTTTTTTTCTGTTTGCATGTGTTTTCTTCAGTTGCAGCGCATTGAGCTCTCTCGTCCACTGTATTTTCCACATCTTAAAGCACCTCTTTTTTGTGACTGAGCTGTTGAAATACCAATAAATACATAAATGGAGAACCAAATAAAGCTAGTCAATCCCAGTTTTACTTTGATCTCTCTCGCTTTGTTTTTGAGGTGTGTTGTGTAAAAACTTAGCATGCTAGATCTCAAAGTAAGACGTGTGTGTGTGTGTGTGTGTGTTTGTGTTGAGGGAATGATGAGAGACTCTTTGTTGGTCGGAGTGACATGCTACTGGGCTGCTGTAAATTTCAGCATTTCAAACGAAACCCAGCGAGAGTTTCAACCGTATCAAAAGTGAATGAAAACGACTGGCCAGATTTTGATGTAAATATCCCCCTGTTATATTCATAAGAGTATTTTTGAGAAGTTTTATACAAATGGACTGTATTATTTTTTGTCTTGGAAACTATAATTTTGCAATATAATCCGTGTTTTTTTGGGGGGCAAATCAACAAAAGTGCAGGAAGATTCTTTGGAGTTCATGGGTTAATCAAAATATTTAAAAAAGCCCAGCAGCTGATTATTATGCTGAAAATAATTCTGAATGACTGACCCTTATAAAATTTGGTACATTTATTAAGGGTGTTGACCAAATTGTGTGAGAATCGGCCACAAGGTGACATTATATCAAGATAAATTATGTTTTTGCTAAAAACCTGCTAATAAGGACTAGAATAAAATGATGTTTTCTTCTAAGTCATTCTTCCCCAATTAACAATATTTTGAAATATGCCTAAAAGATACTTGCAAAGAATTATCTAAAATTACATTTTTATCCAAAGTGACTTTCAGTAGATTTAAAGTATACATTTAGCATTTTTTGTCAGCATGCGTTCCTTGGGAATTAAATCGTCTCAGTTACTATTGTAACCTTCATTCCCTGATGGAGGGAACAGACACGTAGGGTTCGGTCCTGTGAGTCCTAAAAAAGTCCAATAGAATTAGCAAGTGAAATGTTCATGTCTGTCCACTCCCTGGACATCCGGGTTTAAAAGAGGGCCAGCGAGAAGAGCCAAGACAGCATCTCGACCAAGTCAGCGGCAATTCAGAGTTGTGGCAGGAGGGACACAACATCTCCGTTCCCTTCATCAGGAAACTAGGGTTACAATGTCACACTTCCTGCTTCCGGAATGCGGAGTAGGGATACAGAACTTCCGGTCAACAGTATTTCTCGATAAGGATTTAGATGATCAGCCATAATTCTAATTCATAAGCCTAATTCATCCGATTTAGACTGACCACGAGTTATGAGGTTGTGAAACAAAGGTTTTTGCTCCTGTAGAAGCTATAAGTTCGTGTGAAATCAACCTTGTTTTAAGAAAAACACGTTTTATCCGCAATCTTATAAAAAAAAAAACTACACTACCCACAATCCTAAGCGTATCAGCAACGTCTGCTGATTGGTCCAACTCGCTGTTACCATAGAAACGTTTACCTTACTGGCGAACGGCTAGAGCTATAACAACAGTGACAGGCTACACCCGCAGCTGTTGCTGTAGTGTACACTTTCCTCAGTTTTGACGTTTCCACTTGAGAGTTTTCATTTACCATCCGAACCACATAGTCATATGTGACTCCAGGCCGGGTGCGGAGAGATTTGGTCCTGCGGTATCTATCGGATTCTGCCATTGTAAAAACTAACCGGAAGAGCCGTATCCCTACTAAAAGACGTACTTCCGGTCTTCAATTTTTTCGTGACATAGGCCTATAGTTACCAAGACGTTCCCTTTCTGTTGGTCAGTTTGGAGAGAGCCACTGGTTTCATAATAAGAGAGGTAAGAGCCACTGGCCTAAAATCGTCAAGTGATTTGGGTACCTTTATCTTCGGCACAGGCACAATCACTGACTCTTTCCAGAGATGAGGGACCCGATGTAACTGAAGTGACTTATTAAATATAAAGGCAAGTATGTCCGACAGTGGCTCTGCACAGCTTTTAATAAGCCGGCCACCAATATTCTCTGGGCCAGGGCTCTTCCTTTCCTTCACCCCCCCTAAAGAATATTTTTAACTCTGTCCTTATCTATTTTAATGGCCACATTTTGTTCTGCCCATGGTTCCTTAAACGCGGATAATTCTTTGGTGAAATCATAAATATTGATGCGATTATAGAAAATATTCAAAACATCTGCAAGTTCAGACTCTGTCTTGCCATCAAAGGAGAGGGTTTTATTTTTATTGGATTGCAAGCCCATCATTGACTTCATACCATCCCATGCAGGGCGAGACTGGCCACTGCTCAAAAGGGATTCAACTTTGTCCTTATATTTAAGTTTAGCTAATTTGAGCTCCCTCTTAACTTGCTTCTGCAGGTTGTTATAGACTATGGCATCCCCCTGCATAAAGCTAATATTTCTCTGATTAATAATATGTTTAACAGATTTAGACACCCATGGTTTGTTATTTGGAAAAATTGAAATTGCTTTTTTAGGAATTATTTCATTTTCACAGAAACTTATATAAGCAGAAACAGTCTCAACAAGTTCATCCAAATCAGAACACTCTTCCTTAAATACATTCCAGTCTGTACATGAGTAACAGTCCAATAGTTCCTGTGTAGCTTCATCAGACCAGACCGAAATCAAACGTCGTTCAGGTTTTGTTCTCCTTAGGACAGTTTTGTAAACCGGAACCAAATAAACAACGTTATGGTCAGACAGACCTAGAGGAGCTCTACTAAATGACCTGTAAGCTTTCTTAACGGTGCCATAACAGAGATCTAAACATTTCATATGTCTTGTAGGGCAGGTGACATATTGAGAAAAGTTACTTAGCGACTTACCAAGCCTACAGTGATTTAAATCTTCCCCTTCTGCTGTCCTCCAAAACAGACAAAGAGCTGATCTGATCTTCTAAAGCTCTGTGTGTGATCTAGTTTAATGTGCAAAGCGTGCACTGAGCACAACCGAGATGCACGGCCGTGGAGACTTTTCCTAAGGGAACTCCTGCCCATTGAAATGAAAGGTCCATCCAAGGGCTGAATGTGATGTGTGACTCGTGGCTCGTCACGCCTACCTGATCCTGAGAGCAACAGAACGTGAGGAGGAGCGTCTGTGTCCATACAGGCTCTGTTGCCAGTGTTCGATGCCTGGCCGCTGTGACAACAAGGGTCATGAGGACAGTGCACAGCAAAATCCACAGTGTTAAATTAACACTGAGAGTGTTAAATTAACACTTAAAAGTGAGAATTATATAAACTCTGAGCAGAGTGTTAAATGAACACTGAAGCAGTGTTAAAGGTAATGAGATAATTAAGTGAATAATTGAGTGATGATTGAGCATTATTGAAGACACCTGATGTTAACAAGCAGAATTTCTGAAGGAGAAAACTGTAATTTTTAATTCACCATTATGGTGATCAGTGTTTGGTTTAGTTGGGCTCTTGACCCTTAAATCATTAACTTTAGATTTTTTTTGGCTGTTGGATGTGAGTTATAACAGCCAAATGAACAAATAGAAAAGATGATCTGATGGTGTTGGTTGTGTTTTAACATAATCATTACTTGACCTGAATCCGCTGAACTCATCAAGAGCATAAATTCTGAGTTAAAATTACCTTATGGATTTTAGCAGCATGGTCATTTTAGAACATACCATTTTTAGCCTTTTCAATGAAATCCAAACGATCAAATAAAAAAAAAAATCCAAAAAATATTTTATGTAGGCACAAACAGACATCAAGAATTAGCGTATACATCTCAGCAATGGTGACAAACAGATCACCTCTGAACATAAGCTCATTATTTATTCATGCAGCAATGCATGATGGGAGCCATGAATGAGTTTTGATTGGTGGCACCCAGAATGTACTGCAACATGCTTTATAATTGTCACCATTGTTGAGATTCACAGGCTAATTATTGATGTCTGTGTGCCTTAAAAAAAATTGTAAAAAATTGCATAAGAGAAACTTTTAAGAAATGATTTTGAATACATTGTAAACGTTAAAAATATTATGCTGGACAAGGTCACTGCTGCTATAATTAATAAAGTAAACCTAACTCAGAAATTATGCTCTATACGAGTTCAGTGATTCAGGTCAAATGATTGTGAAATAATGATTATGTTAAAACACAACCATCACCATCAGATCACCTTTTCTATTTGTTCATCTGGCTGTTATAACTCATGTACCGCAGCCAAACAAAATCTAAAGTAAATGAATTAAGGGTCAAGAGCCCAAATGAAGCAAACACTAATCACCATAATGGTGACTTAAAATTCCGGTTTTCTCCTTCAGTTATTCTGCTTGTTAACATCAGGTGTCTTCAATAATGCTCAATCATCACTCAATTATTCACTTAATTATATCATTAACTTTAACACTGCTTCAGTGTTCATTTAACACTCTGCTCAGAGTTTATATAATCCACACTTTTAAGTGTTAATTTAACACCGGGGATTTTGCTGTGTGTGTGTGTGTGATGCAGAGAAAGAAGAAATTGCTCTTTTGCTGACATTGTGGTAGCTGTCTGCCTGGGGGCATCTGCCGGCCACAGTAAATAAATGTTCTTTTTCTGTCCCTCCAGCTTGTCCCTAATCCTGGGGCGATCAGGTCAGGTCCATTTTGAAGCCAAATCTATTGGCCTTTTCTGAATACTTCAGAAGTAATTGGGGCTCTCAAGAGCGACCCCTAATGTCGGTTCTCAAAACCATGCCGAAAGTGACCGATAGAAAGGGAACCATGAGTTTAACATTGCTATAGCAATTCACAAATAGTTGTGATAACATGTAGAAACTAATTGTTCTTCTGATAAATTATGTAATGTGATCAAAAATGTAATTATGTTATTAAAAAAGTAACTGAAATCTAATAATGCACATCTTAAAATATGTAGTCCATTACTACCAAAACTGTGTACAATACAATATACTGTTTAATGCATTGTTTAATATATAAACATGGTTTGGCACCATTTCCCCCCCCCCCCCCCACAAATGTACCCAAACAAGTTTCTTATAACAAACTCATCTGCTCTAAAATACATTTTTAGTTAATTTCCATATTCCTCTATTAATTCAAAACCATGGTATTTTGCATTTTGCCCAATTAATTGGGCATACACAGGAGTTATCAGAATAGACTTGACATGTTCATTGTTGGTATGTTTGTTTGTATATTTTGTATTTCTCACATGTATTGTATTTCTCATCTCGAGAGCCAAGCGGGAGCAGAGCTTCCTCACTGTGAACTTGTCACAACAACACACAGATTATAAATGTATTATAAAGCGTGGACACTGCAACGCACACGGTTGGAATTGCTGCTTTGAGCTTGTCCTTATTTATATTTCTTTTTTTTGTGACGCACACACTACTTTACAGACTGCACACAGTCAAAAGTGGCATCCAGAAGACAACAGAACTGATGATGTGTAATGCAGTTACCCTTGTATACGTGTGGGTGCTCCACGTGACGTCATAGGACTGCCATCCGCCGGCGGGACTGGTGTGATTCCACACGTGCTTCAGACACCGGTTCCCTACAGCGTCAACACCTGATACACCTGTGGATCTTTGCTCATCTGAAGCTTCCTCACTCCTCGCTCCTCGCCTCCTCGCTGTGCAGTTACAGAGATGTCCTTCAAGATGGCTTTGTTTGATTGGTTTCTGGGTCACAGGCTGGAGAACGGAGGAGCGAGGAAACAAGGAAGCATCATTTTGAGTTTTGAGAAGCTCAACATCTTTGCATTTCGTACACTGAAAACCCTAATAAGTTGATTGAACTCAATTGATTTGAGTAAACTCGTTCCCTCAATTTAATTGAGTAATGGGGTCTCCCAAAACGTGCATATTTAACTTGGTGCTTATGTAGACTGTAACACTGAAGCAGTGTTAAAGTTAATGATATAATTAAGTGATCAATTGAGTGATGATTGAGCATTATTGAAGACACCTGATGATAACAAGCACTGAAGGAGAATAATTTAAGTCACCGTTATGGGGATCAGTGTTTGTTTAGTTGGGCTCTCGACCCTTAACTCATTAACTTTATATTATGTGTAACTTCTGTAACTCAGTTGTAACCAGATGTACAAATATAAAAGGTCATCTGATGGTGGTGATTGTGTTTTAACATAATCATTATCTCATAATTATTAGAATTTAATATTTGAAGTCATATAGAGCTGAATCATATTCACCTTATTGATTATAGCAGAACTGCTTATAAAGCATAATATTTGTAACATTTAAATTGTCATTAAAAATATGTAGATCATATTTATTTTAGACACATGGAGATCAAGATTCAGCCTGTGAATCTCAACAATGGTGACACTTATAAAGCATGTTGCAGTGCATTCTGGGTGCCACCAATCAAAACTCATTCATGGCTCCCATGCATTGCTGCATGAATAAATAATGAGCTTATGTTCAGAGGCGATCTGTTTGTCACCATTGCTGAGATTCATACGCTAAATCTTGATGTCTGTGTGTCCAAAATTAATATACAGATTTATATATAAGAACATCTTTAAAGAAATTGTTTGTATAATGTTGTAAACATTGAAAATGTTATGCTGTACAAGGACAGTGTTGCTCTAATTAATAACATAACTCTAACTCAGAAATTGGGCTTTAAACAAGTTTAAGTTTCAGGTCAAAAGATTGTGAAATAATGATTATGTTAAAACACAATCACCACCATCAGATCACCTTTCCTATTTGTTAATTTGCCTGTTATAACTGAGTTACAGCAGTTAAACAAAATATAAAGTTAACAATCAAAGGGTCAAGAGCCCAACTAAAACAAACACGGATCACCATAACGGTGACTTAAAAATTATGGTTTTCTCCTTCAGTGATTTTGCTTGTTATCATCAGGTGTCTTCAAAAATGCTCAATCATCACTCAATTAATCACTTTATTATCTCATTAACTTTAACACTGCTTCAGTGTTACTTATAACACTCTTGAGTGTGAACTCATATAAACACTGAGCAGTGTTAATTTAACACTGGGGTTTTTGCTGTGTACTTAAATATACAAGTACAATTGAAATCAACACTAAGTTAAGTGAACTTTATTGTTTAAGTACATTAAATAATAGTCAAGTTTGGTGAACTAAACAATTTAAGTCAAATCTACATAAGCACCAAGTTAAGTAAACTTAAATATGCACGTTTTGGGAGACCCCATTACTCAATTAAATTGAGGGAACGAGTTTACTCAAATCAATTGAGTTCAATCAACTTATTAGGGTTTACAGTGTTAACTTTCCGAACTTGTACAAATGATGCTCAATCATCACTCAATTAATCACTTAATTATCTCATTAACTTTAACACTGCTTCAGTGTTACTTAAAACACTCTTGAGTGTGGACTCATATAAACACTGAAGCAGTGTAAATTTAACACTGGGGATTTTGCTGTTTAAAGTATCAGGTTTAAAAAAAAAAAATTCAGTTTATTTCCATTACAATCAATAACTGTAATATAATGAAAGCCATTTGTTTTCTGGTAAAATAAGAATGACACCTTGCACTTGAAGAAAGCATGTATGAATGTATTCATTTCACAGTCAAGAAAACAACATTTGTGAAAATGACCTTTTGTAAGGATTAATCATGATTTTGAGCTCACAGCACTTGAAATCTTAAGTTTATGTATTTTGAAGGTAAAAAAGTTATTTGAACTTATATTTTTGAGTGACAGGGCCAAAATGCTAAATTTAAAGTAATGTTTAGTCAAGTACACTTGATTGTTTAAGTAAAGACCACATTAGGGTTTACAGTGTATGTTTATGTCCTGGTTGGATCTGTTCCTTGTGCCTTATTCCTAATTCCTAATATTCCTAGAATAAGATACTTTTATCTGAAAGATCTTACAGTGTAATATCCTGTTAACTGTTGAGCTTTTACACTTATCATATGTTTTGTAAATCATCATAAGTTAGGTATTATTAGAAAGCTTTAACACTTAAAATTCATCCTGTGCAAACCATTTTGTTAGTTTACATACATGTAGTTACAAAGTTACTTATAGTTAGTAGAATCCATTGAAATAAAGTGTTACTGTTTTTTGCTCGGCATAAGTTTAATAAAGTGATAAACTGCAGTACTTTTTTGGCATATTCAAAAAAATCTACAGTGATAAAGCATGAGTAACATCAAATATACATACACAAAATAATATAAAAATTATTTGAATATTTGAATAAGTAATGACATTTGTTTGTGAGGTTGTGTGTTATATATTGTGCACTGGATGGTGCTGTCCCACTTCTTAAATGTTTTGAATGGTCAGTTGAGGAACAAGATCACAGAACATCTCATTTTTCTGCAGTTAATAACACTAGGGGCCCTATCTTGCACCCGGCGCAAATGACTTTGTTCACTGACGCATGTATCATTCCTATTTTGCACCCGCGCAAAGCGGACTTTTCCCTCCACAGATGCACGTCGGCAAACTAGAGAATAAACTTGCGCTCCCTGGGCGGTTCAGCGCAAAAAAGGAGGCGTGTTCCGGTGCAAACAATCCCTGGTGCTATTTTGCAGTTCCAGAAAACAATTGCGCCACTGACCAGAAAAAACCTGGTCTAAAGTCAGTGGCGCGTTGAGCGTACATTCAGATGCTATTTTAAGCGCGCGTGCTTGGTCATAATACAGAGTGTGAACAACGTGCATACACTGTAGATGATTCTCTCATCTACACAGATGCATTTTCCTTTTTACAAATGATATATTATTATAAGGAAAAATATTAAAACATGAGGGAAATCATTGTTGTCAAGTCAAGTATATTTATATAGCGCTTTTCACAATACAGATTGTATCAAAGCAGCTTCACAGTATCAATATGTTGTGTCCATGACGATGGGAAAAATAGACATAAAGCTTACATATTTACCCAAATTATTATATGCATGTATAACCGAAGCTAATTTGGGTGGGTTTGTCCCATCTCCAATGTCACTTCTCTTTCTTTTACGGCCCTGACGAGAACATCGATCTCCTCGGCTGTGAACCGATTCTGAAGCGCGCCTGGTAAATGCGCCGTTATAATAGTATTGCGCCATGGAACAAGTGCACCTCGTTCATCATGCTCTTAAAGGGAATGTGATATGACGCTCTGATTGGTTTATTTCACGTTACGCCCAAACCACACCTATGAATAATGAAGCTACTTCAGACCAACCCCTTTTAAACGTCAAGAGCGCAAGAGTCATTTATCCCGCCGGTAAAATAGCAACAGCGCCCAAGACCCGCCCACAAAGTTACCTGCGCTTCGCGCTTGATACTTGCGTTTCAGATCGTTAAAATAGGGCCATTGTTGTCTAATTAAATATGAGTAAATATCTGTAAGATTACTTACTGACAGCAGGTTGAAAATTTGTCAAAAAAAGACCAATCAATGTTTGGTGTCAGGAGTCAAAGGTAATGATGATGAGGAGGAAGAAACTCCACTATTATTACCACTTTGTTTGTTATCTCATCAAAGATACAAACAAACAAACAAACAAAAATTGACAAACGAAAAACCTAATGACCTGTTTTTCTCTCTTTATATTGTTTTGTGATTAATAGCTGTCAAGTTGGTGAATGGACCTAACCTCTGTTCTGGAAGAGTGGAGATTCTCCACAATGGAATGTGGGGAACAGTGTGTGATGATGACTGGGATTCTAAAGACGCAGCAGTGGTGTGTCGAGAACTGGGCTGTGGGAGTGTAATAGCGGCAAAGAGTAGTGCTTATTTTGGACAAGGTTCTGGACAAATATGGTTGGATGACGTCCAGTGCCGTGGGGATGAATCTACACTGGCAAACTGTTCACCAAGTGTACGGGGATCACATAACTGTGGGCATAGTGAAGATGCTGGAGTCATCTGCCAAGGTGAGTCAAACACATTTATTCATGCTCTAATTAATGAAACAATGAATAGCCATGACAACTAATGATGAGGAGGCAGGAAACAAAAGAGAAACATGCTAAAAGTACTTAAAAACGAAACAAGAACAGACTAAAAATGACATTACTCCCCCACCGGAAGGTGGCTCCTTATGCCTGAAGACTAATGAGGAGGCAATCTCTTTGGGGGAAGTGTCAGGGCAGGTAGCAGCGGAAGGGTTGGAAGTCCGAGGTGCAGACAGAGCGGTTACTGTGGTAACATCTCGTTCTAAAGTATGGCACAACTTTGAGAGTTGACTTAAGTTGGATGGATAAATCTGTGCTTTGCTGCTGCGCTGTATTGTTTTTTAGCATTTATGACTTTTCCACATCTTAAAGCACCTCTTTTTTGTGACTGAGCTGTTGAAATACCAATAAATACCTAAATGGAGAACCAAATAAAGCTAGTCAATTGCACAGTTTTACTTTGATCTCTCTCACTTTGTTTTTGAGGTGTGTTGTGTAAAAACTCAGCATGCTAGATGTCAAAGTAAGACGTGTGTGTAATCAAACGTAATAAATAATTGTATTTTACTCTCACTTTTGTCAGCCACAAAGTGATGCAAGAGATGCACTGCCTGCCCAGCTAGGTTAGCAAGACCGAAAAACATCAAACTTTGCTGACATCAAACTTAGAGAGGAGAGAACACAAGTTTACCTGATTGTTGTTCCCGCAATTCACTCTCATGGTTTTTTTCTTCTTCCTCTTTTCGTGACCAGAAGATGTTGTAGCTACACATTTGACGGCGCGCTATGACTATGACACGAGATGGAGGCGTGGCCTTAAGTAATTTGCGTGGCCCTACGCCGGTCGCGTGCAGTCTATGGTCGCGTGCAGCGTTTGCCCTTCATACTGACTTTCACTTTCGGTGCCCGAATGGAAGTGAATGAGGCTTTGCGATTTTTTTTTTATCTAGGCCTACGTGAAATTCTGCATCCATTGCACGATTTAATTTTTTTCTCGGAAGGGCAACTTGAGTGAGAAGGGCATATGGGCAGTTGCCCGGGCAACCTGAGCAACCCCCCTGTGCACGTCCCTGTGTGTGTGTGTGTGTGTATGTGTGTGTGTGTGTGTGTGTGTGTGTGTGTGTGTGTGTTTGTGTTGAGGGAATGATGAGAGACTCTTTGTTGGTTGGAGAGACATGCAACTGGGCTGCTGTAAATTTCTGTATTTCAAAAGGAAACCAGCGAGAGTCAGAGGAGTTTCAACCGTATCAAAAGTGAATGAAAGCGACTGGCCATATTTCTCCTGATGTAAATATCCTCCTGTTAGCATCTCTGTGTGAAGCAGAGATGGATTGAGAGCTTGTTTTCAGCATATCCATCTCTCATATTCCTACATCCACACGCCAACCTTCATCCTCAGGAAAAGAAAACAGGAAAATTACCATTAGTCGTAGGCCATCGCCAGCAAAATTATTGAACACAATGTAGTTCACAATGTATAAATCCTGCTGTCGTCCTTACGCCACACTCACGTCACCTACTTGCTTTAGAGAGAGTCTTTTACTTTAGTGAAGTCCTAATCCTTCAAAAGCTTTACTTTTTACAAAGAATTTTTGACAGTCAAGTCAAAGTTTAAGACTATTCATAAGAGTATTTTTGAGAAGTTTTATACAAATGGACTGTATTATTTTTTGTCTTGGAAACTATAATTTTGCAATATAATCCCTGTTTTTTTTTGTTTTTTTTGGCAAATCAACAAATGTTTTGCAGGAAGATTCTTTGGAGTTCATGGGTTAATCAAAATATTAAAAAAGCCCAGCAGCTGATTATTATGCTGAAAATAATTCTGAACCCTTATAAAATTTGGTATATTTATTAAGGGTGACATTATATATTTTGGACACATTATATCAAGATAAATTATGTTTTTGCTAAAAACCTGCTAATAAGGAATAGAATAAAATGATGTTTTCTTCTAAGTCATTCTTCCCCAATTAACAATATTTTGAAATATGCCTAAAAGGTACTTTCGAAGAATTATCTAAAATTACATTTTTATCCAAAGTGACTTTCAGTAGATTTAAAGTATACATTTAGCATTTTTTGTCAGCATGCGTTCCTTAACGATTAAATCGTCTCAGTTACTATTGTAACCTTCGTTCCCTGATGGAGGGAACAGACACGTAGGGTTCGGTCCTGTGAGTCCTAAAAAAGTCCAATAGAATTGGCAAGTGAAATGTTCATGTCTGTCCACTCCCTGGACATCCGGGTTTAAAAGAGGGCCAGCGAGAAGAGCCAAGACAGCATCTCGACCAAGTCAGCGGCAATTCAGAGTTGTGGCAGGAGGGACACAACATCTCCGTTCCCTTCATCAGGAAACTAGGGTTACAATGTCACACTTCCTGCTTCCGGAATGCGGAGTAGGGATACAGAACTTCCGGTCAACAGTATTTCTCGATAAGGATTTAGATGATCAGCCATAATGTCTAATCCATCCGATTTAGACTGACCACGAGCTATGAGGTTGTGAAACAAAGGTTTTTGCTCCTGTAGAAGCTATAAGTTCGTGTGAAATCAACCTTGTTTTAAGAAAAACATGTTTTATCCGCGATCTTATTAAAAAAAACTACACTACCTACAATCCTAAGCGTAGCAGCAACGTCTGCTCATTGGTCCAACTCGCTGTTACCATAGAAACGTTTACCTTACTGGCGAACGGCTAGAGCTATAACAACAGTGACAGGCTACACCCGCAGCTGTTGCTGTAGTGTACACTTTCCTCAGTTTTGACGTTTCCACTTGAGAGTTTTCATTTATCATCCGAACCACATCGTCATATGTGACTCCAGGCCGGGTGCGGAGAGATTTGGTCCAGCGGTATCTATCGGACTCTGCCATTGTAAAAACTAACCCGAAGAGCCGTATCCCTACTAAAAGACGTACTTCCGGTCTTCAATTTGTCCGTGACATAGGCCTATAGTTACCGAGACGTTCCCTTTCTGTTGGTTATTTTCACCGTTGTGTCTAAAACCACCACTAGGGGTCCCTATACTAAAGCCCCAACTACTGAGCTGCGTTACGGGCTCTGGGAGTGAAGCTGCTGGCAAGCACAAGTGCAGCCTTCCAGCACACAGCAAGCGTAACCTCCAGTCTATTCATTTTAGGAAAGTTACCATTGCAATGGAAAAAGGTCACTTCAGCTTTCTTGTTAATTAATTTAGAGTCTAATTACAGCTGAGCTCACCTTGTTGTTAACGCTGGGAAGCGTTCTCCTTCTCTACAGAGAAAGGAACACTACGGAGACCACATCCTACCCAAAGGGGAGCTTATTATGTGGAAAATACATCCTATGGACTTACCAATGGGAAGTAATACCTAGGGAATAGTCTCTGTGGAGTGCTACAACTTCTAGGGGGAGAGACTATCAACCACACGGTAAATCCTCAGCTTTGTAGACCAAGAAAATGGGATCCACAATCCAGAGGGCCTTCCTTTGCTTGGAGATAGCCTTCCCCTTCTGCTGTCCTCCAAAACAGACAAAGAGCTGATCTGATCTTCTAAAGCTCTGTGTGTGATCTAGTTTAATGTGCAAAGCGTGCACTGAGCACAACCGAGATGCACGGCCGTGGAGACTTTTCCTAAGGGAACTCCTGCCCATAGAAATGAAAGGTCCATCCAAGGGCTGAATGTGATGTGTGACTCGTGGCTCGTCACGCCTACCTGATCCTGAGAGCAACAGAACGTGAGGAGGAGTGTCTGTGTCCATACAGGCTCTGTTGCCAGTGTTCGATGCCTGGCCGCTGTGACAACAAGGGTCATGAGGACAGTGTGTGTGTGTGATACAGAGAAAGAAGAAATTGCTCTTTTGCTGACATTGTGGTAGCTGTCTGCCTGGGGGCGTCTGCCGGCCACAGTAAATAAATGCTCTTTTTCTGTCCCTCCAGCTTGTCCCTAATCCTGGGGCGATCAGGTCAGGTCCATTTTGAAGCCAAATCTATTGGCCTTTTCTGAATACATCAGAAGTAATTGGGGCTCTCAAGAGCGACCCCTAATGTCGGTTCTCAAAACCATGCCGAAAGTGACCGATAGAAAGGGAACCATGAGTTTAACATTGCTATAGCAATTCACAAATAGTTGTGATAACATGTAGAAACTAATTGTTCTTCTGATAAATTATATAATGTGATCACAAATGTAATTATGTTATTAAAAAAGTAACTGAAATCTAATAATGCACATCTTAAAATATGTAGTCCATTTTGTAGTCCATTACTACCAAAACTGTGTACAATACAATATACTGTTTAATGCATTGTTTAATATATAAACATGGTTTGGCACCATTTCCCCCCCACAAATGTACCCAAACAAGTTTCTTATAACAAACTCATCTGCTCTAAAATACTGCTCTTTAATTTAGTTAATTTGTTTGTTTGTTTGTATACTTAATTGTCCTTTTTCAGGAAATTTGTCTTGGGCTCAAGGCTACATTTATACACCACATACATACAGCAAATGGACTCGAGGCTGCGTTAATACACAATATACATATAACAAATGCAACACACAGAAACTATAGACCTACATTACTGCATCTTGCTATTTAACATATTAATTGATAGAGGAATAAAGGATTTTTTGTAACGGTTACTCTTACACAATGGTACTCTATACCGTCTCCCTGATGGCAGCAACTCATACATTGGAAATAAAACATGGCTGGTATCAACTACTATTGTCTGTGCATTTTTTAAAACCAACGATTCATAGATTGATTGAAGTGATGAGTATTCCCTTATACCCATAACCTTCATTGCAATTCTCACAAGACGTGCAATCTGTGATTTTAATTGAACCGAAAGATTGCCATACCAGGGTTGCATGCCATAATTTAAAAGGCTACCTAAACCGACATAATAAAATAATTGCATAATTCTCTGATTTACACCAAACAGCTGAAGTTTTCTTAAAAAATACAAGCGTTGTTGGAATTTTGAGGCAACGTAATCAATGTGGGCTTTCCAAGTGAATGAACAATCAATAACCACACCCAGATACTTATAGGTATTCACCTGCTCAATGATATTATCATGGATGATGACTGGGCTGTAATCACCTAATTTTTTTGGATCTATTATCAAGTCAAGTCAAGTCACCTTTATTTATATAGCGCTTTTTACAATACAAATTGTTTCAAAGCAGCTTTACAGAGATAACAGGAAAATAATGTTGTAATAGTATTGTTAAATTAGAAATTAAATGTTAAATGTCCCCAACTAAGCAAGCCAAAAGCCAATGGCGACAAAGGCGAAGAGAGGCGAAAAAGGCAACAGTGGCAAGGAACCAAAACTCCATCAGGTGACAGAATGGAGAAAAAAACCTTGGGAGAACCCAGGTTCAGTCAGGGGGCCAGTCCTCCTTTGGCCAACGAACGAACAGTGTATGATTATGATTTAGGCAGCATAATAGGTCAGAAGTCAGATGGGATCAGAACTTTCACGATATTTATCCAGTTCATCTGGTTGGGGTCGGAGTCATCACGCCGGTGTGGAAACGAGCCTTCAGTGTTGATGAGGCTGGCACTTCAGGGATGCGTTGTCGTGTCCAGGTGATGGTCCTTCCTCAGATCTCGATATGGCCTGGGTCCGGCGGTTTGCGGTAAACCTCGGGATAAAAAGAGAGACTAATATTAGCGTAGACGCCATCCTTCTTATGATGTACAAAGTACATCAGGAATTATGGGAAGTGTTCCCAGTTCCGGCTGATCTAAACTATGCAGCCTAACATTGAATTATAGAAATCTATAATGTGTTATGTGTATGCTAAGCCAAAGAGATGTGTTTTTAGTCTAGATTTAAACTGACAGACTGTATCTGCTTCCCGGACCATGTTAGGAAGATTGTTCCAAAGTTTTGGTGCTAAATAAGAAAAGGATCTACCGCCAGCAGTTGATTTTGATATTCTAGGTATTATCAACTGGCCAGAATTTTTAGATCGCAATAGACGTGAAGGACTATAATGCGTTAAGAGCTCGCTCAAGTACTGCGGAGCTAAACCATTTAGTGCTTTGTAAGTAATCAGCAAAATTTATACGATGTTTAATAGGCAGCCAATGCAGTGTTGACAGAACTGGGCTAATATGGTCATACTTTCTGGTTCTAGTAAGAACTCTAGCTGCTGCGTTTTGAACTAGCTGTAGTTTGTTTATTAAGCGTGCAGGGCAACCACCCAGTAGAGCATTACAATAATCTAGCCTTGAGGTCATGAACGCAAGAACTAATTGTTCCGCATTTGTCAGTGAGAGCATATGACGTAATTTAGATATATTTTTAAGATGGAAAAATGCGGTTTTACAGATACTAGACACGTGACTTTCAAATGAAATATTGGTATCAAAGAGCACACCCAGGTTCCTAACTGACGACGAAGACTTAACAGAGCAGCCATCAAGTGTTAAACAGTATTCTAGGTTATTACGTGTGGAAGTTTTTTGTCCAATGATTAGAATCTCAGTTTTTTCGGAATTTAGTAGTAGGAAATTACTGGTCATCCAATTTTTTATATCAGCTATGCATTCCGTTAATTTTGTGAATTGGTAGGCTTCGTTAGGTTTTGAAGAAATATAGAGCTGAGTATCATCGGCATAACAGTGAAAGCTAATTCCATGTTTCCTAATGATATCTCCTAATGGTAGCATGTACAGAGTGAACAGCAGCGGTCCTAGTACTGAGCCTTGTGGTACGCCATACTGAACTTGTGATTGATAAGACATCTCTTCGGTATCTCTGTGTTGTATCTCGGTATCTCTATCTCTGATAACGGTCAGATAAGTATGATTTAAACCATGCTAGTGGAATTCCACTAATGCCAACATAGTTTTCTAGTCTATTTAAAAGAATGTTGTGGTCAATGGTGTCAAATGCAGCACTAAGATCAAGTAACACTAATAGAGAGATACAACCACGATCGGATGATAAGAGCAAATCATTTGTGACTCTGACGAGAGCTGTCTCGGTACTATGGTACGGTCTAAATCCTGACTGAAAATCCTCGCAGATATCATTTCTTTCAAGAAAGGAACACAGTTGTGAGGATACTGCTTTTTCTAATATCTTTGACAGAAAAGGCAGATTTGAGATCGGCCTGTAATTGACTAATTCTGAGGGATCAAGTTGCGTTTTTTTAACAAGCGGTTTTATCATAGCCAGCTTAAAGGTTTTTGGTACGTATCCTAGAGACAAAGACGAATTAATGATATTAAGCAGAGGATCTATGACCTCTGGAAGCATCTCTTTCAGTAGCTTAGTCGGTATAGGATCTAACATACAAGTTGTCGATTTAGATGAATTAACGAGTTTGCAAAATTCTTCCTCTCCTATAGCAACAAATGAATAAAATTTTTCCTCAGGGAGACTACAATGCACTCCCTGATGCGATACTGTAGTAGACGGTTGCATAGTTATAATTTTGTCCCTGATATTATCAATCTTATAAGTGAAGAAGTTCATAAAGTCATTACTGCTGTGTTGCTTGGACACTTCTGGGCTTGAAGCTTTCTTTTTAGTTAGCCACTGTTTCAAATAAATACCTAGGATTATGTTTATTTTCTTCTAATAGAGTTGAAAAATAAGCAGATCTAGCAGCTTTTAAGGCCTCTCTGTAAACAATCGAGCTCTCTTTCCATGCAATCCGAAATACCTCTAGTTTAGTTTTCTTCCAGTTTCGCTCCATTTTTCTGGCTGCTCTCTTAAGGGCCTGAGTGTGCTCGTTGTACCACGGCGTTGGACTATTTTCTTTAATCTTCTTTAAGCGCAACGGAGCAACTGCGTCTAAGGTGCTGGAAAAGAGAGAGTTAAAAGTTTCTGTTACAATATCAAGTTCTTCTAAGCTATCCGGGATGCTGAGATGATGAAACTGATTAGGAAGATTATTGATAAAGCAATCTTTAGTGGCAGAAGTTATAGGTCTAACATATTTATAACACGGAGTCGGCTTTGCAGCCTTGGCTAAATGTAATTTACATGAGACTAGATAATGATCTGAGATGTCATCGCTCTGCTGCAGAATTTCCAGCCCGATCTCACGGCAATTCGTACGAATTTTACGAGGTGGCTAATTCGTACTAACTCATACGACCTCACTCGTACAAATTCGTACGATTTTTGCTAATTCGTACATATTTTACGAGTTACCAAATTCGTATGAATTCGTACGAATGACCTACCCCTGACCCCGCCCCTAAACCTACCCATCACGTGGGTTTAGACAAATCGTACAAATTCGTACGAGTGAGGTCGTATGAATTAGTACGAATTAATCACCTTTTAATCACTCGTATGAATTCGTACGAATTGGTCGTGAGATAGCGTTGGAATTTCAACGGCATCAACATCTATTCCATGTGATAGTATTAGATCTAGAGTATGATTACGACAATGAGTAGGTCCTGACACGTGTTGTCTAACTCCAATTGAGTTTACAATGTCTTTAAATGCCAAACCCAATGCATCTTTTTCATTATCTAGGCCTACATGTATATTAAAATCACCAACAATTAGAACTTTATCGGCAGCCAATACTAATTCTGATAGAAAGTCCGCAAATTCTTTGATAAAATCTTTATGGTGCCCTGGTGGCCTGTATACAGTAGCTAGCAGAATTCTCAAACGTGATTTATCGTTTACACTATATATTTTTTTACATTAAGCACCAACACTTCAAAAGAAGTATATTTAAAAATAGATTTCTTAGTGGTTTTGAAAATATTACTATAAATTACAGCAACACCTCCCCTAATCACCTAATCACTTCTTTAGTTTTTGATGCATTTATGATGAGATGATTTACATTGCACCACAAAATTCTTAATTTCAGACTGATACTGTCAGAGCTGAGAGAGAGGACCCAAAAGCGAAAGCAGGTAATAATGTCTTTAATAGAAATTAGGCAATTGGCCGCTTAGGCTGGCAAACAGAAAGTCTTTCAATAATAATGAACATAGACAGGAGATGGCCAGAGACCGGGAAATACAGGTCCGTAGATGAGAACAGCGTAGGCAAACAGCAGCGGCCGTAGACAGGTGTACTCACGGGACCAATCTCAGCGTTCAGTAGCAGGAGAGCTGGGCAGAGCACAAGGTTAGCACAAACACACAAACGTACACAGCAAAATCCCCAGTGTTAAATTAACACTCTGAGTGTGGACTCATATAAACACTGAAGAAGTGTTAAAGTTAACACTGAAGCAGTGTTAAGGTTAATGAGATAATTAAGTGAATAAGTGAGGGATGATTGAGCATCATTGAAGACACCTGATGATAACAAGCAGAATCACTGAAGGAGAAAACCGTCATTTTAAGTCACCATTGTGGTGATCAGTGTTTGCTTTTGTTGGCTCTTGACCCTTTAATCATTAACTTTAGATTTTGTTTGGCTGCTGTACGTGAGTTATAACAGCCAGATGAACATATAGAAAAGGTGATCTGATGGTGTTGGTTGTGTTTTAACATAATCATTATTTCACAATCATTTGACCTGAATTACTGAACTCATAAAGAGCCCAAATTAGGTTTAGTTTATCAATTATAGCAGCACTATTCTTGCACAGCATAGTGTTTTAAACTTTTACAAAGTAATCCACAGAAATTTATTTTATACACGTCTCATATAAAAAAAAAAATCATTTATTTGATACAGTTTTTAGACACAAAGACATCAAGAATCAGCCTGTGAATCTCAACAATGGTGACAATTATTAAAGCATGTTGTTGTACATTCTGGGTGCCACCAATAAAAACTCATTCATGGCTCCAATCATGCATTGCTGCATGAATAAATAATGAGCTTATGTTCAGAAGTGATCTGTTTGTCACCATTGCTGAGATTCATATGCTAAATCTTGATGTCTGTGTGCACCAACCTAAATCATTTTTGATGTTTTTTTTTTTTTTTGATCATTTGGTTTCATTGAAAAGGCTAAAAATATGATGCCATACAAGGACAGTGCTGCTATAATTAATAAAGTAAACCTAACTCAGAAATTGGCCTATATATGAGTTCAGTGATTCAGGTCAAATGATTGTGAAATAATGATTATGTTAAAACACAACCAACACCATCAGATCACCTTTTCTATATGTTCATCTGGCTGTTATAACTCACGTACAGCAGCCAAACAAAATCTGAAGTTATTGATTGAAGGGTCAAGAGCCCAACTAAAGCAAATACTGATCACCATAATGGTGACTTAAAATTACGGTTTTCTCCTTCAGTGATTCTGCTTGTTATCATCAGGTGTCTTCAATGATGCTCAATCATCACTCAATTATTCACTTAATTATCTCATTAACTTTAACACTGCTTCAGTGTTAACTTTAACACTGCTTCAGTGTTTATATGAGTCCACACTCAGAGTGTTAATTTAACACTGGGGATTTTGCTGTGTAGGCAACGCAGACCAGATGGAACAAGACAAGACTTATCAGAGAACGATCACGACCGTGTACAAAGTTAATAATCTGGCAGAGGACAAAGGAGAGAAGGGAACTAGAAGTAGAGAAGCTAATCAGAGAGAAAGAGAGGACAGGTGTGGAAACTAAGGTACTGATTGCATAGGGAGATGAGGAACAGCTGAGTATGAAAGAAAGCGCGTGTGTGTGTGTGTGTGTGTGTGTGTGTGTGTGTGTGTGTGTGTGTGTGTGTGTGTGTGTGTGTGTGACAGCGGGGAAGAAAGAGAGAGAGGAAGATAACAGGATCATGACAGATACACGGATATATCATGATCTTTCGCCAAAAGACTCAATATTACTGTGTCGTCAGAATATTTGATTATAGAATTATTCGTATTTATACTAAAAGAGTCATTTGTATATAAAGTAAACAGAAAAGGAGAGCATATGCAACCTTGAGGCGCACCAATACTAATTGGTATGGGATCAGTATAAGGGTTAACGACAACGTCACTCTTTCCAAGCTTACTCAGAAGTAGCTGCGGCTGAAGCATATTAAAAGCGGAGCTAAAATCTACAAAGAGCAATCGTGCATAGGCATTGGAGGATTCTAGATGTTAAAGACTCAAATGAGTGATAGTATTAACAGCATCAGTCCCTCTTCCCACTGTATAGGCAAATTGAAATGGATCTAATAATGAATTTACTCTATATCTCAGTCTTGATATCACAAACTTCTCCAAACATTTCATAATTACAGAAGTTATAGCAATTGGTCTAAAATCATTATTATCAGCAGCACCTGTTTTTTTAGGAACTGGTGTAATGATAGTCTATTTCCATAGCGAAGGAATCGTATGATTGTCTAGCGATTGCTGGAAAATTGGACACCAAGCTGGGGTTAATTCTTCTGCACATTCCCTCAAGAGATAACCTGAGATACCGTCTGGCCCCGTTGATTTCTTAGTGCAAGTTTTCCAAAAAAGTGCAGTAACTTCTTGAGGATCCAATTGATTTTGATAAACGACAAAGTGCAACGGTGTTTGTTTACTGCAGCTCGGAAAACATAACCGCGTCGCGTGTGTTATCGTGTGTTCATATGCGCGTGCAAGAAATGAAACTCGCATTTTTCAAGCAGAAATATGTGGAGACCAGACATACTGTACAATACATGCACGTGAATGATGGCACTCCCAATCAAAGTACACATTATACTTTTAAAACAAGACACTGATTATCTAGTCTCAGTGTAGTTAAAAACTCTAAACAACTGCACTAATTATGCAAGATAGAAAGCAATGTATTGACAATTTGACGTTGATTGACTATTGATTTATAGGCTATATTGAATTAAAAATGTTGATTAGCTGGACATAATGGTCAAAATGGATGCACATCCCTCAGTAAATAATAACCATAAATTAAGAATTGCTTCAACATGCATAATAAAAAATTAAAAAAATCATACTGATGCCGAAAATGCCCAGGCTGTAGAAAGAACCAGTTAATCCCAAAAGCCAAAGCTCAGGGTTATAATTTATTATTTTCTTCTTATTTATGTTTACGTTAATATTCACTTACTTAATAATATTCACTTATTATCTTAACATTCTATAGAAAATACTAATATTGTGTGTTTGAACCTCATTCTGTTCTATATTGTTGTACTTATTCTTTGACTGTTTTGTTTAAAGGAGGGAGGATTGTATGGGAGCGCTGAAGTGTCAGGTGTGACTGTGGCAATGGCAAATGGTTTACATAGCTCGATCATGGCGTCACAGGTCAGGTAGAGGGCCCCTTAGCAGAATTTTGCTTAGGGCCCCAGGGAGGTCAGGATCGGCACTGGGTGTAGCAGTCGATTCTGTTCCTTACCGGAATTCCTGTTCCCTTTACGCAATCATACTACAAATCATGAGTAGTTGCCCAGATGAGCAAAAAGCACAATTGAATGTACGGGAAGCCAAAAGTTTAAAAAAGGATTGTATTTTTTCCGAAATCTAAGCGTTTTTTTTTTATTAGAAGCGAGTTTTTCCCCATCTGTCAATTCAATCCAGATTATTTATTTAAAAAATAAAAATAATAATAATAATAATAATTAAAAAACAAATAAACAATAATATGAGGAACTCTTTTTCTCATGTGTATTTTGGTGACATTTAACATATTGTTAATACATTTTGTATACTGTTTACAAAGTTGTATATCATAAACCTATCATCTTTGACGTTTGCAATCTTTATAAATAATAATAAGACCATAATATGAGGCATTGCGTTTGGACATAAACACGATCAGATAAGGCAATTTGTATGGGCAAAATTCAACTGAATATATTCCTTCATATAGCCCGTGAGTTTTGGGAGTAGTGCCCTTTTTTCAGGTCAGAGCAACTGCCCCACAAAATTCCTGTGCACGTCCCTGGATCCACAATTATTCTTAAACCCATTGCACAATCAACATTTAGCAAAAACTCTTCACATTCCTTAACAGGATCATTATTATCAAACCTTGCAAAAAAGTAATTCAACTCATTTGCTTTCTTAAAATCATCAGTAGTAATGAAACGTTGTTTTTTGGAATCCATGTTCAAAATAGTTCTTAGTGATTTCCACAGTTTTTTATTGTTCATAGATGAGAAGTTTTGTTCAATGTAGTCCTTTTTACGCTTCCTAACTTCCCATAATAATTTATTCAGTTCCTTTTGGACGACTTTTATCTCAATCCGGTCCTTATTCCGAAAAGCTGCTTTTTTCCTATTGATGCAAGCTTTCACTTCTTTTGTTATGTGAGGCTTATTATTAGGAAACACCATTATCTCCTTTTTTGGGATTATTGTATCCACACAGAAGCGAATATAGTCCGTAGTCGTCTCAGTAGCTGTATTCAAATCGATATCATGAAATACTGACCAGTCCGTACTTAAAAAACACCCTTTTAGTGTCTCTACATCTCCTTCTTCCCACATAGTTACTGTCTTGACCAAAGGTTTGTTTCTTTTTAAAACAGTTCTATATGTCGGTATTAAATGAACTATATTGTGGTCAGACGTGGATAAAGGAGGTTTAATTTTTGCCTTATAGGCATCCTTAATGTTGCCATAACATTTATCCAGAAGATAACAGAACTGATGATAAGGCAGACATGGAGTGCTGACAGCAGGGCTGCTCTACGCACTGATAACAAACTTTTTGGGAGCTAAACATCCGCATGAACCGAACTACCTAATCTTGACAAATAGTCATACATCGCTTTAAGCAGTTTAGACTTTGTCATCTCGCATTGTTTACCACCTTTATCCGCCCTGGCATGGGAAAGCAGGGCTCAGACAAACAATTCACCTTAACGGATCAAAGAGGGGGACGACTTCTCATAACTTTCTGTCTGCTCTTAGCTGGTTATGTTCATCAATGCCCTGGCCCAATGTTCCACACTGAATTTTCTACCAAAACATCAAAGCCTGACACGACTACAACCAGTCAGTCACCTGGCTTACAGATACGATCTGCTATTAACGTTGTACAAAAAAATCCGGATTACCCACCTGATTGCCGTGCTTGTTCCTCGGATGGTTCGAGGAGTGTGTTGGCTGCAGTCGCCGCTCGGGCGGGATCGCGGGGGATGTTGGGTGTGGAGGAAGCGGGAGAGCCACGATTGCTGAGGCGGTGTGCATCCTCGCAAGGCACCGGGGTGGATGCGCGGCGGGAGATCCGGAGATCCGGACGAGTCCGTCTCCTCCGACGGGGCCGGAGGGGTTCCCTCGTCAAGGATAGCTGCCCAGTCTTTGGGCGGCGCTCGGCCATTTGACGTCTGTCCAGTGAAATCCACTCTTCCCGTCTGCGCTCTCTATGGTCCAGGTAAGCGTGGGCCAATCAAGAATCCTCATAGAATAGGAGTTAGCACCACTCTACGGAGAGCTGCAGGACTAAATCCAGCAATTATAAAGCTGCGTAAATTCAACCTTTTACAAACAGTGAACAATGCCAAAGTTCTGTGGGACCCTCAAACAAAACCCAGTGGGCTACTGGGCGGTCACCTGAATATCCGTAGTTTGATTTCTAAAAGCGATGAGATAAAACATATTCTTGTGGACTCTAACTTGGACTTCCTATGTTTATCTGAAACTTGGTTGAATAAACTCCCCATCCGCAGCCATACATATTCCTGTCTATAATGCTTTTAGGAAAGATAGAAAGGTTGGCAAAGGTGGGGGGTTACTGTTATATATCAACGACCATATATCTTGTAAAGAGGTTCAATGCTCAGTTGATAATGAAATTGAGTATATTTGCCTAAATATTAGTCTTTCACCACAAATGTCCTTTTTTCTAATCGGAGTGTATAGACCTCCATCTGCAAAAGCTATTTTCTTTGACAAATTTGAAACTATTCTAAAGGAATGCAGGTCAGGGCAGGAAATAATAGTAATGGGTGACTTTAATGTTAATTGGGAGGACAAAGGCACCAGTAAAGCACTGCAACGGGTCTCTAATAAATTTGATTTTACACAACTAATTAAAGGGCCCACTAGAGTAACCTCATCCTCAAAAACTCAAATTGACTTGATATTCACCAACTAACCTGAAAGGGTGTCAAAATATTTTAACATGGTCACTGGTATGTCTGAAAATACAAAGCTGGTGTGCACATCCCAAACACCCAAATTGGGCTCAGGTGCAGGACAACTAAGTGAAAAAAACAAAAAGAAGTGTGAAGTCCGCACACTGAAAAATAATGCTCCAAAAGAATTTATTAAAAGCAACGTTTCGATCCTCAGGTCTTCATCAGGCACAATGGGTCGAAACGTTGCTTTTAATAAATTCTTTTGGAGCATTATTTTTCAGTGTGCGGACTTCACACTTCTTTATTTTGTTTATTTCACTGGTATGTCTGACCATAACCTCACTCACTCTTATAGCCAGAAAGCTCACTAAATCCCGTTTTCATTTAAAACCTAACACCAAATCTAACCAGCTACGAATATCCAAGTGTGATGTTGATGAATTTGACAGATAAATCAAAAATATTAACTGGAATCAACTCATAGCTGGTGTAGATGTGGATAATGACACAAATATCATTATGTCCACAATCCAAGACATAACAAAGCGATTCTTCAAGAAAAGCAAATCTAAATGGAATAGTACATATACCCTCCCCTGGATCTCTAGTGACATAAGGAGATTAATGAAGGAGAGACCTCTCTCAGGTCCAAATCATTGACTGATAGGCATAGAGTAATAAAGTAAATCAGGGCAGCTAAATCTAACTTCTTTGTTGACCTCATACAGGGTGCTAAGGGTAATCATAAACAAGTCTGGGACTGTCTGCATAAACTAACAGGGAAAGGACTTAATAAGACAATGGGACCCTATATAAGGAACCAGCTGAAATTGCGACTATTTTCAATAACCATTTTGTCAATTCTGTGAGACTAACTGTACATAGTCCCTTAAGTGGTCCAATAGACTCCTCACCAATTGATGTATCAAAGCCAGTCTTCACTCTGACTGAAATTTCTGAACCCAAGGTTAAATCTATAATTACTTCTTTTAAAAATTCCAAATCAAAAGACATATTTGGACTGGATTCCATGTTTTTAAAGAAACATGTTGCTTCCCTTACAGGGCCTATTACTAAAATCATAAACACCTCCTTTAAGGAGGAAAAATTTCCAAACGACTGGAAGTCAGCCATTGTTGTGCCAGTCTATAAATCTAAAGATACAATTGATATGAATAACTATAGGCCAATTAGTATTTTATCCGTCTTGTCTAAGATCTCTGAAAAATGCGTGGCTGAGCAATTGACTGAACATCTTAACAGTAGCCCTTTTAAACTGCACTCCATGCAATTTGGCTTTAGAAGCAATCACTCCACTGAGACAGCAAATTGTTTCTTTGTGGAAAAAGTCTAAATTGGACAAAGGAGGTGTAGTTGCAGCAATTTTCTTAGATCTGAAAAAAGTTTTTGACACTGTCAACCATGAAATACTTATCCACAAAATGTCTTATTTTAATTTCTCTACCAGTGTTACTGACTGGATGAGATCTTATCTGTCAAAAAAAGTGCAGTATGTGAGTTAATGGTGAGATATCACCACCCCTGAGGAACGAACTGGGTGTACCCCAGGGATCTGTCCTGGGCCCTATTCTGTTCAGCATTTACATAGATGACCTGCCATTAGTGTGCACTGGATGTGAGGTGCAGATGTATGCTGATGATACAGTCATGTATGTTCATGCGAAAACTAAAGCCCAAGCTGCTGCCAAGCTCAGCGATACAATGGTACATGTATGTGAATGGCTTACTGGCTCACAGCTGTATCTCAATGTTAAGAAGACAGTCTGTATGTTCTTCAGCAAAAGCAACACTGTATCTCATGGTGAACCCAATGTCTGTGTGTCTGGGGAGGTCATTCAAACAGTTACACAGTTTAAATATCTAGGCATTATTCTTGACTCTACTTAAACACCAAGTGAGAAAGGTAGTGCAAATAACCAGATATAACCTAGCAAACTTTAGGTACATAAGGAACTGTTTGACAACACCTGTACCAAAGCTATACATGAATACTATGATAATTCCTCACCTAACATATTGTATGACAAGCTGGACCCTGGTATGTGGCACAACGCTAAGACCTATTTTATCACTTCTTAAAACAAACACTTAAAGTATTGGACAAAAAACCCAAACTGTACCACCACTGTAACATTCTTAATACATATAACTTACTCAGTTGGGACAACATTTTAAAACATAGTGATGCATGCTTAATTTTTAAGATTATCAATGGGAAGGCTCCCCCACCACTATGCACTTTTATACAGCAGAAGTCATCTAGCAGCAGAACCACAAGGTCTGCCTTAAGAGGGGACTGTGTAGTCCCTCTTAGGTCCAGTTCCTTTGGCCAATTATGCTTTTCTGTGAGAGCCTCTAAACTATGGAACCAATTGCCAGTGGGCATTAGAAATTCCACCTCATAACATATATTCTCACACCATCTTAAGGACTGGCTTTTGAGCATACAAAAATGTGAACACCTCTCATAAAAATGAATGTATGTCTGCCTCTATACTTTAGCTGTCCTGTAACCTATGGTATATGTATGATAGAAGGATAGATGGTTAAAATTACTTTTTTAATTCCCTAACAGTTGTATGGCTGTATTGTTATATATATATATGTGTGTTCTATAATGTTATGTTTTAATGGAGCCAGTGCTATGGCATTATGTTTTATTGTCGTATATCAATTGCTGTGAGATTTAATGTTTTTTTTTTTTTTTCCTTTTTAGTCATTATGTGCCTAGTATAACATCTTGCCAATGGACTACAGTTGAAAATTAGCCTGCTGGCTAATACTGGCACATTTACAGAAATGTTAATTAATGTGCACTGTCCTTAAATAAATAAATGAAATTAAATGAAATGTGTAATGCAGTTACCCTTGTATACGTGTGGGTACTCCATGTGATGTCATAGGACTGCCACCTGATACACCTGTGCATCTTTGCTCATCTGAAGCTTCCTCACTCCTCGCTGTGCAGTTACAGAGATGTCCTTCAAGATGGCTTTGTTTGATTGGTTTCTGGGTCACAGGCTGGAGAACGGAGAAGCAAGGAAACAAGGAAGCATCATTTTGAGTTTTGAGAAGCTCAACATCTTTGCATTTCGTATGTGTATGTCCTGGTTGGATCGGTTCCTTGTGCCTTATTCCTAATATTCCTAATATAAGGCACTTTTATCTGAAAGATCTTACAGTGTAATATCCTGTTAACTGTTGAGCTTTTACACTTATTGTCACGGCTCGAAAGAACAGTCGTAGATTCAATAGCAAGTGAATACTGGTGTTTATTAAACACAAGGTAGTAGAAAACAGTGCAGTAGATGACAGGCAGGCGGATGAACCCAGGCTTGGTAACACAGGACTCCGTGGGCAGACGGCGAAACAGGAAACAGCAGAACCTTCTCAGAACAGGCCAGAATCCACAGACCAGGAACAGAATAGATACAGCAGACGCTTCTCAGAACAAGGCAGAATCCATAGATCAGGAACAGACTGGATACAGTAGACGCTTCTCAGAACAAGGCAGAATCAGGATCAGGAAACCAGACACTGCGGCGAGGAGAAGGACAGTGAGCAACCCGTGAACCTCAACAACCATCTGACAAAGACCAGGCAACATGACAAACAATATATAGGACATTCTCATTCAAAACAGCTGGCGCTGATCAGCTCAGATAACGCGGAGATAACGAGCCGTGCTGATGAGCCGCGCCCATTCACACAACACCACACACCTAGCAAGGGCGAGTCAATGAATCCAGGAACCGTGACACTTATCATATGTTTTGTAAATCATCATAAGTTAGGTATTATTAGAAAGCTTTAACACTTAAAATTCATCCTGTCCAAACCATTTTGTTAGTTGACATGTAGTTACAAAGTTACTTATAGTTAGTAGAATCCATTGAAATAAAGTGTTACTGTTTTTTGTTCAGCATAAGTTTAATAAAGTGATAAACTGCAGTACTTTTTTTGGCATATTCAAAAAAATCTACAGTGATAAAGCATGAGTAACATCAAATATACATACACAAAATAATATAAAAATAATTTGAATATTTGAATAAGTAATGTCATTTGTTTGTGAGGTTGTGTGTTATATATTGTGCACTGGATGGTGCTGTCCCACTTCTTAAATGTTTTGAATGGTCAGTTGAGGAACAAGATCACAGAACATCTCATTTTTCTGCAGTTAATAACACTAGTTGTCTAATTAAATATGAGTAAATATCTGTAAGATTACTTACTGACAGCAGGTTGAAAATTTGTCAAAAAAGGACCAATCAATGTTGGGTGTGCATATACAAAGTTCTGCTTAATTGTAATTTCACAGACGTTACACCACGCCAAGAGATTAAACCTTCAACATCTGAGGCTTTGGGAGATACATCAGTGTCTACTCCAGGTTACTGGACTCAGACCAGTGCCACACGGACCAGTGTCACATGGAGCCCAGACGACACTTCTGCACACATGATCAGATCATCAGGTTAGAAAGCCTCTTTAGAATATAAATCATTTGTATTTATTTTGAGTTTGAGTTTAGTTTGACTTCTTTTTTCATTTACACTGTCCTGCAGAATTTAGTACCAATCCCAATTTGCAAGCAGTTCTGAGTGCTTGTTCTGCGTATTTCAGTGTGTTTCGGTGTGTTCTGCGTGTTTCAGCGTGTTTCGGTGTGTTCTGCGTATTTCAGCGTGTTTCGGTGTGTTCTGCGTGTTTCAGTGTGTTTCGGTGAGTTCTGCGTGTTTCAGTGTGTTTCGGTGAGTTCTGCGTGTTTCAGTGTGTTTCGGTGAGTTCTGCGTGTTTCAGTGTGTTTCGGTGAGTTCTGCGTGTTTCAGTGTGTTTCGGTGAGTTCTGCGTGTTTCAGTGTGTTTCGGTGAGTTCTGCGTGTTTCAGTGTGTTTCGGTGAGTTCTGCGTGTTTCAGCGTGTTTCGGTGAGTTCTGCGTGTTTCAGTGTGTTTCGGTGAGTTCTGCGTGTTTCAGTGTGTTTCGGTGAGTTCTGCGTGTTTCAGTGTGTTTCGGTGAGTTCTGCGTGTTTCAGTGTGTTTCGGTGAGTTCTGCGTGTTTCAGTGTGTTTCGGTGAGTTCTGCGTGTTTCAGTGTGTTTCGGTGAGTTCTGCGTGTTTCAGTGTGTTTCGGTGAGTTCTGCGTGTTTCAGTGTGTTTCGGTGAGTTCTGCGTGTTTCAGTGTGTTTCGGTGAGTTCTGCGTGTTTCAGTGTGTTTCGGTGAGTTCTGCGTGTTTCAGTGTGTTTCGGTGAGTTCTGCGTGTTTCAGTGTTTCGGTGAGTTCTGCGTGTTTCAGTGTGTTTCGGTGAGTTCTGCGTGTTTCAGTGTGTTTCGGTGAGTTCTGCGTGTTTCAGTGTGTTTCGGTGAGTTCTGCGTGTTTCAGTGTGTTTCGGTGAGTTCTGCGTGTTTCAGTGTGTTTCGGTGAGTTCTGCGTGTTTCAGTGTGTTTCGGTGAGTTCTGCGTGTTTCAGTGTGTTTCGGTGAGTTCTGCGTGTTTCAGTGTGTTTCGGTGAGTTCTGCGTGTTTCAGTGTGTTTCGGTGAGTTCTGCGTGTTTCAGTGTATTTCGGTGTGTTCTGCGTGTTTCAGTGTGTTTCGGTGAGTTCTGCGTGTTTCAGTGTGTTTCGGTGAGTTCTGTGTGTTTCAGTGTGTTTCGGTGTGTTCTGCGTGTTTCGGTGTGTTCTGCGTGTTTCGGTGTGTTCTGCGTATTCAGTTAGAGAGGAAGGGCCTGAGCACAGGAAGTGATCAGCAAATCCTTCTCTCCAAACTGAATTCAAATACTGGAGGAAGGGGTTGACCACAGAACTCATCATCCAGCTCCACCAGTGCCAGTACTCCACCAGGATCCATCTGTTGTATCCTTCCTGTATTGTAATTATATTCCAGTTTTACTTATATTTCGGGGTCAAGCTATCCAATGGCTCCAACTTAGGAAGATGTTTGAAGGCTATTATATAATTTATAACTCAAAGTAATCTTAAACATACCTTTCAGAATTACTTAAATGATAGATTACAAAATGAATGAGTGAAAAGATCGAAGCGAAATGAAATATTAATTATTCAGCAATTTTCTGTATAACAAAAAGGATTAGAGGGCTAAACGTCCTAGGTATGACCCTGGTAACATAATTCAATTGGTTTCTGTAAGCTAAATGCTCCAGCTGCCTCATTCATTCTTTGGTTCTCCTCTCAGCTGTGAGTGACCCCTGTGCTGAGCTCAACTGCACTGAAGATGAATGGTGTGGAGAGAAAAATGGTGTTTACGGCTGTTTCTGTAACGAGAATCCTCGGAGACCTGACTCAGACTCTTTTGGTTGGACTCATTCCTCAACCACAACTAAAATCTAAGTTTGGTGTAATTAACCACATTTGTTTTATTAAAGCTACTTTGTTGTTCTTACTCTTTTTTTCCCTGTCAGATTTCTCTGAGGTTTGTGAAAGCAGCTCTGGATCCATATCTTTGTCTCGTTGTCAGCTCTTTGAGGCTGGTTTTCCAGCTGACAGCTTACACCTCAATGACCCCAACTGCACAGGGACACTCCAGAAGGGCAGAGTGGAGTTCCATTTCGACAACAATGACCACATCTGTGGTACAACTCTTCCGGTAGGAGTCATTATAAATACCATAATAAACACACTCAGCTCTCACATCTCGATGTACAAAAAAATGTCTCAAAAACATTGAAGTACAACTAAGGAAAAAGTACAACTAAGCCTTTTTTAAATCAAACAAATTGTTTAAATCAGACAATGGTTTTTGTTTTGTTTTTTTAGTTGACTGTGTTTTGCTCTTAATATTGCAGTTTAATGCGAGCTGCTCTTAAAAATGTCTTAAAATTTCTTGTAGACAATATCTTGAATCACATTCAAAATGTTAAAATATTATGTCTCTGGTCCATAGGCCAATGGCACCCACTTCATTTATGAGAACTTTATTTTTGGAGGTCTGGGCTCGACCAATGTTCCTATCAACAGGAAGAAAACTCTGAAGCTGAATTTCTGCTGTATATACCCCCAAACCCTAACAGTTTCTATGAATATGGAAATCAATCCACTGGAGAGGTAGGACTTTAGTGTTCGGACTCCGTTTGTGCCACTTTATTTAAGGAAAGATTATGTTCCATTTACAGTTGACAGAAGTATTACAGTAATAAACAATATATTATATTATATACCATATTATATATATTGTAGGGCTGGGGGAATTAACGAGTTAATCTTTGCGATTAATTTGAGATGTTTAACGCATTAAAAAAATATATAACACAATTGACGCAGCACTTTCAAACTCAGAATTCAAATTTTCGGCCGCCGATTTTCTCCATTTTGGGGTTTTGGCCGAAAGAGAAAAAGGCCAAAAATATGCTGCCCCGCCCCTCCGTGTTCGGCGATCAGGATCCACAAGCGGGTATTTTCCGCTCCGTGTGTGCGCCGCGCTCTCCGTTCCGTGTGTGTGTGTGTGCGCCGCGCTCTCCGTTCCGTGTGTGTGTGTGCGCGCCGCGTTCTCCGTTCCGTGTGTGTGTGTGTGTGTGTTGGGCTCAATGTTCCGCTCTGTGTTTGCGCTGCGCGTTCTGCTCTGTCGTTCACGGCCCAAACGCTCCAATCATGAACCGATCAAGCACTGGAAAAGCAAAGTCTGCTCAAATAACGTGACATTTCCCAGTAATGGACTTCTGTTTGCAAGAGCCCTTCTGAGCTGGTATAGCCATGCTGGGCAACATTGGTAAAATGACCTCCTCTGATCACATGCTCTGGTAATAATTAGCTTTGTAGCACTATACTTTATTTTGATCATTAGTAAAAAATAAATACAATAAAAACCAGTTAAATCTGAATGCATAGAACTGAATGAATAATAATATATTGATATATTGATGTTTAATATTATTTAAATATAGGGCTATTTTCTATTCCTTTTTTTCTGTGTTTAATTTAATTCGGTGATTCTACGTTTAAATATTGATGATTACAAGCTTGGGGGAAATGCAATTACTTGCAATTAATCACAGCAAATTGTGCAATTAATAAGTTAATTTTTTTAATCGATTCCCAACCCTAATATATTACTACTGTGTCATTATGGTTGATGTGCTGAGATGCCATGTTGGAGTCAGAAGTCGGGGTTGTTGCGGTTTCTCAGTCCCAACTCTGACTTGCTCCAGTTAAAAGTTCCCACTGGGAACTAGGAATTTCCCACTTCCGAGGACAAATGGAGCGCACCATTATGCACACTACAAACACTGCGATCAAGTTCAACATGTCTTTATTTACTGTAATTCTGACTGTCAATATTTCAAATATTTTGTTTGTTTTAATGAGCACCATGAGGGAGTTGCATCAGGAATTAAGATCTGATCACAAGCGCCCAGCCAACCCTTACAAATATATAAGTCTACTTCAAGTTAATTTTATTAAGTATACTTAAGTAAAGGTCAAGTATATTCCGGAATCCACTGCCGCTTCAATGTATATATGTTGTGTTTTTTTGTTTTGTTTTTATTTATAAGTTATTGATCAATAATCAATATTTTTTTTCCTTCTACATATTCAATGATTTGAACAACTTCTTCAAGCGTATGTTATTAAAGCACTAACGGATAATAATGAATATTGTCTGCACCTCCATAGAGAGAAAGAACATGCATTTGGCCGAACTCTGCTCTAAACAAGAGACTTTCCCAAAACATACAGATAGAGTGTTTTGGGAAAGTTTTGTTTAGAGCAGAGCTCGACCTTGACGAGGCTGGATTCTGTGTGTGTGTGTGTGTGTGTGTGTGCTAATATTCTGTTTCACAGGTCAGTATTGGTAAGATGAACAACTGGCACTCTGGAGAGATTAAATAACTAGTTGTTCTCGACATGTTGGCGCCAAGATATCGTAGTTCTGTGAACTCAGGGTTCAGGAGTCATCAATGAAGATACGCTTCTGTCTAACACTCAATGAGGACATTTCCTGTTTATAATTTTTGTGTACCATTTCAAAACTACTTGGGACTAAATTGGCCTTTTTTGTGTGTAAAAGTATACTTTTTAGTGTAACAGTAGTAAACTGAGTACACAACTAGTTTTGTACTGCAACTGAAGTGCAGTTATAGGTATAGTGATAGTTTACTAGTCAAATACTTGTTGCACATTTGTTAGTTTATAAAAGTACACTTTGAAGTATACTCTCAGTATAAAACTACTAAACTAGCAGTTTACTGACAGTATACCTGTAAGTTCTTTAAGTGAACATCACATTATACTTCTAATTTACCATTTATATTACTTTAGCACTTTTAGTATATTATCCATGTTCCTATTTAGGTATTAGTGTTTTATACTCGAAATATACCTTTAGGGATGTCACGGTACCAAAATTCCAGTAGTCGGTACCGATACCATTAAAATTTTACAGTTCTCGGTACCACAGCAAAATCAGTTTGAACTATTTTTCCAATTTATTTAATTATTTAAAAAAAAAAAAAATTCAATTCAATGACTTTATTATTTATGACGGTACATTTATGAAAGCATTGAAGGCTACATGCTGTTTAAACGAAAATATTGATGATATTGAGAAATATTGCTTATAAAAAAAAAGCAACCTTCTATGCACACATTATTATTATTAGTAGTAGTAGTAGTATTTTTAATTAATGGAGACGTAGTTAAGTCTATTGTACAGTAGCCTAATATAATTATTTCTGTCAATTTCTTTGTTAAACCAAACTTTTATTTTGACGGGTTGCCGTGAAGACCTTTGAGTTTCTGTGCGTGTATGATATGACGATATTTTTCTCAAATGAAACGGTAAAATGCTCATGAAGTGACTCTCGGAGATGAATTGAATCATGAATCATGTCACCATATCGTGAGGCAGCAGAGACTGAAAACAGCGCGAGCGTCACTCGTGCTTCAGTGTGTGTGAGGTAACGTTTAATGAAACCACGCGTCTGCGCCGTTCATTCACACAGAGACAAGCAGAACATGCAGGGTTAATATTTAAAGAGTCTTTTTGCAGTTTAATATACACAGACACCACACCAGCAGTGCCGGTCGCCATGTCTCAGTGCTTTCATGAAGCGGACGCAACTTCACGCCCTTCGTGCATGCATGCGCATCCAAAACCGGGTTTGACCGGGGACTCGGTACCACCGGTACTTGGTACCGTGACGTTTACATTTTTTTAGTACCGACTTGGTACCGAAGTACCGAATATTTTGACAACACTATATACCTTTAATATTTTAACTCTTTCCATTTTAAAAACAACATTTTATTCAAGCTTCATGCATCCTTTATCAACACTTGCAGTCGCATCATCCAGGTGGATGCTGCACATTGGTGGTGGTTGAGGAGATTCCCCCTTCTATGTGAAGCGCTTTGAGTGTCCAGAAAAGCGCTATATAAATGTGATGAATTATTATTATTATTACTTGAATGTGGGTAAGTTTCATAAAAAAGCTAAATTTTAAACAAAAAGCTGAGAAAATAGCATTTTTGTCTTTGCCTTACAGAAATTTGTCATTAATGACATAATACTTAAAATAACAGCTAATTTGTTCATTTACAGATATTGTTTGTAATTTTAGAGTTTTGAGTACAATTTGTGCAATGCCTCGTGCTGCTATTTCAAGCATCAACTCTCCAAAACTGCTTGATGCACTCATATTCAAGTAACATTAAAATGAGCAACACAATCTGACATGAGCTGTCCGATAAATGTTGTTTTTGACCATCTCTGTAGCCTTGTAGTTTGAGTGATATCAAAATGTTTAGACCTCATTTCTACCTGTTGTTTAGCGCTGAACACTAGCGAATCACAAAAACATCTTTACACCAGGTGGAAACAGGAACTGTGTTTCTTTAAAGTATTACGACTAGTTTGGCTACTATGTGGGCTTTATGGTATTAACGTTAACGATTATTTGATTAATTGTTTTACTAGAAATCGATTATTACACTTTTCCTGAAAATGTACATCCCTAATTCTAAACTTTTTCATTTAGATTATGACTGATTTGCTTTTAGCCCGTGAGATCGTTACAAATATAAAGTATTAAAATAAATAATCAACTGCCAGTAAAAAGAGTATAATTGGAAAATAACTTATTTCAGTGCTGTATACTGCGTTACACTACCACATTATTAAATATGAATATCAATAAACACTCACATGTGTTGAAGAACGGGTCATCTGTCAAAGGCATCCCATCAACAGTGAACAGACACACAGTCATGTTGTCACCGATGTTCTCGTGAATGCTGATCCTCAGAATGAGATCCTCCACTGTGTTCTGTAACGGGTCCATATCTGTGCGAAAAACAAACTCAAAATCATGATGACTTAATGTTTAGAATAAAAGTCATTATTGTCTTTCAAGTTTAAGGGACTCGCCAAAATACGAACCTTGTATTTCTTTGCGCCCTTGACATTTTGGGAATGAATAATAGAGGAAATATGCCTGAAGTGATTTCCTCAATGATGCTTTTGGTGGAGGAGCCAAACCGAGTCTCTGAATGTCATCGATCATGTTCTTAAATTTGTTCTTCTGAACTTGCTTAAACTCTTTGGGAGACACCAAATAGAGAATGTCATTTAATAATAAAAAAAAAAAAAGTTTAAAAGTATAATTTGAATAATTGTTGTAGTAACGGCATGTAATAACTTTATTATAAAAAAAAATAAAAATGTATGAATACACTTTTCCAGAAAAATCTGTTGATAAATCTTACTCATGCTGTCCAAGTCCTCATCAGTCACACCGTCAATGAAATCCTTCACGTCCTCAATCCCAAGCTCAACAAACTGGTCGTAAAACTTCTCTAGTTTGTAGTTTTCTAAAAGCTTCAATACTTCATCCATCTGCAAACACATTGAAATTATAATGAGTGCATTTTCTTTACCTACAGAAAAAATATCAACATTTCAATAAATATTGCATATTTTTGGTATTAATGTTATAGCCAAGACAAAGTATACTCGTTTAGCTTGGCTTCCAGAGAATAAATATGCACATGTTTTAATTAATTAAACCCTGTTGTTCTCATGCAGGGGTTAAATTGTTATTTGTGTTGTTTTGTGTGTGTGTGTGTGGGGGGGGGGGGGGGGGGGGTACAATGTCAATAAATAAATGTAACTTTTTTAAAATCATAATACTGGAATGCATAAATATTACACAGAACTGTGATATTTAAAAAGCATGTAAAAAAAAAAAAGAAAGAAAAAAGGAATAATTATTGCACTGTGTGTGCTTATCAGCTGTGTCAGGTTGTATGAGAATGTGCTGACGCATGTTGCTTTTTTTATTCATACCACAACGGTATAGAAATTTTAAAATATGAATTTCCTCAAAAGGCACAAAAAAATTGTTCATTTAAAATGGACAGCAATATATTTAATCATGTCTGGTCATTTACATTTTTTGGGGGGTATTCAGTGCGTGCAGAATTAATAGGCACGTTTTCTTTTACAGATAAAATAAGCCAAAAAAGAGATTTAACTCAGACTGAAAAGTAAAAAATGATCAGATGCCCATGGAAGGACAGTCCTTGCAAATGATTGCAAATGCAGAATGCAAATGTGGAATAATTAATTGATTACAATTAAGCCTAAAGGAAAGAGTATTTTTTGGAGAAATGGTTGGATTATGGTTTAAATTACTTGAGTGAGCTGTTTGATTCAACACAAAACTTTATCCTACGATTCTTTTATGATCCGTTCATTGCGTCTGTCACGTGCCTATGGTCACGTCACGTGTGACAAATGAACGAAAGACTCGTTCCCTGTAAATTATCTTTGGCTGCATTATAATGATGTCTTAATTTAAAATATGATCAAGATTGCGTAGATGTTTGTGTTCGGTGAAATTTTGCCTGTTAAAAGTAAGCCACTTAAATTAACAAAATTACTCGAATAAAGATTCGTACGTTTTGATGAACGAGAAAGTCAGTAAAATGATCCGAACTTCACATCACCTGGACTTAGTAATTTGATGAGGAAAGATCTGTCCTATTATAAAGTAGACAATAAAACTGATCGTTTTCATAAGAAATAAAACCTTAGCCCCGCCCCCGCCCCCTTTTCAGCGATGCGCTCGTTGTATTTCCACATTTCTTATGTAGTTATGAATTAACAGCTAGTTTTAAAATCTTCCCGGTCTACTGGCATTTGGTAAGACATTTGCTTTAAGCATTACAATGCTCATGATAACTTTCGTTAACTCTACAATAAGTAAATCCACTTCACCTGCCAATTACTCTTCGACAGCGATGCCTAGAAATACAGAGTTACCGAGAAAATGGCAGTTCAAAGACAATTTCCAAAGATGGCAGCGCGCATGTGTCTCTGGAGAAAAAGGTCATATAAGACCTTATAAAATATAGAAACAGTCAGTTTACTGAGAAGCGTGACAAATATTCTTACCGTTGTCTCCATTCGAGCTGCCATCTTGCAGCCAGCATCTCTCTCTTCAGTCTCTTGAGTTCAAGCGGAGTTCAAGTGCCAGGTGGTTTCTGAGGAACAAGAAGGGGCGTTTCCAAACTTTGGCGCTTCAAACCAGGAGAGTTGTTTTTAACTAAGATACGGAAGCCTAATAAGAGGCCATTCATTTTTTTTTTTCATGAGATAATAACATGTCAAGATCATGAGAAATAAAGATATATAAAATGCTGCATGCTATTAGGACTTCCATAAAACAGGGAGCGTTTTTCCCGAGTGCTGCCTAGAAGTTGGCTATGGAAACATAATTTGACTCATGAAAATCACAGACTTTGAAGAGCATCAATTATTAATACTTGTAGCTTATAGCTTGAGAAGGCAAAATATGGTTAATAAAATGTGTGTATATATTAAAGATCACTCTTTATTTTTTTTTCATATACCACAGTACAGAATCTTTCTTTTGACAGTTTTTTATATTAACTTTTGTCACAATATAACTATAGCCTTTATTTTACACTCTTACACGTTTAATTAATCATTAATAGGCCTAATAGCCTAATAATAATAAACATAGCAATTTGCATACATGAAATGCAACTCAAAGTGCTTCACAGGCATAACAACAAATAATAAGACAATTTCACACAATATCAATATAAAATATTTGAAAATAACTATAGGCTATAAAAGTTTCACATAAAGAAATTGACAAGACTCCTCACTCTTAGCTAGTTCCTATCCCAGACAGGATTGATATGTAATTAATTTTATATTCAATAATACACTTAGATGCACAAAATATATAGATGTATGTGATCAGATATGGTACTGCATGTATATTGCAGATATATTTACTCATGCAACATAAACACATATGTAGAGAAATATATAATGTAATATATTTCTTATATTTTTTCGATTATTTACATAATAAATTATTCATTCTTTTTAGGCTATTTGACAACAGCTCTACAACACCTGCATGTACTAAAGAATTTTATCCAAGAGACTATCACTGTACTGAGGAGTAGACAGCAATTTTAAAATATAGTAATTATAATCTTAATGTCCTTCGACCAATCGTCAACCGAACCACAGGCTCTACTCTTCAGCAGTGACCCCAAAAACTCACACATACCAGAAAACATTTTTAAATAAAAAAATAATAGAGCATTAAACACTAACAGATCTCGTCCCTTAATATTGAGCAAAACACATCAAATAACACCTAATTTTAACATTTGCTCTCCTTTACGAGTCAGAAGCAAAGCATGCTGGGAACTAGAAATCTGTTGTAACTCATTCCGTGAATGTGTGTGTGTGTGTGTGTGTGTGTGTGTGTGTGTCTGTGTGTGTGTGTGTGTGTGTGTGTACATACATTCACATTTATATGGGAACATGTATGTGCAAAATATGTACACAATAAAGGATACAACTTTGTGAATATTACATATAATGCTATTGTTGTCTTATTTTTGTGTATATTTTATATTCACTAATATACATGGTCAATGCATATATTGCAGTATTGAAAAATATAAACACTAGTTTTCCATATATGAAAATGTATTATGTAATATATTGCATAATATTTTGCAGTATATTCCCATATATTTTTGTTCCGTAAGGGAATCTTGTGTTAAAGAACGTGTGTGAGTCGTTCCTGAAGGAGAGAAATGAGAGGCGTTCATCGGGATCTGAGGAGATCTGCAGTTTACACAGTGAGAAACTCAAACTCTTCTGTCTGGAGGACAAACAGCCTGCGTGTTTAGTGTGTGTTAACTCACAGAAATATGTCAATCACACATTCAGACCCATCAGTGAAGTTGCATCATATAAGACGGATTTACACAATATATGAATATAATATATCAAATAATTGAATGTAATAGATTATAATTTAAATTTAATTCTCAATACAGCACTGAAGTCCTTACAAGATAAACTTACACACAAAGAAAACATAATTTCCTTTCGATTTTACTTTCAATAAAACAATAAAAGGTCTTCTCTTTCATCATCTTGTGAGGCCTATAACTGCAGTAGGTCATACTGTATATTCTTGTCATAACATAGCTGATCCAACTATGATTGGATTAATTTTTCAATTCGCAAAAACACATAGTCTTTTGTAGGTTGAGTGAAGAGAGTGAAGCCCAACTGAATATCTACAGACCTTTTAATCCGTGCAGAACTACACGGTAACGTTTATATTTAAATTAACAAAAAAAAATGTCAAGTCTGGACGGGTTTTAGAGGTGAGTAATCCAGGGGCCAAAGAGTAAAGGTCCTGCCATATGTTTATTCCACCCATGAACTCAGTCAGCTGATTTCACTAATTAGTTCTATCTCCTGTCTGAATTAGCAAATCCAGGTGAGGAGGACTTTTACTTTCTGAACCTGGACTTTACACCTCTGAATAAATGCACAGTCTATCACACTCTTTTGTACGTTTTTTATATTAGAAACTTACAACTTTGACTAAAACATCCTTCAATAATATAATTGAGGCAATTGTTTTCCTCAGCAGTTGTTTTCCTTGTGTGTACTGTGGAAGTGAAAACACAGGCAGGTGTCTTCATCCATCCTGCAGACAAAATCTGCCTCCTGAAAGTTGAAATAGTTTAATGGACACATCACCCTTATTTTGTTTGAATGACCTGTTTGGGTCATTTGGGCCGGGATGTAGGGAGCTGTACCTTTAAGGACGTTGATTCTGGGGGATCATGTGATCGCCTGGGAAGAGGTCCAGTTTGAAAAAAAAAAAAAACAACAACCCTGAACTGAGTTAGAAAGCCATCTTGTGCTCTTTTTCAAACTTTCTAACTTTCTATAACAATTTCAGATACAAATATAATCTAAAACTATATATTCCCAAGCGTGGTGGTAACATTTTGTTGTTATAAGTATATTGATAAATCACTATGTATTTCGTTATTATTTGTGTTTAACGCCATGCAATATTCGTTTGTTTAGACATTTACAGTTTAAATTGCCTATTGAAATATTCATGCAATATGTGTTGGATTTTTGTTAAACAAAGTTTAATACGTGTTTGTAATACAGCGACTCTTTTGGAAATCTGTTGTATCACACATGTGATAATGTTTCATGCTATATGTGATATTTGCTTGTAGGGGATATCTTTGATTTATAATTTACGTCATGATTTAAAGGTAATTCCTATATGACTACATGACTGAACATGAGACTTCTGAACCTAGAAAAGATACACTGTTTTTTACACCAACTGAGATTCCAGTTCCCAGGATTTTTACCTCCGCCCCACCCAGACCAATAGTTGCACCCGTGTCAAATCCAAGTCCCACTTTCACACCAACTGGACCGGCTTTAACTGATGCACTGGCAACTTCGGCCCGAGCTATTGCTCCGGCTCCAACCACATTGGCTTCAGCACAAGCTGAGGCGTTGGGGCCTTTGGCTTCTACCTCAAATACACTGTATTCAGCCCGAGCCAGTCCAACTCCTGCTCCTGCAAAGGCTACAGCCTTAGGAATTCTCTCTCCTGGTTCGTTTATAGGTTTTTTTGTATGTGCTCCACTTACAACATAGGTGCCTTCTGCACTGGCATTGCTTGGTCTGTCAAATGTGTCGATTACTTTTAAGATGCCGAGTAAATCAACGTTAGCTGAAACAAGGTGCTTACTTGGCTTTGTTTTTGTTTCCTTTTTTTCACATGTTTTCGATTTGAGTAAGTCCTTATTTATGTCACTTTTATCAGTGAAATCTATGCTGGGTTGTCCTTTCTGCAGCTCTTTGGTATAACTTATTTTAGATTCTTCATCTGAAAATAAAACAAATTAGTATTAATGCAGTGCATATTGACAGACATTTAAAAAAAACAGCTTTATAGGAATTTACCTCATCACAGCTGCCATTTTATTTATTTTAATGTTCTCACAGTGATCTCTCCAAATGGTCACAATGTGAGTCAAAGTGAGCTAAAAGTGTTACCTCAAAGTGCACTCTCTGTGTGCTCATATTATGGTCACAATATGAGCTCATCCCCGCTTGACATGTTACATGGACTCATCAACTTACAACTTTGAGTAAAACATCCTTGAATAATTTAATTGAGGCAACTGTTTTCCTCAGTGGTGGAATGTAACGAAGTACAAATACTTCGTTACTTTACTTAAGTAATTTTTTCACGTATCTGTACTTTACTTGAATTAATAGTGCATACTTTTTACTTTTACTTCGTTACTTTTTGCAGCAATTATTATACTTTCTATTCCACTACATTTCTACAACGTTCTGTTACATTTTCGTTAAATTTTCTGATCAGTTTTTCCCCTGCCAAAACGTCATCCTGACCGTCCGTTCATCGCACGTTTCTGTCTCACCACCAGTATGTTTGGTTGCCATAGATATATCAACCCGGTCACACTAAATGCGTCTCTATAGCACGCAGTGTGTTTATCGTGCAATTTATACACGAAAATTAGTTCTCTTACGAGAGGTTCTCTCGTATTGCGTAAGCTAGCTTACGCTGCGGGAAAGATTCATCTTTGCTGAGATATTGAAGCCAAAAAATTATTTCATAATTTTGTATCCATACACAACGCAGTTCCTCTGCGGCAGACCTAGAGCGGGCTAGCTAGCAGCTCATTGGTTCGCTCAGAGAGAACTGCTTAAGCCTATGGGAGAGCGGGGCTGAACCCGCTTCCAATGAGAGGCGCCCGCGCGCTCATTGCGTCATGACCCGCCAGAATGGGCGTGGCCATGGTGTATATAAGGAGCTCTCCCAGGCTTATATGTTGATTCATTTCATCTTCAGCAAGCTGCACGCTTCTGCTGTTCCTGAGAAAAGCCATCGCCGTCGAAGAAGGCATCCTCTAGCGAGCTCAAGGACCCTGAAGAAGCCGGCCGTCTTCGCCACCTTCAGCCGCCCTGCAAGCTAGGCCATCCGACGATTTGTATCCTTTTCTCTATATCTAAAAGAGCCGAGCGTCTTTTTAAAGATGTCTCGTTTTTCCTGCGGCTCTTGCCGCGCTCGTCTCGAGGACGGAGACCGCCATGTCATCTGCGCTCTCTGCTTGGGACTCGAGCATGCAGAACTCGCCCTCGCTGATGGAGGATGCGACTTCTGTGAAAGCCTGCCGTTATCGTCCCTGCGGGCACGACTTCTGGCAGTGAAAACCGCTCCCGCGCCGCCTATTCTCTCGCCGCGTAAAAAGAAACGCCGCTCTCAAAGGCCGCCGGAGCCCCCAGCGGAAACATGCGGGCCGCCGCCGCCGCCTCCCGCTTCCCGCTCTCCCTCCCCGCCCCTGCCGGACATTCAGTTGCCGCCGAGTGGCCGCTCTGTTGTTTCCGATGACGCCGCGGAGGAGAAGGACTCCTGTTCACTGCTCGCTTCTGACAGTGAAGACTGGTCATCTCTCGGATCCGCGAGAGAGTCGACGGGGACCCGCGCCGGGATAGAAGAAGAGCTGATGCGCCTCCTCTCACAGGCCGTCGAACGCCTCGGTCTCGAGTGGTCTCCTCCACCCGAGCAGGCCCCGAACCGAATGGACGGTAGCTTTTTTCATCGGCGCTCGACCCCCGCGTGCACCCGGGCCGCTCCATTCCTGCCTGAACTTCACGCAGAGCTGACAAAGTCCTGGAATGCACCGCTCTCGGCTAGAAATCGCTCCGATATATCCGCCTCGCTGCGCTCGGTGGACGGAGCCGCCGAGAAAGGCTATGCAGCCATGGCGCCCGTCGAGGACTTGGTCGCCACGCACCTCTGCCCGCCCTCCGCTAGATGGCGTTCTTCACCCACGCTTCCTTCGAAAGCTTGCAGAGCGACCTCGAGCTTTCATGCTCGCGCTTACGCCGCCGCCGGTCAGGCCGCCGCTGCGCTTCACTCTATGTCTGTCCTCCAAGTGTTACAGAGCGATATTCTCCGTGAATGGGCCGAAGGCGGTAGAAAACCCCCCCCCGCCGTCACGGATTTGAGAAGTGCTACGGATCTCGCCCTTCGCGCCACTAAAGCCGCCGCACAAGCTCTGGGGAAATGCATGGCCAGCCTTTGTGTTGCTGAGAGACACTTATGGCTCACGCTCGCCGACATGGGAGATTCTGAGCGCGCCGCGTTTCTCAACGCGCCCCTCTCCCCGACGGGCCTGTTTGGATCTGCCGTCACGGGAATCGTCGATCGCTTTTCTGAAGTACTCAGGCGATGAACTTGTTTCTACCCCGCCGCGCTAGCTCTTCAGCGGGCCGCTCTCACGAGCCCTCCGCCAGAGCCCCATCACAGCGCCCCCCTCCGCAGACTCAAACAGCTCAGCGCAGTCAGAGCGGCCGCCCTCGCCCTCGCTCTCGCTCTGACAGCCGCCGCAGACCGCCGCCCCCCCGTGGCCCGCGACCTAAGATCACGCTGAAGCCTGATCATCAGAAGTCTGCCTAACAATGTCAAGAAAACGACGGTGCTCTCCCGCTGCGGCCGGACCGCCGTCAAAGCTTCGCCCTCTGCCAGTCCCCGTTATTTCGCCGACTGCTGTAGTGTTGACCGCCACAAACAAGCCGGTGTCCCAGCCCGCTTGCGAGCGACAAAAAGCCGTTTTTACGGCTACCCAGAGAAATCTCAAAAAGAGAAATTTTGCCAGTTGTGTAGAAAATGTGCCCACAATCATGTGTTCACCCATACACACAAGCATAACATATCCCGTGTCTCTATCAGAGCCCCATCACATGAAACGGGCACAGCCCGCTCTAATATCAGAGAACATAAACACGCCCACGAGCTCGTGCACGTGTCCCCTCTCTGCTCGCTCTGTGTCACGGCCCATAGACTCCTCTCTGAGTGCAAATCCCGTTGCCACACACATTCAAAGCGCGCCCACACACTGTGTCCAGCCCGCTATGTGCAGCAATCAGGGCAATACAGCCATTCGGCCACTAGCCGCATGCTCCAAAGCGTGGGAAGCCATTCCAGGCATTTCCCCGTGGGTGTTAAGCATTATAAAGAACGGCTACCTGCTACAGTTTCGCCGCCGCCCGCCTCGTGCGCGCGCGCAGCTCGAATCTTCTGTCAGCCCGCTGGCCGCCGGCACGCTCCGCTCAGAAATTGCGACGCTGTTGCAAAAGGGCGCGATAGAGAGAGTCCCGCCATCTATGACCGGGTCGGGGTTTTACGGCCGTTATTTTCTGGTTCCCAAGAAAGACGGCGGCCTCAGACCGATCTTAGATCTCAGGTCTTTGAACAAAGCGCTCATGAAGAGACCGTTCAAGATGCTCACTACCAGGAAACTCCTCGCGCAGGTGCGCCAGGGGGACTGGTTCATATCTCTAGACCTGAAAGACGCCTATTTTCAGATCCAGATAAATCCCCGTCACAGGCCATTCTTACGTTTCGCCTTCGAGGGTCTTGTTTATCAATACGCCGTTCTCCCGTTCGGCTTATCTCTGGCGCCCCGTACATTCACGAAGTGCATGGATACGGCGCTCGCCCCCCTGCGAAGCCAGGGGCTGCGCATTCTGAATTATCTGGACGACTGGCTGATTTTGGCCCAATCACAGACGGAGCTTCTGTCGCACCGCGCAGTTCTCCTCGACCATTTGGAAACGCTGGGCCTCTCTGTCAACTGGACAAAGAGCTCCCTTCATCCCAGTCAATCGATTTCCTTCCTAGGAATAGATTTGGACTCGGTCACGATGACGGCTCGCCTGTCTACACAGCGCGCGCGCAGTGTTCAGCGTCTAGCCGCCTCGTTCCAGATGGGCACCCGCAGGCCTCTGAAAACTTTTCAGAGGATGCTGGGTTACATGGCCTCAGCCTCCGCTGTACTTTAGCTGGGCCTTCTGCACATGCGCCCGCTTCAGTTCTGGTTGAACAGCCGTGTACCCCACCGCGCGTGGAACACGGGCCGCCAGCTGATCAGGGTTACGCAAACGTGTCTCACGGCGCTGCAGCCATGGACAGTAGCAGAATGGTTTCGTCTAGGCGTCACGATGGGGACCTTTTCCTGCCGAAAAGTCATCTCGACAGATGCATCCAACACGGGTTGGGGTGCAGTCTGCGAGGGCTCACCGGCCTTCGGCCACTGGTCGATTCAGGAAAGCCCATTACACATAAACTGTCTGGAAATGCTGGCGGTCGAGAACGCGCTCTCGCACTTTCTCCCGCGCATCCAGGGACACCACGTCCTGATCCGTTCGGACAATATGGCCGTGGTCTCCTATCTCAACCGTCAGGGCGGTGTCAGATCCAGAAATCTCTGTCTACTGACGCACCGCATTCTAGTTTGGTCTCAGAGCCGCCTGCTCTCGCTCAGAGCGACGCACGTGCCGGGCCATCTGAACGACGGTCCAGACATACTGTCCAGGAACCTCATCTCCACAGGAGAATGGTCCCTGAACTCACAGACGGTCCAGTTACTGTGGCGACTATTCGGCAGAGCAGAAGTAGACCTCTTCGCGTCAGAAGAGAACGCTCACTGCCCAATATATTTCTCGAAGAGCGAGGACGCGCTAGCCCAGGAATGGCCTCGCCGCCCGCTCTATGCATTCCCTCCGATCGCTCTGTTACCACAGGTAATTCAGAGGATCAGGGACACACGCCACTCGGTGCTCCTCATAGCCCCGCGTTGGGAGAGTCAGAATTGGGTTCCGGAGCTCACGCAGCTGTCACAGACAGCCCCGTGGCCCATCCCAGTCAGAGCAGATCTCCTCTCTCAAGCTCGCGGCACGATCTGGCACCCCCATCCACAGCGCTGGGCGCTACATGCATGGGTGATCAACGACTATTCGTTGATTTGCCAGAGGGAGTAAGAAACACTATCATACAGGCTAGAGCACCTTCCACGAGAAGGCTCTATGCGTCTAAATGGTCTGTGTTCTCAAAATGGTGCACCGACAAACAGCTGGACCCACGGTCGTGCGAGGTGCCGTCTTTGCTTGTTTTCCTTCAAGAGATGCTGGACAAGGGCAGGTCCCCCTCCACTCTCAAGGTTTATGTGGCAGCCGTCGCGGCGTTCGCGGAACCCCGACGCGCTCAGTCATTGGGCAAAGACGAGTTAGTCATCCGCTTCCTCAGGGGAGCTAAGAGGATGAACCCTCCGCGGCCCCCGTCGGTTCCGGTTTGGGATCTTTCTATAGTCCTTGAAGCTATGAAAGCACCCCCGTTCGAACCGCTCGAGTCTGTGGATCTGAAATACCTCTCGCTCAAAACCGTTTTCCTGTCGGCTCTGTCCTCAGTTAAACGCGTTGGGGATCTTCACGCGCTCTCATCCAGCGCCGCGTGTCTTGAGTTTGGACCGAATGATTCGATTGTCATTCTCAAACCTAGGCATGGCTATGTCCCGAAGGCGATTGGTACCCCGTTCAGGGCTCAGATTATCTCCCTATCGGCTCTGCCTTCATCCGATAGTGAGCGCGATGCCAATCTCCTTTGTCCGGTGCGGGCTCTGAGATTGTACACTACGCGCGCTGCCGCGTTCAGACGCGCTGAGCAGCTTTTCGTGTCGTTTGGGGGGCGCACCAAGGGTCTGGCCGCCTCAAAACAGACACTGTCTAGATGGATAGTGGACGCTATCGCCTCTGCTTACGCATCTAAATGCCTGCCCTGCCCTCTGGGCATCAGGGCGCACTCCACTAGAGGCATGGCCTCATCGTGGGCATGGTCCTGTGGAATTTCCGTTCATGACATTTGTGTGGCCGCGGGATGGGCCTCCCCGTCCACTTTTGTCAGGTTTTATAACTTGGAAGTTCCCGCCTTACAGGCAAAATTACTAGCTGTCTGACGAACAGCTCTCTAAGAAGCTGCATTTCTGGAGGTCCCTCACAACCGGTTCGCCCCTTGTGCTCTCCTGTAATGCTTATACACTTCATGTGCCCGCTCTGCTGGCCCCATACATGCTTATGTGTACACTTCATGAGCCCGCTCTGCGGCCTCTTTGTACATTCACTCCACGTTAAAAAATTCCCCCGGTATATCCCTGGGTTTTTCATGAGTGGATTCGTAGCGCGCACGGCGTTGGCCAGGTGTTCCCGCAGCGTAAGCTAGCTTACGCAATACGAGAGAACCTCTCGTAAGAGAACGAATCGGTTACCTAACGTAACCTCGGTTCTCTCTAGAAGAGGGAACGAGTATTGCGTTCCCGGCCGTGCTTGCGCTACTAGCGTTTCGCTTCACGCTGAAATAAATCAACATATAAGCCTGGGAGAGCTCCTTATATACACCATGGCCACGCCCATTCTGGCGGGTCATGACGCAATGAGCGCGCGGGCGCCTCTCATTGGAAGCGGGTTCAGCCCCGCTCTCCCATAGGCTTAAGCAGTTCTCTCTGAGCGAACCAATGAGCTGCTAGCTAGCCCGCTCTAGGTCTGCCGCAGAGGAACTGCGTTGTGTATGGATACAAAATTATGAAATAATTTTTTGGCTTCAATATCTCAGCAAAGATGAATCTTTCCCGCAGCGTAAGCTAGCTTACGCAATACTCGTTCCCTCTTCTAGAGAGAACCGAGGTTACGTTAGGTAACCGATTCGTTTTTACATGCATAGGAAACGCATTGGTAGGTTTAGTAATGATGTGGGGTGCGTGTGTATTATACGTTTGGTTAGGATTAGTATGGCAATCCAAGAGGTTCATAATTACGCCATAAATTAATCGCGTTTACAGCCAAACGCCGTCATATACGGCGTTTTAACATAATATGTGTTATATATATATATATATATATATATATATATATATATATATATATATATATATATATATATACCGTATATAGTAAGGGTAGGCTATATAGTAAGCTTGATGTGTATATTGCCTAATTGCAAGCTTGTTCAGAAATGGTGACAAAAACTTAAAATATAACTGCTTTTCCATCATATTGAACATCATTATATGAGTATTAGGTTGAATGAGTTAGAATTAACTGTTTTAAGTACTTTTACTTTTAATACTTAAAGTAAATTTAAAATCAGGTACTTTTTACTTTTTACTTAAGTAGGGTTGTCATTGTGGTACTTCTACTTTTACTAAAGTAAATATGTCTCTGGTTATTAGTACTTTTACTTAAGTACTGAGATTCAGTACTTCCTCCACCACTGGTTTTCCTCAACAATTCACCTTTGGCTAAGCCCCACCCCCCTTAGTTACTGTCGCTATGTCCATCAAGCTATGCCGCTCTCACGCACACACCATGTTCTCAAGCAGTGAAAAATACATCGCGGAGCAGAGAGGAGACTGACAACAGGCTGACAGACCAGGTTACTTTTGATATTAAACATATTAAACAAAGTCTCACCTTTAAAATGGTGACATACGGTGGCGGTAACGTTAGTCACCTTCAAAACTACCACAGCGTGTCTGTAACATTAACGTTAAGTGTTTGTATCTTGAATAACAAAGTTAGCTAACATCCAGCCGCTACTCAAAACATAAATCCTAACTTACGTTAACGTTACGTGATCGCTAAGCTTGCTTGCTAGCACCTTGATTCTTCATTAATTAGAGTAGAGAACCGAAATCATAACCTAACAGCATAACTCTGTCTAACTAGTATAACTTCACAGTAAGGTTAAAAGCAACATTTACTTTAGAGCACACAAGTGAGCTTTTTGAGGGGTTTAGCTGACTGTGAGGACGTCCACACACTTTAATCCAAAGACGACACTTGTCAGGATTTGACTTCGGTTTTGGGAAGGGAAAAAAACGGACACCCCCCTCCAACCTCTCTGGGAAACGCGTATCTGTGTTACAAATGCCCCAGGCACAACGTTTAACCATATTTTTGATAAAACTATGACGGTAATAGCCTGCAGAGACCAAAAATATGCTCCATTGACTGTGTTAAAGTCAATGGAGCGCTGTGAAAAAGTGTCGGACCTCTGTGGGAGCGCGTTCTAGGCTGCGCTGTGATTAGTCAATCTACATTCTAGGGTGTGGCTTAGCCAAAGGCGAATTACACTAATCTAATGACATTTTACAGTGTGAATATATTGTAAATACATTTTTCAATAAATGAAAAGTGGAAATTCCTTATGTATTATTCATTTTATATACACAATATATTAACACAATATAATTTCTCATATTATTCAGTATATTTAGAAAATATTATATATTGATATTGATAAATATATGGAAATATATTTTAATTCCGTATGGGCCATAGGTGATGAGCGGTAGGGGAATTTTAGAATAATGACATTTTATTTAAACTGCAGCTTATTCCACATGGCATCATCACGGCATCACCCCAATGGATTGAGTGAAGACAACTAAATCAGGAAAGGATCTTGAGCCAGGACTAAAAGTCAATACACCCGAAGTGTTTTTGCACAAAGTAAAATCCCTGGTGTTAAATTTAACACCGCTCTGTGTTTAAATGGGAACCACCAGCAGGGTGTTAAAAGTAACACTGATACAGTGTTAGAGTAAATTAGTTAATTAAGTCATTAATTTAGTGATGATTGAGCATTGAAGACACCTGATGATAACAAGCAGAATCACTGAAGAAAAGAGAAACACAAGAACTACATCTGACGGAGATGAAATCAACTGAAGATAAAAGACGACATTAAATCGACCATTCTCGTTCGTGGTTCGACTGTTTTTCAAAGATGGCTCTTGCCTTGATATGCAAAATGTAAAGTATCTTATTATTAAACTCTCTTTACACCTACAAAGTTCTCAATGCTTCGTTTTGCAGGTAGAGACCCTCATTTATGCTACCGTGTTACTGTGGGGTTATTTTGATTCTTGTTAGTGGTATTAACTAGCGATTTTTATACGTACTTATTCGATGCCCCATACAAGCTAATCTGTGGTTAAACTAAAAATAACGTTAAAACTGGGTACAGTCGATTATCATGAAAACGCATCCCATAGAATGGTCGACTCGGTACCCATGTGTTATTTAGCCCTAGGTTCATTTTTAACCAGAATTGTCCTTTAAGCTATTGACATTATTAGATTTTGTTTGGCTGCTGTAACTGAGTTATATCTGCCAGATGAACAAAGAGAAAAGGTGATCTGATGGTGTTGGTTATGTTTTAACATAATCATTATTTGACCTGCATCACAAAACTAATTTAGAGCCTAATCTTAGGAATGGCTGAGTCGAAACAGACGTTCCGAAGCTTTTCGAGATCCTGAAGCGCAGATGTTTCGAAACACTGATCCGATGCGTGATTCAAAACACCCATGTCACGTGACTACGGCTAAATGAAGCGTCAGAGGGTTTCCACAGGTGGCATGGTCCGCCGAATCAGCGTTTGATTGACAGGGTCAGGAACAGACCACACAATCACACATCTGTATAAAAGTGAAGTCAACGCATGACCTTGTGGGTTTTTGTGAGAGGAGTTTTTCAAAGGCTGTAGAAATTATCTGTAAATAAAAGAAGTAGGCTAAGTCCTTCGACAGCAGAGAAATTAATATTTTTGAATAAAAATCTATAAAAAAGTGAGACATTGTGGCTTGATTTATTAATATTAATTTTTCATGACCAAAATAACATTCTGCACAGTGAGGAGCCTACAGGTTGCAAGCTTCACATAATTACAAAAATACAACAACAAAAAAATAATAATAAAAAAAAATGAATGGCTCATTGTCAAGGTTGTTTCAGATCAACACCTGCAAGTGACCACTAGGTGTCACAGTGGAGACGGGTGTCGGATTGTTTCAAATCCTCAACACAATATTTCTCACAACAGGATTTCTTAAAAAATGTTCTGATAAATTAAAAATAAAATCTTTCTTTTAGCCACACACAGACATCAATAATCAGTGTATGAATCTCAACAATGGTGACAAACAGAATATTCAATTGAAAAAGGAAATTATTAAGACAATTCAGACAATACCGCACTGCATGATGGGAGCCATGAATGAATTTTTGATTGGTGACACCCAGAATGCACTGCAACATGCTTTATTATTGTCACCATTGTTGAGATTCACGGGCTGATTATTGATGTCAGTGTGTGTCTAAATAAAATAATTTATCAGAGTATTTTGATCAGAAAACTTTTAAGAATTATTTTGGATTATATTGAAAATGCTGAAAATTGTTTGCTATTGAATCACTATAAAACTCTCTAATCAAGTTTAGTGATGCAGGTCAAGGGATGATTATGTTAAAACATAACCATCACCATCAGATCACTTCTTCTCTTTGATCATCTGGCAGTTATAACTCAATTAAAACAGTCAAACAAAAATTAATGTTAAAAGTTAAAGGGTCACAAGCCCAACTAAAGCAAACACTGATCACCATAATGGTGCCTTAAAATTTAAATTTTCTCCTTTGGTGATTCTGCTTGTTAGCCTAACATCAGGTGTCTTCAAAAATGGTCAATCATCACTCAATGAATCACTTAATTAGACACCACTTTAGTTGGCTGAACTTGTTGGATGTAGTTTAGAAAACTTAACTTTGGCCGAACTTAGATTCAAAGTTTACTCAACTAAATTAAATCAGTTCATTGTACTTTATAACTTGTTAGGTAAACCTTTCCAAATTCTTCAGGTAAACTTTTCGAAATAAGTTAGTTAAACTAAAAAAAAAAAACATGCAAAAAGATAACACAAAATAATGAGTTAAGTCAACAAACATTTTTTTACAGTGTATGACTTATTCTGTCTCAGAGATTTATTTTCAGGTAGCTTGCTTTAAAAATGAATACATAAATAAATAATATTGTAAAGTGATGAAAAACGTAATTATACAAAATTTAATTATTTTTTACCTGCTTTTAGAAGACATTCTTCTTGTTCTGTTGTTGTTTTCTCAGTCCATGAGTTGTCTGTCTGCATATGTTCATCTGTTAGAGAATCTTCTCTCTGCTGAGGTTCATCTGTTTTTAGAGAATCTTCTCTCTGCGGATGTTCATCTGCTAGAGAATCTTCTCTCTGCTGAGGTTCATCTGTTAGAGATTCTTCTCTCTGCAAAGGTTCATCTGTTAGAAATTCTTCTCTCTGCAGAGGTTCATCTGTTAGAGATTCTTCTCTCTGCTGAGGTTCATCTGTTAGAGATTCTTCTCTCTGCAGAGGTTCATCTATTAGAGATTCTTCTCTCTGCAGAGGTTCATCTGTTAGAGATTCTTCTCTCTGCTGAGGTTCATCTGTTAGAGATTCTTCTCTCTGCAGAGGTTCATCTGTTAGAGATTCTTCTCTCTGCTGAGGTTCATCTGTTAGAGATTCTTCTCTCTGCAGAGGTCCATCTGTTAGAGATTCTTCTCTCTGCTGAGGTTCATCTGTTTGAGATTCTTCTCTCTGCTGAGGTTCATCTGTTAGAGATTCTTCTCTCTGCTGAGGTTCATCTGTTAGAGATTCTTCTCTCTGCTGAGGTTCATCTGTTAGAGATTCTTCTCTCTGCAGAGGTTCATCTGTTAGAGATTCTTCTCTCTGCTGAGGTTCATCTGTTAGAGATTCTTCTCTCTGCTGAGGTTCATCTGCTTTTAGAGATTCGTCTCTCTGCTGAGGTTCATCTGTTAGAGATTCGTCTCTCTGCTGAGGTTCATCTGCTTTTAGAGATTCGTCTCTCTGCTGAGGTTCATCTGTTAGAGATTCTTCTCTCTGCTGAGGTTCATCTGTTAGAGATTCGTCTCTCTGCTGAGGTTCATCTGTTAGAGATTCTTCTCTCTGCTGAGGTTCATCTGCTTTTAGAGATTCGTCTCTCTGCTGAGGTTCATCTGTTAGAGATTCGTCTCTCTGCTGAGGTTCATCTGTTAGAGATTCTTCTCTCTGCTGAGGTTCATCTGCTTTTAGAGATTCGTCTCTCTGCTGAGGTTCATCTGCTTTTAGAGATTCGTCTCTCTGCTGAGGTTCATCTGCTTTTAGAGATTCGTCTCTCTGCTGAGGTTCATCTGTTAGAGATTCTTCTCTCTGCATAGGTTCATCTGTTAGAGATTCTTCTCTCTGCGGAGGTTCATCTGTTACAGATTCTTCTCTCTGCAGAGGTTCATCTGTTAGAGATTCTTCTCTCTGCGGAGGTTCATCTGTTACAGATTCTTCTCTCTGCTGAGGTACATCTGTTTTTAGAGATTCTTCTCTCTGCTGAGTTTGGTCTGTTTTTGGAGATTCATCTAGCTGCGGAAAAAAAAATATGCTTGTGTGAGTTACAAATTATGTAAGGAAACATAGGCTAAATATTAAAGTGAATGATCAATCTGGTTCTGATATTTCTCCCCATTGATTTAATATATATATATATATATATATATATATATATATATATATATATATATAACTAAGCAACTTTCTGATGAAAGACAGGCAAATACCTCATACACTATAAAACAGTTTTATGTACTAAACTAGTTCACTGCACTCACATATTACCAAAAGTTATCCCAGCATGAAAATTGGATAATAATTGGTATAATTAAGTGATGACTGAGCATTAGTGATGAACACCTGCTGTTAACAAGTAGAATCACTGAAGGAAAGAGAAACAAAAGAACTAATGATGGGCAAATTAAGCTTTGGTTAAGCACTGAACCACTAGTTTTGAAAATGGGTTCATTTCTCAAAGCTTCATCAGTAACAGCGACCTCGCTGCCAAGACTGCATCTAAATTATCCCGGCTAGATAGTGGACAGGAGGCTTTAAGACAAGTGAAATTAATCTAGTGCACACACCTATCCTTCTATTATATCACCTAATGTTTCTTGTAAACTGCCATATTTGTGAAAATGACTATCGCCTGTTTAACGACCTAGATTCCAGATTATCCCTGCACTGATTTATTTGCTCATATACCTGTATATACTTGTGTTTTGGATTTGGGAGATAGGGGAGACCGACGCCACTTTTCTGTTTGATCTTTATTGCCTGTTTTGGATTATGGAGTTGGGGAAGTAATTGTATCTTATTTTGTGTATTATGGCAGTAAGAGGTACAGTTATTTTTGTATTTTTTTTTGTTATTTTGGGCTTTGTCGGCTCCAGATGTAAAATCCCCAATTGTATTATAAACCTGTTAATTTCAATAAATATTGTTTAATTCGCTTTTCAATAAAAATAAACCATATCGTTTCCTTTTTTTATGTTACGTACTTTGTCCTACCGGGGCGTAACAATGACAATCATCATTTAGTGACCTGATTCACTGAACTTATTCAGAGTCTAAACAGGCGACATACTATTAGTTTTATTCAAAACTGTGATTCTACAGCAGAAGTGCCAGCAATGTTGTGAGTGACCTTCAGATAAAATTAAGGATTTAACAAACAGTGTGTGCACAAAATGTTTTCATGTATTTCATTACTTCTTCCTCTTTTCTGAGTTTTATGGTGGGACGCAACCAACTTGTTCAGGTGCATTCCACCACCTACTGTACCGGAGTGTGTAATATCAAGGTTTTATTACTTCAGGTTATAGATTCAGTGAAACCACAAAGTAAATAAATAAATAGAAAAAAAAAACTAAAATAAAGGGAAAAAAAAAACATATGTTATGGTCTAATCCTTTAGATTTGAGAAAATTAAAGAGTGCTTCGCAGCACTCTCTTGTTTCCTCACTCATCCCTAAAATCCCCGTCCTTGTCCATATCTTGTCACGTTAGATGTTCCTCTCAGAATCATATTTACTACACTTCATGATGACATGCTCGACATTTTCAGGAACATTACAAACCTCACATTTATCAGACACACATTTTGCCATTAAACACAGTGTTGATTTTAAGCCAGATGTCCAAACCTTAATCTTGGAAAAAAACACTTAATCTCTTCTACATTTCCATTTGAAACCCTTAAAGGGATACTCCACCGTTTTTTCATATTACACTATGTTATTCACTTATCTAAGACGAGTTGATACATACCTCTCTCGTCTCAGTGCGTGCACTTAATCGCGCTGTCGGGCGGAGAACTTTGAGAGCAGTTAGCTTAGCCCCATTCATTGTATATGGGCCAAACAGAGATGAAGTTAGAAGCGACCAAACACATCCACGTTTTCTCTATTTAAATATAGTTACACGAGTAGTTACACGACCAAGTATGGTGACACTAAATAAAATGTGGCGCTTTTTATAAGCGGGTAAAATGGATAACTATAATGTATGGCGGAATAGCACTTATTGGGAGCACTTCGACTCGGCGCTGTAATATCTTCACTCGTGAAAAGTCCTCTCCCCCTCTCCCTCTCCCTCTCCCTGTCATTTCCGTCAATAGAACCAACGTGACCTGCACGCCTGCAGTAGTAGCCTAGTAGTTTTTTGTGCAGAGTTGACGAAGTATCAGGGAGAGGGAGAGGACTTTTCACGAGTGAAGATATTACAGCGCCGAGTCGAAGTTCGATTCTGAAATTTAATGGAATATGGACCTGTTTTTTAATGGACCTGTTAATGGAATCGAAAATTTTCGATTCTTTTATTTTTTTAATACCAACACCTTGTCTAACATTGTTGAGTGTTACCGTGCCACACAGTGAGAAACTTTCTACACCGGGCGTGACAAAGCGACTGTTGAAAATCCATTTGTCCTTCCTATTAGACGTGGTTAAAAAGTATATAAATTATTTTAAAAAAATTTAAATGACCGATCGTTTCGCTAGATAAGCCCCTATTGCTCAGCTGGGATCGTGCAGAGCCGTATAAAGCTCTTCAAAGCCCTTTGAAACTGCATTGATTTGGACTTCAACAATTTGGTTACCATTGAAGTCCATTGTTTGGAGACAAATCTGTTTTCCTCAAAAAAACTGATTTTCTTTTCCACTGAAGAAAGACACATCTTGGATGGTAATGGGGTTAGTAAATTATCAGAAAAATTTCATTTTGAGATGAACTAATCCATTAACCTGGCATTTGCGCTTGCCGTCTTATTTCTCTTGCGCACGCTCTCGCCTTTTACAAGTCAATCAAACAACTGTGGTGATTATCAGAGAGAGAGAGAGAGAGAGAGAGAGAGAGAGAGAGAGAGAGAGAGAGAGAGAGAGAGAGAGAGAGAGAGAGAGAGAGAGAGAGAGAGAGAGAGAGATCATTAATTGCATGAGTCATATTGAAAGGCCAGACTTAAAATGCAGGCCACTAATGGATCATTTACCATTGAAACCCCAGAAAAATCAAAGTCAACCACTAATAAAGACTATGGAAAGGTATTAGCATGTTCATATGTCACTCGCCTTTTTTTCTGTTTGAAATGTCCCACAACCTAACTTAAAGACTCAGGATTTAATGTAGAATTAAATCATTTAAAGATGAATTGTAAATGTCATAATGGTGAGAGCAGTTTTCCTGGTAAAATATGCACTCTTACCATCACAGCTGCTTGTGTCTGTGATTGTTCTTCCTGTTGTGATCCATTCATTCCTGATCGACCCCCAAGAACTCCTAATCCTCCGATTAATCCTGATGCTACAGCTTCTGCTGCTGCGACACCTACTGCTGTTGATCCCAATGCTGCTGATCCTGGTACTCCTGATGCTGCTTCTCCTGCCTGAAATCCTGCTGTTGATAATCCCGATCCTCCAGTTACTTTTACTGTGGACAATTCCTCTTTTTCTACTACTGTATGCCTTTGTTCTGCTGCTTCTACTTTTTTTACTTGATCTACCACCCACTTTACTGTCTCTGTCGCCCACTGTTTTACATTTATTACCCACTGTAATTGTGGTCTCACTACTGCTACTATTGCTGCTCCTGCCATTGCTCCAACTACTGCTGATCCTCTTTGTGTTTGTGTTCTTACTAATGATTGCAATATTGCTGCTGCTGCTGTACCTGCTAGGCCTCCTGTTACTGCTGCTACTGCTGCTGCTCCCATTGCTGCTACTGCTCTCACTTCTGGTTCCCATAATGATCTTAATGTGCATAATCCTGCTCCTGCTGCTGCTCCTGCTACTGTTCCTGCAACTGCATCAAGTGCTGCTGTTGTTCCTGCCATAACTACAGTTGCAACTGCTGCAACTACCATTGCTATTACTGTTAATTTTAAAGGTGTTTGTCTCCATGTTTTTGCTGGTACCGGTGATTGTACACTTTTCATGTCTTTTCCTGCTGCTCCAATTGCAGATGCTGCTATGGCTTTTTCTGTTCCTGCACCTGCAAAAATGTAAGGAATAAGAACTTATTTAATCATAGAAACCCCTAGCCCCTTATAGCCCCTTCCACACAGGGTAAATTACCGTAAAATTGCCAAAAGGACTTTACCGCTAAATAAATACACAAAAATACGGTGTTCACACAAGCAATGGCATTCTGTTTTTTTACCGGTAAAAGACCATTCACAAATCAGCTCCAAAATACCAGTAAAGTGATTTCAGTAATCGGAAGTGATCTTTAAACACTGCGCTGTTTTTCTTCATCCGCCCGCATGAGGAGAAGTGCTTTAGTTTCGTTAGCTGTTCAATTAATCCATATTTTCTGACGTCTAAGTTAAAGGTTTTTTTACTTTTTAGTTAGTTAAAGGTTAGTTTTTAACTTTTAAAAACTGTTTATTTTAATGTAATTTCACTTTTGCAAAGCAACTCACAGACAGTTTGTGTTTGTCCAGAAATCATGAACATAAAAGACGTGTGAATCACACATCTTTGGATCATGAGAGAAACCAAATCTGAAGGAAAGACTTTCTGACTCAGACACTTGTGCTGCCCTTAATCACAGGCATAAAATACAGATACTTTGACTATTTCCGTCAGATAATATAGAAGATCTTGAATTAATTAGCAGGGGCACTAATTCAAAATTAGTGGCGTTTCCTAATTTTTTAGGAATTTTTAATTTGTCTTTTTTTTTTTATCGCATATTTCAAAGCCGCTGCTCTGATTCTGATTAATCACGCGTCTTTGGCTAAATCAGCAAATGGATTTATTCAGAATTAAATCAAACATAAAGGTGCTCATGTAAACAGTGAAGCACATCTCACGCCAAGCATTGTAGATCGTTACACAGAAGCATCATGCCCATTAAAACAGCACCTGTCATGTCCCCTCAGATTGTTGAGCCAGCTGCATTTTTAATGTATCTTACAAAAACAGCAACAGATACAAACTTTTCCATATTTCCCCCTTGATTTCCATGGGCATTTTTTCTACACTTTTAAAATATGCTTAATTATGTCAAATTCTTAAATTTAATTAATACATTTAATTAGAATAATGAAGCACTATATCTTTGCCCGGCAGATCTGGGACATACAGAAGCTGACTCTGAAGTGGCATTAGGCTATATTTACATAGAATGTTTAATGAAGAGGATGCATTATTGCATTCCCACTGCAATTACAATCGCATAAATAATGTGATTTTTTTTTTTTAAATACAACAATTTGGATATAGAAATATTAAAATGATGGAAACAATAAAATGGTACTTTTACATATGAAACTAAAACAGCCAGAAGGTAGAGGCAAGTCACTGTTTTAATCAGTGAGTTTAATCATTCACTCAGCTGATTAGTTCAAATACACTGATTCATTCAGTATGGAAACACCATATGTGTTTCTCAGAAACGCAGCGGTACTGCTGTAGAGTTTGGATTTATACAAAACAGTTAAACATTAAAAATGAAACCATTAAACAGTCTGTGTAAATATGCCTAATGCCACTTCAAAGTCAGCGGCATTAGTGATTTCGGGCCAGAGGACCGAGTCGGCTGAATTCACAAATCATGAGGAATGAATTGCTATAAGTACATTATGTCTTTGCAGTGCAGAGCAAATTTATAGCCAAAAGCCATAAGTCAAACCACAACACGAAAAATAATCTCTTAGCTCTGTTCTTGGAATGTTCTGACCAAATTAATGGGTTTTAGCTTTTTGATTCAAGCATCTGCTAAATGAATAAATGTAAAAAAAAAGTCAAACCTGTCCTGAGGGAATGGATTCCAAACAGCAAGCTGTAGTTTTCTGCAGGATGAGGTCTCGTCTTTTGCTATCTCTTCACTTGCACTGCATTATGGATTTATAGTGTTTCTCAGCCAATCAGAAATGCATTGGTAGGTGATGTCAGATGTCTCTTGTTCTAGTAAATCTCATGACATTAAAAAATCCTGCATAATAGAGGGTCCGGGTGGGGCTCAGATCAACTGGGGCTGTGAGGTGGTTTCCAACAGGGAGATCTGCTGAGGTAATGGATAAATACTCATAAACTCAGTAATGAATGCTGGGGAAAGGCTTGCAGATTTTATATTATCAAGGGCCCGAAAGGAAATAATTAAATTAAAGGTGATCTAAGCCAGTTTTTCCCAACCCTGCTCCTGAAGGACCCCCAACACTGCAAGTTTTCTTTGTCTCCCCAATCAAACACACCTGATTCAACTCATCAGCTCATTATCACATGGGGATATATGATATATGTGACAGTCATTCCGGCCAGGTATGAGGGACCGCTACGTTAGCCCTACAAAGGAGAAAGGATATCCAGAGAAACCGGCAGAGCAGATCCAAACAGCGACACTTAAATACGTAGCAAATTTTTTGTGGCTGCATGCTCACAGTTATTCTTTGTAGGATGCCACTTTTACCCACATTTATGATGTAAGTCATTAATGGTCTTTATCATTTCATCTCTAGTTTAGATCGGAAGTCTATTCCCATTTTCATCTTTGTCAAGGTAGTGGGAAACATTATATTTTTTCCTTCCCATTCGACCAAATACACAATTAGAAATCTTGATCGTTACGGGACCTATTGAGGTAGAACAGATGGTTATGAAATATTTAAATTTGTTAGCACAATAATGTCTAGTGAATTTGACACATTGTACATTGTTTAGCACATAGTTTTACATTGATTGTAATTATCCAAATGTAATCATACACTATTTTTAAGACGGGTTTCAAACTTTTTGGTTCCAAGGACTCCCAAATATGATGATCCCCTTGTGAGGCTCTTTCTTTAGGAGTTTACACGGTTGCCTTAAAATTATGAGTTAAATCAACTTCAACACAACTTAAAACAACAAAAGCTTTTTTGTTAAAACAAATTATTATGGAATAACAACACAAATAAACCATAACTTTAACATTTATTATAACATTCACAAAAATATGAATTAATTGAATTGTCTGACAAGTATAAATTATACTTATTAAATTATAATTGTATTATAGTATACATTAGTATGATATAATTAACTGCTGCTTGAATAAAAACATAAAAACACATTAAAGCAACAATACGACAATTCACCATGACGTCGCAACAGTAATAGACGTTCTTCCGGGTGGCAAAAGCAGAAGCGTTCCTATGGCCAGTAAATTGCTCGGAAGGGAAACCAACTGTCGACAGTAAAAAAGTAATAAAAATAACAAATGTAATTAAATATAATGCATTTTTTTTAATCATAATAACAACTGTGTTTAATGATATAAGTAAAAAATATAATAAATATGTAATATAGTAGACCTACACATAATTAGCTAAATACTCTCTAGCTCTTTTTTTTCTAAGCAAAATAACCCCAAACACAACACGTTTTCATTATCGTTTCAACTTTTATCAACAACAATGTTTTTAACTATGTAACTGTTACAGTAGCCGGCTGGATCTCTTCAGTTAGTCAGTAGAAGCCGCTCGCGTTCTGCCACCCGGAAGTATCTTTTGCCTATTGTTTACAAACATTCTGAAATGCCCTATACAAGCATGCTATAAATGTCAAGCATGTGCAAGAATAAACAAATGTCAGTGTGATGACATTAACATCAGCTTGAATTAAGTGCAATAGAATTAAAAACAAAAACCCATTTAATGAACATGACGCATGAAAATAATTTTCTCAAAACAATATTTTATTTCTCAAACAGTATTAAAAGGGTTAGTTCACCCAAAAATGAAAATTGTCATTACTCGCGCTCATGTCGTTCCAAACCTGTAAGATATTCATTCGTCTTTGGAACACAAATAAGGATATTTTTAATGAAATCTGAGAGCTTTTTGTCCATCCATTGACAGCCTATGCAACTACAGTATCACTTTCAAACCCCAGAAAGGTAATAAAGACATCATTGAAGTAATCCATGTGACTCCAGTGGATTAACCTCAAGTTTATGAAGCGATGTGAGTGCTTTGTGATTCACTTATTGTGATTAAATTATTTTAAACCAGTAATGCTTTAATAAATGTAGGTCTTGGCCACGTCAGTTTAAAATAGCTTAAAATTATTTCAGTTACTCCAAAGAACTTTACAGTCTACCTGGGGTAGACCCCCTCCCCTGAAAAAAAGAAAAGGTATTGGCCAACCCCAATATTTGCACAAAAAAAATTTGAACGTGCGTTGGAGATTGATAGATTCATATTTTGTAAATATTTTTATTTTTGTGCAAATAAAGCACTCACATCACTTCCTAAACTTGAGGTTAATCCACTGGAGTCACATGGATTACTTCAATGATGTCTTTATTACCTTTCTGGGGCTTGAAAGTGATAGTTGCATAGGCTGTCAATGGATGGACAAAAAGCTCTCAGATTTCATTAAAAATATCTTAATTTGTGTTCCAAAGACGAATGAATGTCTTACAGGTTTGGAACGACATGAGCGCGAGTAATGACAATTTTCATTTTTGGGTGAACTAACCCTGCGAAACAGTTTTCTTCATCTATTCCACATTTTTAAAGGCTTACACCAATTCATAACATTTTATAATGAATATTAAGCTTACAATGGTTCAGTTACAAGGATATTCCATTTGAACTCAAAATCTAAAAAAAAACGTGGTTGAATGCAAACACTGTTTTTATATGTAATTCAATGAGTGAGTGTATGTGAAGTGAAATGTGAATGGATGAGCGAGTGCAATGAAAGAACAAAAAATAAACACTTACATTAATGAAAAGGAGAAAATCATTGTGTTCAATGATATCCAACTTCAGAGCTAGCAAAGAGTTATATTTGTGAGATTTTGTTTTCAAAACAGACGAATAAAAATATGTCAGAATGTCAGTGAGTGTGAGTAGGGGAGAGTAAAATCCTCTTCCACTAAACACTGAACAGTTTGTTCCTTACTCCATGAACTCTGGCCGAACATACCTCGCCACCACTTTTTGGAGTACTTCAAATGTATATTTGACCTCCTTGGGGTAAGTGATGTTCAGAGCATAAAGAAGCCCCATTAGTATAGCAAAGGCATTTGACACGTCCGTTAAGCCATCAAGCACAATCACCTCCTCTAACACCACAGCCACATCGATTATTTCCTTTGGGAGGAGGTTTGCAGTGTTCGCCTCTGTGACCACCAAGAGTCCAACATTCATCCCCTTCACCACCTCTTCCTCATCAGTTGGCTAATAAGAGAACAAGGAAATTACAATGAATCACAAAATTACAAATTTACAAAGCCTTTGTAGGCTAACAATTAATGAGTTTTAAACAGAGGTGTGCTTCCATCAGAATAAGGGTATGTGAATAATCTATAGTACAATTAATGGTAAATGTTCTTTAATGTTTTAAATATATTAAACCAGTAATGCTTTAATAAATGTAGGTCTTGGCCACGTCAGTTTAAATAGCTTAAAACTATTTCAGTTACTCCAAAGAACTTTACAGTCTACCTGGGGTAGACCCCCTCCCCTGAAAAAAAGAAAAGGCATTGGCCTTATTAAAGGCATTATTAAAACAAACATGATATACATACCTCACAAATTTTGATGAACTTGGAGGGTTCCTCTTTGAGGAAGTAAGGAAGCCCAAGAAGGACAACTGCTCTTCTACGTTGGTTTGAGCTCTGCAATGAATAACATTGTTTTAAAGGGTTAGTTCACCCAAAAATAAAAATTATGTCATTAATAACTCGCCCTCATGTCGTCCCAAGCCTGTAAGACCTCCGTTCATCTTCGGAACACAGTTTAAGATATTTTAGATTTAGTCCGAGAGTTTTCTGTCCCTCCATTGAAAATGTATGTACGGTATACTGTCATTGTCCAGAAAGGAAATAAAGACATCATCAAAGTAGTCCATAGCCGCGTTTCCACTGCCGGGCCAGGGCCGGGCCGTGCTAGTGCGTGCCAGGGCCAGTCGCGTTTCCACTGTCACTTCCGGGGCTTGATCGGGGCTTACTCGGGGCCAACGGCCAGGATTTCTGGCCCGTCGAATACCTTGGGCCAAAGCGGGCCAGCTCGGGCTAGAGGAGTGGTTACGAACAGAGGCGGGGATTACCTGAGTCGAGAGACAGGAGCGCCGAATGATTCTGTCAGCATTAAAGACTTTTAAAATAATTTAACTCACTTTCATGTTTTAATGCCTTCTGTTTGTGATCCGATGTGGATTCTGATCACCGTATATTATAAGGTAGAAATATTTATACGCGATGCAAAAGACTATGCGCGCTAACCATTACCATAGTAAACATAGTAAACGCTTGAAGATATGCATAGTAAAAAAACATGGTGAACGCTTGAAGAAGTCAAACCATTCATAAAGGCTATCACAATCATGTTTTTATTTTATCTGTCAGTAGCCTACATATACTACATAGTAGTCTCTTTATACCGGACTATCTACTTTTTTTTCGGGAGCTTCCTGTTTCTCTGACTGAAAATATATCTGTAGCTACTGGGAGTCGAGACTGTGCTAACGCTCCTCAGGTCGTATTTTTGGTGGCATATAACATTATTTGTAGAAATTATCATTCTTTCTAAATGTGATATATGTCCTGTAACTACCAAATAAACAGAAACAGCCTCGACTGAATAATGTAAGTGTGTCCTCTTTCTTTTTTGAAATAGACCTAACGGTCGTTTATTTCTGTGTGACTAATGTGCAATTTTGACATAAATTAATTCATTATGATCAATGTATCACTTTTTATTGTAAACCTGTGGTAAAACATCGATGCTTGGGTTTTAAATATTCAAGTAAACAACAAAAATGCCAGCAAACGGCCGCTTTTATCATGTTTGTTTTGCGATGCACGCTGTTTCCAGTGATTTCTTTCTGATTAGTTTTCTGATAAAACTTCCATTTGTTGGTGAAATGATGGGTTAGTGTGACGTTGTTCCAGAGAGGCGTGTTACGGGCGTGTTTTAGTGACGCGCTGTGGAGCTTCTGGCCCGACAGTGGAAACGCAGGCCAGGTGCTACTGGCCCGAGGCTATTAGCCCGGCACGGCCCGTTTAAAGCCCTGGCCTAGCACTGGCCCGACAGTGGAAACGCGGCTCATGTGACATCAGTGACATCAGCCATATTTATTTGAACCCAAATACAGGGACGCACCAGATACACGTCAGCAGCGTCACTGAACGCGGTTTGACAACAGAACTGGAAGAGAATACAATGCTGAATAAAGTTGTAGTTTTTGTTATTTTTGGACCAAAATGTATTTTCGATGCTTCAACACATTCTAACTAACCCAGTGATGTCACATGGACTACTTTGATGATGTCTTTATTTCCTTTCTGGACAAGGACAGTATACCGTACATACATTTTCAATGGAGGGACAGAAAGCTCTCGGACGAAATCTAAAATATCTTAAACTGTGTCCTGAAGATGAACGGAGGTCTTACGGGCTTGGGACGACATGAGGGTGAGTAATTAATGACATTATTTTCATTTTTGGGTGAACTAACCCTTTAAATAAAAACTAGTAGTCATAAGCCACTTTTACACTGTCAGGCCAGTGCAATTCAGGGCCAATAGCCTCGGACCTCGAGCACCGAGGCCAAAATCAAGTTGCGTTGCATGGAAATTTTTATTAATCAGGCATGTGACACTGGAACCATTTTTCTAATTCTAAATTAAATTCACATATACTCACATCATCTTGAAGAGACTGAATCAGGCTTCTCCAATGTCTTTGGCTTGGTACAACCGCAAAAATCCTTTCAGGTACTCATCAAGCCCATGGAAAAGGTCGTCTTAAGGTCTGTGGACACTATGCGTCGAAATTCTGCAGCAATCTAGCAAAATTGCACAAGTAGAATATTACAGTTTTTTTTTTGTTTTTTTTTACAATTGCTAGGACACATTTCTCAATACTTGGGTCACTCACTTTCTCAGTTTTGAAAAGAGTATGCAAACGTGCAGATTGGCCTGTAGTTTTGGTAATGGTTGTCTGTGAGAGACAAGAATTCATGCAAAGAAAGATTATTTGAAAGATATAATCATTGAATGTTTTTTGTGCCAAAGCAGTGATAAATGATCCACAGTTTAGCCCACATAGACCACTGTTGTGCTTACTGTGTGAAGAGTTTAGAAAAGTAACCCAAAGTATTGAGAAATGGGTTCTAACGATTAAAAAAATTCTTTTTTTTAATTTTAACAAAGCTATGTTCTATGTTCAAATAGTCAATTTTACTATTGTGTGAAATAAGTGTTTTAGAATAGGTAGTTTAAAAAGGCAGTTTATAATTCAAGGCAATACTGTATTACAAAAGTAACCCATGTTTTAGTAAAGAATGCTAACCTGTCTCTTGGTAAATAATAGAGATGCACCGATTACAATTTTCTAGGCCGATACCGATTTTAGCCGATTCCGATTTCATTTTTTCAAACCACTTTACAGCACACACAAATATTTATTTTCTATCTTCTCTTTAATAGAACATTTTGCATAGAACATTTTTTGAACAGATAATCGCTATAAAATAGAACTATATAAATTACTCCTGGTGTGGGAAATTCACACACATCTAAAGTGCAGTGTTATGGAAGAACCATTTCTTTTCACATCCAATATCCAACTAAAAGATATTTGATATATTTAGCAAACTAAACTTCTGTATGAAAACAGGTAATGGCAATAAAATAATATATAAACAAAATAAATAAAATAAATATAGCCTTGCAGTATAAAGATATTTATCACACTCACACACACTCACACACACACACACACACACACACACACACACACACACACACACACACACACACACACACACACACACACACACAGGCCTATTGCAATCACTTGTACATCAATGGCAAGTTATATTTCTCAAACAGTTCTTCTCTTTTCTGTGAAAAGAAATGGTTCTTCCATAACACTGCACTTTAGATGTGTGTGAAAATTATAATAAATTTAAACTATTTTCGGACCTTTCGCCGCCTAGGAAATACATTAAATTAATCTTAGACAAAACCAGTTGTGATAGAGACATATTGAATTTTAAAATTACTTACCATAAACAGCCTAAGTTTGCAGAGAAGCAAATGGCGCCTTCCCCAGGTCTGGTCCAAGTTACGTCGTGTAACGTTAATTGGCAAACATGTTCAAAGCTCAACAAGTCTGAAATATATTACATAAAAAGATTAATTTGAACACTTATTGCTACAGAAATATAAGTATAACCGTTCAATCTCTATTACTTATTGCCGTTTCCAGGGTTGCCAGATTGGGCGGTTTTGCAATCTTTTTCGCGGGCAAAATTTGGTTTGGGCGGGTGGATAAAAATTGGGCTGGTTCCGGATCAGTTCGGCGGGTTTTTGTAGCCGAAACACCGGTACTTCAGATCCTTCTTTAAGCGACTCTCTGTTCAGCAGGCAGTAGGCTACTCTCACTCACTCACTCATACACACACACACTCACACGTGACACGTCACACCCACTACAGGTCTGGCTGACGTGCCCCCTTAACTCAGTCATAACAGACACTCCCTCACTAGCTCACGTCACGCATGCCGGCACCGCCCTCCCCTCAAACACACACTAGATCGCGATTCGCGGGTTTTTTCAAACTTAGCTACTGACACTGACAATATGCCAAAGTGGGCAAAATATAGAAAAAGTTACAGGAAAGAGATCCAGACCTAAAGTCATGGATTGCACCGGGTGCAGAAGAAGGAAAGGCACACTGTAACTACTGCAACGCTGATATTCGTGCTCATTTAAAAGATCTTAAAGATCATGCAGCCACCAAGAAGCATAAGGCAAGGTGCCAGCCAACGGTCAGACCATTTACAGTTAGAGTTGGTGAGTCCAGTAACCCTGACAACAATGTCCAGAAACAACGAGAACTGCGAATAGCAACGTACATTGCGTGCTACACGGCCATTAATGCTGTTGATGAACTGTCTGATATACTGAAAGACGAGACAGGTGCATTCCAGATAGCACCTCATTTTAGACAGGAGCTAAAAGAGGACATCGGTGACTCCCCGTTCTCTCTATATTTGGACGAGACAACAGACATTACAGTGAGCAAATTGCTCTGTATATGCATAAAATATCGCTCCAAAAAACACAACCGGTTTATTAGCACTTACTTGGGTTTGGTGGAGCTCTCAGATGCTGATGCTAATGGAATTGTGGAGGCAGTCATTAGATTTTTGCAGGAGTGTGCACTGGACATTGCGAATATGGTGGGCATAGCAACAGATGGGGCCAGTGTAATGGTCGGCAGGCATCATTCGGTGTACACGTTACTGAGACAGAGGCAACCGAATTTACAACTTATAAGATGCGTGTGCGACTCCCTGGATATAATTGCCCACAAAGCGATGAAACAGCTGCCCAGCAATATAGACTAGGGCTGCACGATTAATCGCACGATATTGCTATGCGCATCTAATCAGTAAAGCCGGTTCCTTGATTAGTAGTAAATCACCTTCACCTGCTTTCAGATGGAGCGGCATTTACTACAAAGAGCCGTAGTTAACTGACAAGCTGAGCCATATCGCATTAAAATCGAGGACATATCGCCAACGATATTTAATGCGATATGGCTCAGCTTGTCAGTTAACTACGGCTCTTTGTACACAGCAAAAACTCAGTGTTAAATGAACACACCTGGGAGTGTATATGAGTCCACACTCAAGAGTGTTAAAGTTAATGAGATAATTAAGTGATTAATTGAGTGATGATTGAGCATTATTGAAGACACCTAAAGCAGAATCACTGAAGGAGAAAACCGGAATTTCAGGTCACCATTATGGAGATGAGTGTTTGCTTTAGTTGGGCTCTTGACCCTTATATTATTATCATTAGATTTTGTTCGGCTGTTGTATCCGAGTCATACCTGCCAGATGAACAAAGAAAAAAAATGATCTAATGGTGGTGGTTATATTATGACATTCATCATTTGAAATAATTGTTTGTGATTTATGCTGTTGGTTACAGCATAACTGAGATTCTGCATAACTATCCAGAATTTGAGATATAATATAAAGGATTTTTAAAAGTTGTAAAAAAAAAGAAAAATCTTTCTATTAGGCACACACAGACGTCAAGATTCAGTCAATGCATCTCAACAATGGTGACGAGCAGAATATTCCATTAGGAAAAGTAAATTACATAGACAATTCAGATAATAATTTATTCATACCGCAATGCATGATGGGAGCCATTAATGAGTTGTGATTGGTGGCAACAAGGATTATTATTGTCACCACGGTTGAGATTCACAGGCTGATTATTGATGTCTGAGTTTCTAAATAAATGCATCTGAAAGTGATTTGATCAGAAGAATTTTTATTAAATGTTTTGGATTATAAGAAAAATACAATTATCATATGCTGTAGTAGAACCACTAAACTGTTGCTATCAAGTTAAACCAGATCATCTGAATGAGTTTCATTTTTCAGATCACAGCATGATTATGTCAAAACATAACCAACACTATCAGATCACACTTGTCTTTGTTCATTTGATTGTTATAAATCAATAACAGCAGACAAACAAAATTTAAACTTAAAGTATAAGGATCAAGAGCCCAACTAAAGCAAACACTGATCGCCATAACGGTGGCTTACAATTTTAGATTTTCTCCTTCAGTGATTCTGCTTGTTATCATCAGGTGTCTTCAATAATGCTCAATCATCACTAAATTAATCACTTAATTATCTCATTAACTTTAACACTCTTGAGTGTTAATTTAACACACTCATATCTGCATCATATCGTCCATCTGAAAGCAGGTGAAGGTGATTTACTACTAATCAAGGAACCGGCTTTTACTGATTAGATGCGCATAACAATATCGTGCGATTAATCGTGCAGCCCTAATATAGACTATCTGATCAGGGAGAAGTATAACGGGTTCTCACACTCCGCAAAGCGCCAGACCGATTATAAAGCAATATACGAGACCATCAATGGTGGGTCTCCCCTAAAGTTACTATCCCCGAGCGTCACCCGCTGGCTGGCAACAGCAGACTGCATAGACCGAATTCTGGACCAAGAAGAGGAGCTAACCTTGCATTTTACATTGGCTGCTAATGCTGAGCATTGTTATGCCGCGCGTCTCCTCAGCGAGATGTACAAAGACAAAACAAACAGTCTGTACTTGCATTTTCTACGTCCGCTGCTGTTTGAAATTAAGGCCGTAAACAAGAATTTCCAGTTGGAGACTGGGGAAAGCCTCGCTGTATTCCGAGACCTTAACCGGCTCTACACGTCAACCATGAGACGCATGATCAAGCCTAGCGTTTTCCGCATGAATAATGAAAAACAACTCAGAGAATTGGACCTAAATTCCACCAGTGTCTATCTCTCACCTGCAGACACTGACTTGGGGACCACATTCAGCCAGAAGCTGGAAGCAAGCACCTTGTCCCCTGAAATGAAGCTACTGGTACAAACACGTTGCGCAGACTTTTTGAAAGAACTCCTGGTCCAATACCAAATGCGTCTGCCTGCATCCATGGAGCTGCTCGCAAAGCTGGAGCTCCTATGTCCTGCTGCCGTGATGTCCTACAAGCCAACAGTCCGAGAGTTGCCTAGGGAGTTTTTTTTTGGCTCTCTCGACTCTCTTGAGACTCAGTTGAGAAACGTTGCCTCAGCAGGTTTTTCTCCCAACCTGGCCATTGACGCATTCTGGCTTGAGGTGGAATCTTTTAAAGATGCTGGAGGAAACCACTGTTTCCAGGATTTGGCTTTTGGTGCTATAAAATTGCTCACCCTCCCCATATCCAACGCTCCAGTTGAAAGAGCTTTTTCTCAAGTCACACTGCTGAAAGATGACCTACGAAGCAGGATGGGCTTACCCCTTCTTTCAGGGTTGATGTACGTGCGCACAGGTCTTGCGCGTAATGGCTTGACATCAGCTACATTTCGTCCGCCCCAACAGTTGTTGAAGAAGTTTGACTCTAGTATATACTAGAGCTTTTGTGTAATCAATTCAAATTATTCTTTATAAAAATTGTTCAAAGCGATTTTTTACGAAAACTCACACTCCTGTCTGACGGGGAATAACCTAGCTCAGGCAGTTCGACCTGTGTGTTTTTGTGAAAATCGCTTTGAACGTTATTCAGAATAAATGTATTAACACAATTATTGTTTATGTTATTGTGTTATGTTCTGGTCCAGCCCTGTTCTATAATCAACTCGATTTTCATGTAGCCTAATGTTATTCATGAATATGCATGTTTCATGTTGCTAATTGAAATAATTTAAATGTTAAAGTGGGTTATTTTGTATTTCCATATATCCACTCAATGTGTTGTTATGAATTGTTTTGTTCCAAGCGACATTTATTGACAATAAACACTCATTGATAGCCTAGGTTGATCGCATTATTTTCCGTAACGTAAGCTAGTTTAATAGTTGAATAGTCTGACTGAGGTCTGACTGACCTGCGTAGTAATCAAGAAACTTCACTGCCGTACCATGAGAGCAGCAGGCGTAATATGACGCAGCGCCTGAAAATAGTTCCGTTGTGTTGACGGAAGGTGGCCTATTTTCAGGCGCTGCGTCATATCATTACGCCTGCTGCACTCATGGTACGGCAGTGAAGTTTCTTGATTATTACGCAGGAATGAGAGTATAGTTCCTAGCCATATCAGCCTAGAAAATCGCAACTTTACATTTTCCGTCGGTCTTAGTGCACGATGTAACTACAGAAGAGTCAAGTTTTAAATAGGAAAAATATCGAAACTCTTTGGTAATTTTTTTTTTAGAAATGCTAATGGTCTTGTCCACTCCAATGATGTATGCTAAAAGTGGTACCGCCAGAACCGGAGATCGGCTGAATGGATTCAAAAACGGTAAAACTCAACAGTTTAACTCTGGGGGAGTTGTAAAATGAGCCTATTTCCAAAAAAAGTGGAGTATCCCTTTAAGAGCAGGTGCTGCATGGTGGATTGCTATTATAACGGCGGATTTACTAGGCGCGCGCCAGGAGCGGTTCACAGCCGAGGAGACCGACGTTCTTGTCAGGACCGTGAAAGACAGAGAAGTGACGTTGTATGGGGATGGGAGAAACCCACCCAAATCAGCGTCGGTTAAACAGGCTTGGGAGGAATTTAAAAAAAAAAAATTACATCTTCATGGACACCACAATGTTTTCCCTCATGTGTTAATAATTTTCCTTGTTATAATGTTTGATTTGCAAAAATAAAAACTGCAGCATCTGTGTTGATGAAAGAATCAAAGTGTAGGCCTATGCGCGTTGTGCACCCGCTACATTATGGCCAAGCATGCGCGCTTAAAATAGCATTATGAACAATGCGCAACGCGCCACTGACTTTAGACTAGGTTTTTTCTGGTCAGTGGCGCAATTGTTTTCTGGAACTGCAAAATAGCATGAGGGAATGTTTGTTAAACACGCCTCCTTTTTGCGATTTAAACCATCTTCTGATTTTTCGCTGCCAAGGAAATAAATGTAATTAAATTACCCTCAGACAAAACCAGTATATAAAGACATTGCATTTTAAAATTACTTACCATAAACAGTCTTTCCTTGCTTCTGAAGAAGCTGAAGAGAAAATCGCGCCTTCTCTTTCAAGTGTCGTCTGTTGTTTACTCTCTCGGGCGTCCGGCGCATGCGCAGGGAAAATTAAGACTCAGTAAACTATCTATTAGTACAATCAACTAATGTTTTTATTTTATATCAGTGCATTGCCACCAAGCCATTAGTTTAATCAACCTAAACTAAAAACGTTTTGTTATCTGAACAACAGTGAATCTAAGTTGATTTGACAAAATAAAAAATGTTGTGTTAACAAATCATGGAAATCATTTTTTACAGTGAGTAAAATGTCCCTCACTAATCTCGGTTGTCATAATATTTCACTATAAGTGAGGACCTCTGGCCAAAGTATTACCAAAAGATTTTTTATTTATTTTTTTCCAGTTATGGTGGGGACTTTCCATTGACTAATATTGGTAGATAGTCTAACAAAGATATTTGCAAACTATTTTTGAGGTTGTGACCCATTTGTGGGTTGCCGAGTGGGAAAGGTGGGTTCCACATAGTCACTTCAGTGAATCTAATGCTGTTTTGCTGTTTAGCTCTCCTCTGCTGAGATCTTGAGAGATCTGTTAGTGTTTAATGTTCTGTTGGGATAAAAAGTATTTCTGTTGTCTGAGTTTTGTTGGTGAAGAGTTTGTGAAGAGTAGAGCCTGAGCTTCAGTCCAGAAGACCTAGAAACACTAATGTTATTATGTTGCATGTTGCTTTAACCTTGTGGCAATTTAATGGCAGTATGAATATCAATATGATGTAATAGAAGAATAATGTAGCCTACACGTAGCCTATAAATTGCATATGGCAAATATTTTATTTTCCTGTATTCTTCATATTAATTGTATGACTGGGTATTTAACCCTCAGGTTTTGTTCAAAACCATATACTTGTGCGTTCCCGGTCAAAAATGACCGGCCTATAAAAAATGGCTTATAAATCACTTGTTATGCTATATTATCACCCAATATCAGATTCAATCTTTTTGTCAACTTGTTTTCTTTCAATTAGGACTGGTTTTATATACTGTTTTTTTTCTTTTTCTTTTTTTTTTACATTATTTATGAATAATTTTCACAATATTAAATAAACTATGAAAATAATTTGCACTGTTGATCACACTAGTCTACTTTAATGTTTCATCAGGAATTTTGTTTTTTAAAAATTGTATTTTGTACAAAATGGCACAAAGTTATACTTGTGGTGTTCCCGGTCAAAAATGTCCGGCCATTGAAAGTGAATGAAAATAAGAGAAAAATTTAGTTTTCAGGAGCATGTTCATTATGCTCATGTACACATATGTGCATGTGTACTTGCAAACATCGAGCCCTTGGACCTTTGCATGTGTAGATGCATACACACGCTACTCAAACACACACACACACACACACACAGGTTAAAACACACAAACTATTTTGAGTATTACACACATTTTTTTTTCACAGGGAGAAATTTGATCCTACCCTGAACTGCATCCCACATAGTAACATTATGTCGGCCCCGATCCGGCCCACACAAATTGTTTTGATTGTAAGTGGATAAAACAGTACACATCTTACAGATTCTTTTGTCATGTTTATTTTTTCTTTATGACCATACATGACGGAGTAATTTAAGCCTATTGTGCTGTGAAGAAAATCCAGCAAAATGTGCCGGCGCGTTTGTCGACCCCTAAGGCCGTGTTTCCACCAAAGCATTTTTTTTTTACGTGGCTGACGTATTTTTTCAATTGAGTTCAATGGGAGCGCCGCATTTTTAAAACGTCATGAACGTAACAAGGCGCTGAGCGTTTTTTTTCACGCTGAAGGGCTGAGCGTGCTGCGTTTTTTAAAGGTCGCCGAAAGTTGAAGAATTTTCAACTTTGGGTAAATGGTAAATGGTAAATGGACTGCATTTATATAGCGCTTTCACAGACCCAATGGCCACCAAAGCGCTTTACATTTTGCCTCACATTCACCCATTCACACACCGACGGGTAAAACGATAGGGTAAAACACAGCACTCATCACTGTCACTTTTTTTCGGGACTAATACCACACCGACAAACTGCATGTACAACGTCAACAGATGAAAACAACAAGCATAATAACGGAACAAAATAATTAAAACAAGAGCCAGAGAAAATAATGTTACATTGTATCGACATTTTAATATAGAATCAACACAGAAACAAAATATGTGTGAAATGAGATACTAGTAACACTTTCACGGATATTCCGTATCATAACAAGCAAAGCGTCTCAACTGAAAAAAATGCTGCGCTGCCAAAACGGTCTCAAGCGCCCATAGCTAGGCGTTTTCAGCAGAGCGCCTAGCGTTTTCAGCTGGCTAAAAACGCTTTGGTGGACACACAGCCTAAGGGTTCCCACTAAGCAAAATGATGTCTAAAAGACGTCTTTTCAACGTCTTTGTCACAAAAGCGCAGATTTGACTATTTCTGTCAGACGTCTACAGAAGATCAGTGAGAATTAACAGAGGTTTAGATGTTGATATTTGTTTCATTTGACGTCACCATTGTGGTGATCAGATGTAGTTGGGCTCTTGGTCCCCGGTCTTCTTGCATTAGCTTTTCTCTTCAGAGAAGGTTCACCTACTATTGAGAACTCAGGAAATGGACAGTTGCCACACAGAGCGTGACATCTACGACATCAAGGTTTGACTTTTTTAATTAATAAGATACATTTTATTACACTCTTAAAAATAAAGGTGCCAGGAAGAACCAAAAAGGGGGTTTCACAGCGATGCCATAGAAGAACCTTTTTTGGTTCCCCAAAGAACCTTTCACTGAAAGGTTCCTTGAAGAACCATTCTCAAAGGTTCTTTAAAGAACCTATAACAGTTCTTCATGTCACTTTTTTTAGGTTCTTTGTAGAACCATTTATGAAAAGGTTTTTTGACACCCATAGTAAACAAACATCACTAAGCAAAATGATGTCCAAAAGACGTCTTTTCAACGTCTTTGTCACAAAAGTCGGACGTTGAAAAGACGTCCACTGAGGAGCACGTGTTCTGCACGTCCGATATAGACGTTCATGGACCCTCTTCGTACAAGTTTAAAAACTAGTTCAAATGTGGTCATTGTGGACATATCATTTATGGTCTCATTTAGACATAATTACTTTGACTATTGCTGTCAGATGATCTTAGTGAAAATTAGCAGAGGTTTAGATGTTGATATTTCAACAAAACTGTTATTTACTAGTAACTAGTAATTTATTCGTTATTCCATTCCAAACAGAAAATGAAATGATCAAAAAGTACACAGACCATATGGACAGTCCTGTAATTTTATTGTAACTACACTGTAGAAGCATATATATTTAATATATTTAATTAATAGTTTTGTTTTTAGCCAACATGTTTATAAATAACTGAAAAAAGCACAAATGTCAGAGCATGTCAGAACACCTCAAGGACCCCAAAAAACCCTTAGACCTCAGAGGGTTAAACATGTCCTTCTATACCATGATTGAGCTGACACATAAACTGACTTATTATCATTAAGTATTTGCCATTATAGGTATTATTTAGCATTATTATTATTATTAGTAGTAGTAGTACTACTTCTACTAAAAAAACAACACAATTTTAGACTAAAGTCTCAGACAAAAAGCGTTAGTGTCTCTATTTGTAGTAATGTTAAACATGTCCTTCTATATTCATAGTGAATTCTCGATGGCATGAGTCTGAACCAGTGAATGTGATTTACAGACCCATTCTTATGAAAACAAAAAGATCTTGCTTGTGCTGACTGACACTTCTGAAGCGTGCGCAAGACATAAACAGTGCATCAGTCCTGACACATATACACAGAATGACAGAATTTTAAAATATCTGTCTTGGCTTCGCAAGCATAATGTCTTAAGTGAACGTTTGGTTAACTGTTGGAGAAAAACATCTGATGTGACTTCTATCTTAGACTGAACTTATTCTGACTTTTATTTTAGCACTGCATAACTCTCCTTTTTCATCTTCTCCTGTCCACGTAATCGTCTTTATACGGTCCGCTTTCACTTTTGGATCGCTTTCTATGAAATTCAGCCCAGAGAGTTTCTGAACTCTCTCATAATGCTGAGCATACTTGTTTTTTACCACTTCTGTGTTGTCTATTTTTGCTTCCTTTTTAATATCTGTATCTTCATCAAATTTGGATTGGATCACAAAGCATTCTACGTCTTCTTCTTTCACCGTCCCATCCTCCTTCTCTGCAATTATCACCTTAAAGAAGTGAGTTGGCACTGCTTTCCCTTTCAGCCACTTCATTTCACTGGGGTCAGCACGATCATCCGGCTCTTTTGATTTAAGTTTATTTTCTTTCAGGTAAAGTGGTCCAGTGTACACATGGACATTACAGACTACAGCATTCTCAGCTTTTTTCCGACAGTAATTCTCAATAGTTTTCCAATCACCGTTGTTTAAGATCTTATCCTGTGGTACCATGTTGCTGATCAAATAAGTGTCGTGATAGGCTTCCTGACACCATCTGTGATTGGCAGCCGCAGCAAGATGACCTTGAACATAGACAGTGCCCTCAAATTCATTCCTTCCAAAGCTCATGGTCTCCTTACAATTGGTCTTCACAGTGTCCTTGTTCAGTATCTCATACACCCATTCAGCATTTTGGGTATTTTTGTTGTATGACATGACATAAGATTTTCTTATCCTTATTTCAGTATCAGAAGGAAATCCATTAACTAATTTATAGGGTGACATGACAAATGGCACATCTTCATCTGGTTTAGAGTCTGATTCAATGCCAGACATTTTAAAGAACGGGACTTTTATACTTTTACATTTATTACACTCATCATTACGCTCCCTTTCTCTTAAAACCCAGAGCATTTTCCTTCAACGTCTTCTGCTTGAATCCTAATATAATCCTTGTATTGCTCGTTTGATATCATAAACTGGACAGCAATTACTGTAATTTTATTTTAATACCAAATCTCTTCTCAATCTTTCATTTAGTTTTCTCTAAATTGTCAACACCTTTAAAAAATGACAACAAATGCTTCGCTATAATCTAAAATGTCATCAGGGTTTCTCCTCCCTTTCTCAAGAGTAGCTTTAGAATTTCCATCAGATTCAGAAGGATGGCTTTATACACAGTTCAAATCTGGTTTATCACTTCTTCAAGAGCTTTAACTAAGGATCCTCTCTTCTTCCTGCTAAAATAATGTAAAAAAAAAAAAAAAAAAACAATCAAACAAACAAAAAAGTGTCAAAATTCTTCTTAATTCAGGACTTAAGCTCATTAAACAGAAACAGAAAGATTTACTCACATCAATGGGTTTGTTGTGATCTGTCAGATAAACAGCAACTTCTGTGGCTCTGACTTTACCTCGCTTCTGCTCTACAACAAACACACACAGGAAAAAAAGAAAAAAAAACATATTTCATAACGTACACTTCAAACAGAACCACTTCAATACTTTTTAAGACAAAAAAAAAGAAACCTTTCATAATTAATGATAACTGCACAGTAAATTCCCCAGTATTAACACCACTCCGTGTTCATATGGGAACCAGCTGCAGGGTGTTATTAGTAACACTGAAGCAGTGTTAGAGTTAATTAGAGAATTAAGTGATTAATTGAGTGATGATTGTTTGATTACTGAAGACCCCTGTTAATAACAATCAGAATCACTGAAGAAAGGAGAAACAAGAACTACAACTGACTTGCACAGCCTTAGATGAAATCAACTGAAAATACATTACATTTCACTTATTACAAACCAGACCCTTTATTTCTGGGTTTCCTTTAGTTGGGCAGTTTGACTTGCATGCCCATTTTATGTCAGTTTTTCTTCTTCGTAACAGTGTTTAATAAAACACTTTTTTTTGTAACAAAAGAAGCAAGGATGAATGAATAATTTATTTCTTTTCTTTTCCTTTTCCTCTTCAGAACATGATCATTAGTAACAGAACATATTTTAACAAAAAATAATAAGAACATAATCTCAGCATGTTCAAAAGAAAAGAAAAAATATAGAAAAAAAAGGAGAAGGAAGAAGCTAACTTATTGCCTTCCCCTTTTATACATCTAGCTTTGAAACGGCTACTGTTTTCTCTTTACAAAGTATCATAATCTATCCTTTTTGAGAAAAAGAAAAAACTTAATCATTAGCAGTAGATTTATCTAAAAATAAATCACACAGTACAATTATAAAATGAGAAAGAAAAACAAAAATAATAAAAAGACACAAAATGTAATACTAACAATAATAAAAACATTAATGAAATGGCAAGAAACAGACTGTATGGTAATTCAAATCAACCTCTTGAAGAGAAAATGAGACATTTGTCCCAAGTCCACCTTAGTTCATATACTTTTCTAATATAGACATTTTAATCCTTCTTTTAAATTGCACAATATGATTGTTTTCCTTAATTATTACAGGTAAATTATTCCACAACCTCACCCCATTGACAGATATGCACATGCTTTTGAGTGTGGTACGTGCCATTGATTGAGAGAGATTTCCTCTCCTTCTTAAATTGTATCTACTATCTCTTTCCTTAAACCATTTTTGAATATTACTAGGAAGTACTTTGTTTTTAGCTTTGTACATGATTTGTGTAGTCTTAAGATCCACTATGTCTTTAAATTTTAATGTCTGCATTTTAATGTCTGTTCATTTGTATGTTCATAATAACCAACATTGCAGACTATTCTTATTGCCTTTTTCTGCATTGTGCATATCGTCTTAAGGGTGGTTTTATAGGTATTGCCCCACACTTCTGTACAGTAGTGCAAGTAAGGAAGAAAAAGCACACAGTATAAAATATGCATTGTATCTCGGTTCAATATGTGTCTCACTTTACAAAATATACCATTAATCTTTGCCAATTTAGAACTAATATAGTTGACTTGAGGTTTCCAGCTTAGTTTATGATCAATTATTACTCCTAAAAAGGAGTTTTCATAGACTCTTTCTAATCTGGAATTATCACACAATAGTTCAATAGTTAAATCTTCGGGAATTCTACGTTTCCCAAAGATCATAAATTTAGTTTTCTTTATATTGAGAGATAATTTGTTTAAGTCAAACCACAATTTAAGCTTAGCCAACTCTTTAGAGACAGTCTTCAACAAATTTTGGAGATTCTCTCCTTCACAAAATATATTTGTATCATCTGCAAAAATTACGAATTTCAACAAATCAGAAGTTTTAACAATATCATTTATGTATAAAATAAATAATTTTGGTCCTAGAATTGAACCTTGTGGTACACCATATATTGTATTCTGGAGCTTCGACCTTTCCTCCCCCATCTGCACATATTGTTGTCTATGTTCTAAATAGCTTTTTATCCAGTTTAGCCCTATTCCCCTAATTCCATAAATTTCCAATTTTTGAAGCAAAATACCCAGCCAGCACAGCCATGTGGGGCCCACATGGGTTAGACCTGGGTTATCTAACTGGGACCCAGACAGTTTTGCTCCCGGTTTCCATGTAGGCCCCATATGGGTTTGCCCAGATGAAATGAATACTGCTCAGTGTGCACACTATAGGCTGTTAAATGTAACACTGACCAGTGTTGGAGTTAATGAGATAATTAAGTGATTGAATAATGATTGAGCATTATTGAAGACACCTGATGTTAACAAGCAGAATCACTGAAGGAGAAAATCACAAATTGTAAACCACCGTTATGGCGATCAGCGTTTGCTTTAGTTGGACTCTTGACCCTTAGACTGTCACTTTAAATTTTGTTTGTCTGCTGTTATTGATTTATAACAGTCAAATGAACAAAGAAAAGTGTGATCTTATAGTGTTGGTTATGTTTTGGCATAATCATGCTGTGATCTGATAAATGAAACTTATTGAGATGGTTCAACTTCTGGTTCAACTTGTTAGCAACAGCTTTGTGATTCCACAGCATATGATTATCAGTATTTTTTTTAATCCAAAATATTTAATAAACATTGTTCTGATCAAAACACTTTCAAATGAATTTATTTAGAAACACAGACATCAATAATCAGTCTGTGAATCTCAACAATAGTGACAATAATAATGCATGTTGCAGTGGCTGCCACCAATCACAACTCATTACTGGCTCCCATCATGCATTGCGGTATGAATAAATTATGATCTGAATTGTCTATGTAATTTACTTTTCCTAATTGAATATTCTGCTCATCACCATTGTTGAGATGCATTGACTGAATCTTGACGTCTGGGTGTGCCTAAAAGAAAGATTTTTTTTTGAAAACAACTTTTAAGAAATCCTTTATATCAGGGGTGCCCAATCCTGCTCCTGGCGATCGACTGTCCTGCACAGTTCATCTCCAACCCTAATCAAACACACCTGCCTTTAATTTTCAAGTGATCCTGACGTGCTCTGAAGACCTTAATTGGTTGCTTCAGGTGTGTTTGATTAGGGTTGGAGATGAACTGTGCAGGACAGTCGATCGCCAGGAGCAGGATTGGGCACCCCTGGTTTATATTATATCTAAAATTCTGGATATTTATGCAGAATCACAGTTATGCTGTAACCAACAGCATAAATCACTAAACATAAGGTTCAAATGATGACATAAATTTCATAATATAAGCAACACCATTACATTACTTTTTTTTTCTTTTTTCTTTTTTTTTTTTTTTCTGGCAGTTATAAGTCAGAAACAGCAGCCAAACAAAATCTAAAGTTAATAACATAAGGGTCAAGAGCCCAACTAAAGCAAACAATGATCGCCATAACGGTGGCTTACAATTTTCTCCTTCAGTGATTCTGCTTTAGGTGTCTTCAATAATCATCAATCATATTCAATCACTTAATTATCTCATTTACTCCAACACTGATCAGTGTTACATTTAACAGCCTGTAGTGTGCACACTGAGCAGTGTTCATTTCATCTGGGCAAACCCATGTGGGGCCTACATGGAAACCGGGAGCAAAACTGTCTGGGTCCCAGTTAGATAGCCCACGTCAAACCCATGTGGGCCCCACATGGCTGTGCTGGCTGGGTATGGTGATCTATTGTATCAAAGGCCCTTTTAAGGTCTATAAATACACCTATGGCAAACTTCTTATCATCAATACTGGTTGTTAATTCTTCCACCAGGTCAATTAAAGCCAGAGATGTAGAACGGTTTGTTCTAAAACCATATTGACTATCAGTTAAGATCCCATATTTATCAATAAAACTATCCAATCTGATGGAGAATATCTTCTCCAGAATTTTAGAGAATTGGGGAAGCAGTGAGATTGGCCTATAGTTAGTATAAAGATTCTGATTACCAGCTTTAAAGATAGGGACCACTTTAGCTATTTTCATATTTGTGGGAAAAGAACCTAATTTCAGAGAGAGATTAGAAATATATACTATGGGATCAACTATTACTGCAATTAGTTGTTTAATTAAAAGCATATCAATATCATTACAGTCTCTTGATGTTTTATTCTTAAAGTTATTAACAATATCAAGTACTTCGGTTTTATCAGTATCTCTCAGAAAAATAGTTGCTGGATTTCTTTCTTCTAAATATTGTGGGACATCGCCCTCTTGTGGAGGTATTATCTCATGGGCCAAATTAGGGCCTACATTCACAAAGAATCCATTGAAGCCAGCCACGACTTCATCCATGTTTTTAATTATTTTACCATTATCAATAAATTCGTTTGGAAAACCAGTACTTGTTTTTTTCCTTCTAATAATGAATGTAAAATGTTCCACGTACCCTTTATATTGTTTTTATTAGTTTCCAGCAATCTACTATAATAGTCTTTTTTTACATTTTCTTAAGATAGCTGTTAATTTATTTTTATATGTCTTATATTTAAATTCAAGGATGATGAAGTGACATAGGTTTTGACATCAGGAAATGACATTATTCACACAGATCATTAGTGACCAAAAGTGGTTGTTTGTTATTCATTGTTTTTTTACACCAACAAAATGTTCATGCGAAAGATCAGACTTTTTATTTTCTTTTAAATACAATGTAATTTGTGAAGTCAGTACATTTGTTCGTTGCGCATTTTGCTATTTAAAACTTTTTACAGTGACAAACAGCTATACTACACACTGCATAAAAGATAATATTTGAAAAAGCATAATAGGGGCACATTAAACAAATTAGTGTTGTATGACAGTTTGTTATATCATATTGTAGTTATCATCATAAACATCACTCTAGGAAAACCAAAATTTTAAGCCTGAAATGTATTGCAATTCATTTAAATCCATAGATAATATATCCAGTAAAACTTAGCCTCTTCTCTTTACATCCACTAATAGCTCTGTGAATCGGTTTGATTGATTTAAAAATAATCAATTGATCAAAAGATTTTGTTTGTGAATCAGATATTTCTATTATGAGTCACAATCCACATGCAGCATCCATTCCCTGATGTCTTATTATTATTATTATTTACAATTTTTGCGGTTTGCAGTTGCAGATCTAAACAGTCTGAAGAAATAGCCTATATCACAGTAAATGTTTTTTCTTAGTGCATTAAACCAAGTTAAGCGCTTTCAGATTTTAGCACATCCCTAATTCACCTATAATCTGCGTGAGACATACAACATAACATAAAACATACATTCTCATTAACCAAGACACTCTAATCTTCCAATAGAACTAACATTCCCACAGAATGAATTAGAAATGATTAATTGGGTTTCATTAAAAGTGAAATAGCAATACATGCAAATGTGAAAAAGTCAAACCTGAGGAAATCTGTGTTCCAAACAGCAAACTGAGTTTTCTGAATGATATTATTCAAGATAAGTGTCTTGCTTTCTTGAATTATTTTGCTGCAGTATTTTGCCACTATATTGTGGGCTTAAATAGCAGCCTGTACGTGTTACACGTCAGCCAATCAGAGAGGATCTGTGTCTTCCGATGTCTGCTCTCGCTCTCCAGCAAATCACATGACTTTCAGGAAAAAGAACACAGTAGAGAAGAGGAGGAAGGGCAGGCAGGGAGGGAAGGAAGGAAGGAGGGAGGGCAATTTACTTCTAACGCTTAGTGTATCATCAAAGTAAGTTCACTACATGCTTAACAGTTTATTCCTTTTTCCTATTGTAATTTTTCTAATTAACATAGAGAGATTTTAACAAACGTGAGCATTAGAAAAATACATAGCTGATACACACAGATATCAAAACCCAGCAAATGAATCTCAGCAATGGTGACAATCAACAAAATATTCAGATAATCGGATCAACTCTGAACATCACAAAAAGCTACTACATGTAGAAATTACATAGATTGATATAAGACTGGTCTGTTTGTTGATGTATTTACAAATTATTGTTTGAAAGGTGGATTTCACAATCCAAGGGCAAACCGAGGTGTCAGACACATTTTCTGCAGACTTTAAAGTGTTAAGTTTACTGTGCATTATTTTTTCTTCAGGGACTATGAAGGATATAAAAGGCAGGTGGTCCACACTAGAGGAGAAGCAGAAAGACAAATATAAACAGGAAGCAGCAGCGCTGAGGGCACAAGGGCAAGATCTTAGCATTGAAATGAGGGAGCTCAAAAAAAAAAAGAAAAATCTGAACCAGCTGAAATTACAGGTTTGGAAAGAAGGGAACTTAAAGGCAAGGTCCATGATGTTTTTAAAATACATTTTTACAATATTGATTTAATTCCACTTCAACAACTGTTTGTGACCAATTAATTAGATGATCTATCACAAAAGAACAACATTTACCTGGTGAACATACAGGACTGAAAAACACCAAGCAGTCATTTCACAAGGATGAAGAAATGATTGAATGGTCATATGTCAATCAAAAACAGTTGGCATTGGTCCCTCCCCCAGACGGGTCCAAGCATTGCATGTTACTGTACTCTGGATGCGTAGTTTCGGGGCGAAGTCTTGGACTTCTGAATTGTATATTTTCAAAATTTAGCTTGCTCAAGCTGTTTTTCCAGAAACCTGGACCCTGCCTTTAATTTGATTTGATAAGTGGTATTGTTGTTGTAGATTTAAGGATTATTAACCACAAGTGTGAATGGAGCAGAACACAATGGCTATTTCTGTTCATATTTTGATTTGATTCTTTGATGATTCAGCATTCACACCAATTATATTCTCCACATTTTTTCTGCACATCATTTAGACTCTTAATGTGTAGTAAATGTAATTTCCTTAAGCACTTATTTCTCACAATATTTTCACCCAGTAAAAGTGTTTTCATATAGACTGCCATGCCCTGTTATGAGTTGTTTCTTCAGTATATGTTGGAATGTTGGTATGCATGTTGGATTTTTTTATTTGATATTCTTTTTTACCTGAAAATGGTAAAGGTGTCCAAACTTGAGGAGTTGGGTGTTGAGACGGCCATTTTAATCTTTTGACCGACAAAAGTCTGGCCTAGAGGTCTACGAAGTCAGCAGCAAAGGGGCAGCTGACTTCCTTGACTCCGCAGACACAGCAAACAACTTTGCACTGCACTTCAAAGGTGATACTGTTTTTATGAAAAACTACACAAATGGCTTGTAATAGTGCAAAGATACGTAATACGATTCTGTTAGATAAATGATATGGTTTGTCCTTACGTTTGCAGCCAATTCCTCTTGCACTACCGACAGCACCACCCACAGCAACAAAGGTCAAGTCAATGACCTGGTTAAGAAAGTGCAGGACCTCTTCAATCAAAGATATAGTAAGCATATTTTCTAACTTTTTTATAGGTAAATGTGAAAAATATATAAATATTTACATATATTGATAAGCTAATATGCCTCCATGAATCTGTGGCATTTTAAGTAACTTGTTAAATTGTTTACCTATAGCATACAATCTTAAGAATTACATGTTTACAGTCTATGCACTGATTATAAACCGGTAGGGAAGTCGGAATTGTCAAACTGAAAAATTGTGTGCATGCATGAGCATATTCATGTCTTTCAGAGGAGGCTGGAGGTTCTGGAAGGCTCCCTAAAAGGCCTTTTAAACCAAGGCCTGACGGTAGTTGGACTGCCAAATGGCCTTGGTCTAAGGAAGCCATCTTTTTATGGAAGAAACCAATTAGATGCCATTTTGAAAGATGCTGAGCAGATTTCATTTGAAATTAGTAAGTCATATTTAGACTTACTAGTGGCAGTTGTATTTCTGCATGCTATTTCGCTCTTTGAACACTGAGCGAATAATGAGGTAACAAAAATATTACAATATTGTGCAGGGCCATTATAAACATCCCAAACTGATTTTTGTGTTTTGTTCCAGAATCAAAATTATAGTGGAACACCATTTTTAAGGCACCTCTCCAGATAGTCTTTACATAGTTGAATATGATTTTGGAGACTGTGATTGCCCATTACAGAGGTTTACATTTACAAACCATGACAAGCGGTGCAGTATAAAGCATACAGTGCAGTATACAGTTAAGAAAGTAGTATGTAATAGTAGTAATATAAATGAAATATAAATGTGCAATGTATTAGCAGTAGCCTTATGCAGTATAGTAGCAGTAACAGTATAAGAGTAGTACAAATAATATATACAGTGTATTAACAGTAATATAATAAAAATACCCTGCAAAAAATTACCCTTCCAATTACGGCATCTTTAACATCAACAAGGGCGGACACCTGAACGCTGTGAAACTGGTCTATTACCCAAGGTAAGGGAACAGGTGGAACCAATATATCAAAGTTACAAACCATTTCTTTTTAATCAGTGATGTGGGGAAGGGTGCAGAACCTCAGTGGTAGAGGCAGAGGATGGAAAGGCAACTCCAGTAATAACATGGGCTCTGAGGTAGGGCTGCACGATTAATCGCACGATATTGTTATGCGCATCTCATCAGTAAAGCCGGTTCCTTGATTGGTAGTAAATCACCTTCACCTGCTTTCAGATGGCCGATATGATGCAGATATGTGTGTTAAATTAACACTCAAGTGTTAAAGTTAATGAGATAATTAAGTGATTAATTTAGTGATCATTGAGCATTATTGAAGACACCTGATGATAACAAGCAGAATCACTGAAGGAGAAAATCTAAAATTGTAAGCCACCGTTATGGCGATCAGTGTATGCTTTAGTTGGGCTCTTGATCCTTATACTTTTAAGTTTAAATTTTGTTTGTCTGCTGTCATTGATTTATTACAGTCAAATGAACAAAGACAAGTGTGATCTGATAGTGTTGGTTATGTTTTGACATAATCATCCTGTGATCTGAAAAATGAAACTCATTCAGATGATCTGGTTTAACTTGATAGCAACAGTTTAGTGGTTCTACAGCATATGATAATTGTATTTTTCTTATAATCCAACACATTTAATAAAAAAAATTCTGATCAAATCACTTTCAAATGCATTTATTTAGAAACACAGACATCAATAATCAGCCTGTGAATCTCAACCATGGTGACAATAATAATCCTTGTTGCCACCAATCACAACTCATTAATGGCTCCCATCATTGCGGTATGAATAAATTATGATCTGAATTGTCTATGTAATTTACTTTTCCTAATTGAATATTCTGCTCGTCACCATTGTTGAGATGCATTGACTGAATCTTGATATCTGTGTGTGCCTAAAAGAAATATTTTTTCTTTTTGTTTTACAACTTTTAAGAAATCCTTTATATTATATCTCAAATTCTGGATATTTATGCAGAATCTCAGTTATGCTGTAACCAACAGACTAAATAACGAACAATTAGTTCAAATGATGAATGTCATAATATAACCAACACCATTAGATCATTTTTTTTCTTTGTTCATCTGGCATGTATAACTCGGATACAACAGCCAAACAAAATCTAAAGTTAATTATATAAGGGTCAAGAGCCCAACTGAAGCAAACACTCATCTCCATAATGGTGACCTAATATTCCGGTTTTCTCCTTCAGTGATTCTGCTTTAGGTATCTTCAATAATGCTCAATCATCACTCAATTAATCACTTAAATATCTCATTAACTTTAACACTCTTGAGTGGACTCATATACACTCCCAGGTGTGTTCATTTAACACTGAGTTTTTGCTGTGTACAAAGAGCCGTAGTTAACTGACAAGCTGAGCCATATCGCATTAAATATCGTTGGCGATATGTCCTCAATTTTAACGCGATTTGGCTCAGCTTGTCAGTGAACTACGGCTCTTTGTAGTAAATGCCGCTCCATCTGAAAGCAGGTGAAGGTGATTTACTACTAATCAAGGAACCGGCTTTACTGATTAGATGCGCATAACAATATCGTGCGATTAATCGTGCAGCCCTACTCTGAGGCCTTACGCCCCTGATCACTACACTTCTAAGCGGGCAAGCTATCAGGCTGCAGTACACAGGTGCCAGACATTCCTCCTCCTGTAAATCATGGCTGGAAGATGGTAGGAGATTTCTATGGAGTGGACTGGACTGGATGACACTTCTGCCAGCTCCAGAGGCCATACTGGAACTTGTGCACTGCTTGTGTAAAAAAACAAATTGTGTTAAGGGTAGATGCTAGGGATGCTCCGATCAGGATTTTTGCAGCCGATACCGATTGCCGATTTCTTGTCATGGTGATCTGCCGATTACGATCCCGATGCTTAATATAAGACAAAGATAAATACAAACAAAATGGAGCAGTCTGATGCAGCAAACAAGGTTTAATTAAACATTGTCCAATATAGTAAACTTGAGGACAAAATAAAAAATTAAATGCCTAAAATAGAGAAGTCTGATGTACCTTGACAAAATTCATTAAAATAAAAAGATAGTAGTGTGGAGTGCAGTAAGTGAGGAGACAAGAGACGGAGATGCGTCGAGTCAACTTTACTATCCACTTCAATATTTCTATCACAAGTACAGCGAGTGATATCAAAACATAAACACAACGTCAAAAACCGGAACTCGTCATCGTCTAACCCCCCCTTCCTTAAAGGTACAGTCCCTTGGTGAATGTCTCTTTCAGACTTCCTTGTGGGTCACTACACAGGCCCCCCCAGAATTCACCCATAAACAGGGCCAGGCCGAACATGTACCCCAAATAGAACTTGTGACACTATGCACTAGTGCAAAACAGAACAGTCCAGCACATAACAGTCCTTCCAACAAAATCAACGTACAGGGGGGCGGACTTGGCGGCCATAGCGGCTGCGCTTAACAGTAGAGGGGCCAAGGGCAAGGGGCGGGGCAGGGGCAGGGGTCGCGGTTGCCGCAGGTGGGCGCCCTTGCCTTGGGGGCAGGGCCAGCTGAAGCGGTTCGCCAATATCCACATGAGCAGGCTTGAGACGGTCAATAGCCATCCGCTCAGGCCTGCCGCCCATATCCACGACAAAGTTCTTAACCCCCCCCACCAGGACACGGAAGGGCCCATCGTATGGGGGAAGCAGCGGTGTCCGATGGCCATCATGGCGGATGAAGACATACTTGGCTGATGGTAAATCCTTGGGCACATAGGACCGGGGAAGGCCATGGTGAGACGTTGGAATAGGAACAAAAGCATCTGCAATGTCCCGAGATGCAGCCCGATGTGAGGCAACTGACCACGGGGCGGTGGCATCTGGAAGAAACTCCCCCGGAACACGCAGAGGCTGGCCATACACCAGCTCGGCCGATGAGGCTTGAAGATCTTCCTTAGGGGCGGAGCGAAGGCCAAGCATAACCCATGGGAGGCGGTCAGCCCAGTCGCTGCCCGTAAGGCTGGCCCTGAGCGCGGCCTTCATGTCACGATGAAACCGCTCGCACAATCCGTTGCTCTGTGGGTTATAGGCTGTGGTACGGTGGACCTTCACCCCAAGGACCTCGGCGACCGCAGACCAAAGCTCCGACGTGAACTGCGGACCCCGGTCCGAGGAGAGGTCGGACGGTGTGCCAAAACGGGCCACCCAAGCCATAATGAACGCCCGGGCCACTTCCGCTGATGTAGTGGAGGACAGGGGAACTACTTCTGGCCACCTGGTGGTCCTGTCCACCATGGTGAGGAGGTAGGTGTAACCACGGGAGGGGGGAAGTGGGCCTACCAGGTCCACATTCACATGATCAAAACGTCTCTCTGGCACTTTGAAGGGTGCCAAAGGAGCCTTGGTATGACGAGTCACCTTTGCGCGCTGGCACGCCACACAGGCCGCAGGCTCCGCTCACCCACTGCTCACACACAGCCCCCACGGCGTAATCAGAGGCGTCCGTAGTAAGAGCAACTGGGGCGGTTGGAGACGGGTGCGCCAGCAGAGCAGCGTTGGCCAGTGCAGTTTTGGCAGCATCAAACGCATCAGCCATCTCTGGGGACCAAGCCAACACGTCCGCCGGTCTCCTACCCCGCAAAGCGTAGTACAATGGACGCATGAGCTGGGCCGCACGGGGGAGGAAACGGTTGTAGAAGTTCACCATGCCCAGGAACTCCTGCAGGGACTTCACAGTGCGTGGGCGTGGAAAACTGGCGACGGCCTCCACCTTGGCAGGGAGGGGAACTGCCCCCTGTGGGGTGACGTGGTGGCCGAGGAAACTGACGGATGACCGGCCAAACTCGCACTTGGCCGGGTTGATGATGAGGCCATGCTCACTGAGCCGGCCGAACAACTGCCGGAGATGCGTCCGGTGGTCGTCTGCGGACGCGCTGGCCATGAGAATGTCGTCCAAGTAAACAAACATGAACGGCATATCTCGCAGCACCGAGTCCATGAGGCGCTGAAACGTCTGCGCTGCCCCCTTGAGGCCGAAAGGCATCCGTAGGAATTCGAAAAGGCCAAAGGGTGTGATGACTACTGTTTTGGGGACATCCTGCGGGTGGACAGGCACCTGGTGGTAACCGCGCACCAGGTCCACCTTTGAGAAAATGGTGGCACCGGCTAGGTGGGCGGAAAAATCCTGGATGTGCGGCACTGGGTACCGGTCGGGTGTGGTGGCGTCGTTCAGGCGACGGAAATCTCCACAGGGACGCCATCCGCCATCAGCCTTGGTCACCATGTGCAAGGGGGACGCCCACGGGCTGTTGGAGCGGCGCACGATGCCGAGGTGCTCCATGGTGGCGAACTCCTCCCTGGCGATAGCGAGCTTGGCAGGGTCGAGGCGCCGGGCTCGTGCGTAAACTGGGGGGCCCACCGTGGTGATGTAGTGCTCTACGCCATGCTTAGCCACCGCCGATGAAAACGTGGGTGTGGTGATGTCAGGGAACTCAGCAAGTAGGCGTTGATACAGGTCCCCGTTGGTCAGCGTGTTCGACAGACAAAGCGCCCCTGTCCCTCCCAGCGTGCAGGGGTACGAAGCAAAAGAGAGGGCATCGATCAGGCGGCAGTTTGTAACATCCACCAACAGTCTATAAGCGCAGAGAAAATCCGCCCCCAGGAGCGACGTAGACACAGCAGCCATGACGAAGTCCCAACCGAAACGCCGTCCGCCGAAACAAGTCAAGTCAAGTCACCTTTATTTATATAGCGCTTACAATACAGATTGTATCAAAGCGCTTCACAGTGATAACATGAAAACAATATAACAAAGTTTGTTTATAAAAGAAATTGCGTCAATGTCCACCTTAAGTAAGGCAGATCAATAATATTATTGAATATTAAATGTCCCTAACTAAGCAAGCCAAAAGCCAAGGCAACAGTGGCAAGGAACCAAAACTCCATCAGGTGACAGAATGGAGAAAAAAACCTTGGGAGAAACCAGACTCAGTCGGGGGGCCAGTTCTCCTCTGACTAACGAAGGAACAGTGCATGATTCGGGCAGCATTACAAGTCAGATTGGATCGGAACATTTAGAGTATTTTTTGGAAGTCCAAGTAATCACGCCGGTCTTAAGACGAGTAGTTGAGGATCAGTGCCGTCCACCATAGAGAGTCCATATCGCCCGTGTTGAGTCGTCACTTCACAGGCTTTGTGATTGGAGCATCTGAAGTCTCCGAGAGTGGCTGGATACAAACTGGAGCTGACGAACGCCATTTTCTCGGGACTCGCGTCCCGAGATAACAGCAGAAAAGCAAAGGGAAAATAATTAGCGTAGCTGCTGTTCATAATGATGATTTCCATAGCACAGTCGTAAATGATAAAACATGAAGACAGTGACTCTTGCGTCCCAAAATCACCCCCCTCCGTCCCCCACTCAACTCAGCCCAGCTTACTGACCTCTACGTCCCTCCTGCTGCTGAGACCTAACCACAATCTCACAATCTCTCCGCAACCCAACCATATGCGCCAACCCGTTGACTAAGGCTGTCGAGCCCCACTGGTGCGTGAATAGGCAGTTTCAGTGGACAACGGTTCCGTATGGCATACTACCTACCGCAACACAATATCTGCCCAACCACCCGTCATTCACGCAATATACACAGGAACGTAATGACTGCAAATACTATGCAACCTATACAGATAACCTACAGTCTCTTCAAGTTTTATAGTATTAAATGCATTTGATCTGATTCAGCAGTATTATAAAAGGTAAGCATTATGTAAATGCTTGGCTAAAGAGATGCGTCTTTAATCTAGTTTTAAACTGGGACAGCGAGTCAGAGCCTCGAACAATATCAGGAAGGCTATTCCAGAGTTTAGGAGCTAAATGTGAGAACGCCCTCCCTCCTTTAGTGGACTTAGATATCCTAGGAATGACTAGAAGCCTCGAATTTAGTGATCTTAAAGAACGCGATGGATTGTAGGGCGATAGAAGGTCCATTAAATACACAGGAGCTAAACCATTTAGGGCTTTATAGGTCAGTAATAGTACTTTGTAATTGATACGGAACTTGATAGGTAACCAGTGTAGAGATGATAAAATCGGTGTTATATGATCATATTTTCTTGACCTAGTAAGAACTCTAGCGGCTGCATTTTGCACTAACTGTATTGAGGATGCAGGACAACCAGCTAATAAAGCATTACAGTAATCTAGTCTCGAGGTCATGAATGCATGAACTAACTTTTCTGCATCAGAAACAGATAGCATGTTACGTAATTTAGCAATGTTTCTAAGATGGAAAAAGGCTGTTCTTGTAACATATGAAATATGATTTTCGAAAGACAAGTTTCGGTCTAGTATAACACCCAGGTCTTTTACAGTGGAGGATAAAGTAACAGGACATCCTTCTATATTAAAGTTGTATTGTAAGTGGTTTTGTGGATAGTTTTTTGGACCAACAAATAATACCTCCGTTTTATCTGGATTTAGTCTTCCACATGCCTCGTGCCATAGGTACGAATGGGTGTGCCGTTAGCGGCGTCCATCGGGGGGCCGTGCCCGCCAGCCATGGTGTCCACAGGCTGCGCTGGCAGGATGCTGCGCTGAGCCCCAGAATCGACCAGCAGCCGCCCGCCAGACAAGGTGTCAGTGATGAATAACAGCTTGCAGTCACGGCCAGCGCCCATAGCTGCTAATGAGCGCCGGCCCTGGCTTTTCCCTGGGCTCCGAAACTGCAAGGCTGACGACACTGCTTGGCTTTTGCCCCAAACCTGGAATGGTAATAACACCACCCGTCCTCACGCTGTCGGCGGGCCGTCACAGCAGCTGCAGTGTCTGGGTCGTCCTCCGAGGGTGGAACAGACGTGTGCTGGGTGGGCAGCAGTGCATGTACAAACTGCTGTCGGTTGGCGAGGAATATCCTGTCTGCCTCCACAGCCAGTGCTCGGTAGTCTCTGGAGGAAGGGAGGGGGGAACTAGCCAGTGCGGTGCGCACGGGTGCTGGAAGCTGCCGCAGGAATATGTGGGCGAAAAGGAACGAGGGATCCGCCGCGCCCAGCACCGCCAGCATCCTCTCCATTAACTCGGACGGCTTGCTGTCGCCAAGGCCGTTCAGGGACAGCAGGCGGTCTGCCTTCTCCAGTTCTGACAGTTCAAAGAGGCTCAACAGGAACGTTTTAAGTGCGTCGTACTTGCCGTCAGCTGGAGGAGCCTCTAACAGCGCCATAGCCCTGGCCGTCGTCGAGGCATCCAAGGCCGCTACTACGTGGAAATACTTTGTAACGTCCTGTGTTATTCCTCTCACCTGGAACTGTGCCTCGATGTGCTGAAACCACGGCCGTGGATTGTGTTGCCAAAAGTCCGGTAACTTGATGGTGGCTGCGTAGATAGCGCCGACATTAGCCGCGCCGCTAGCAGCAGCCGGCGCTGCGGCCGCAGCGTTTTCACCACCATCGTTGTGTGACATAATTCAGCCGTGTTCAACTCGCATCAGGGGTCACCAATGTGGAGTGCAGTAAGTGAGGAGACAAGAGACGGAGATGCGTCGAGTCAACTTTACTATCCACTTCAATATTTCTATCACAAGTACAGCGAGTGATATCAAAACATAAACACAACGTCAAAAACCGGAACTCGTCATCGTCTAACCCCCCCTTCCTTAAAGGTACAGTCCCTTGGTGAATGTCTCTTTCAGACTTCTGTCACTACAGTAGAGTAGTAGATAAGTAAAGATTGAGTAGTTTGATGCTACTCATTAGAAGGGATGGGCATTTAAGCAAAAATAGCATTCGAAGATCTGGGTATTATTCGATTATTCGAAATCGCACCCCAACCCCATATGCACACACACCTGCATGTATAGCCTAGGCCACACACGGGAAAAGCGGAGTGGTGTGACGTTTAAATATAACTTAAAAACATAAAATATACGTTTCATATTTATATTCTCATATTCTTTTTTTAAAATTTCATCTATGTTGATTATATGAAAAAGGAATCGCATGAGATGGGTAGGATCATAAGATGACCAATATATCAGGATACATTTTGAATGGGTCAGACATGACCAGAGGTGGGAAATCCAGGGGCCAATGAGTAGAAGTCCTGCCATATGTTTATTCCACCCATGAACTCAGTCAGCTGATTTCACTAATTAGTTATGTCTCCTGTCTGAATTAGCAAATCCAGGTGATTGGAACAAAATACTGAGGAGGACTTTTACTTTCTGAACCTGGACTTTACACCTCTGCATAGCAATGCCACACGTCAGCTAAGAGCAAAGAAATAAACCAGAACTGGACCTTATTGTAGCCAAAAAAATTCTGTGTATATTAAATATGGATTAGTTTCAGCCACAGCCTCAGATGAAATCAACTGAAGAGAAAAGAAGACATTAAATCTGTAAAGATCTCAGCAGAGGAGGATTAAACAACTCCACAAACAGCATTACCAGCTTCACTTATTACTAACCAGACTGACTTTATTTTTGTCAGACTTCTACAAAAGTTTTATTGAGAATTAACAGAGGTTTAACTCTAATGTGTTTCATTTGAAATCACCATAACAGTGATTAGTGTTTCTATTAGTTGGGCTCTTAACTCTTAATATATGTATTGTGTTTTTTTTTGGCCGCTTTGACAGTGTGTTTCTCAAACACATTTGCAGCAGCAAAGAAAACTAAACTGAAATGAGATCAAGTGATGATGGTTTCCTGTTGATGGTTTTATAATCATCATGAAATAACCTGTGTAACCGGTATTTCAATTTAACAATTATGTTGTTCCTCTAATACGTATATTCACATCACAAACCCTGTGTTACTGCAGCATGAGATCCAGCATAATAACAATCGGTTTAAATCTTTAAACAAACATGAAATAAAAAGTTGGTTTATGCTGACACTCACAGATATCAACAATCAGCGTATGAATCTCAACAATGGTGACAATCACAAATATTTAGATAAACAGAATAATTCAGAACATCACTGAAAAGCTACTAATTCACAACAAAAACAACAGCAAAACATAAAAGCAAATATTTAGAATCAAACAAAATTATAGGACAATTCAGCTTTTTTATTCATGTTGCAATGCATGCTGGGAGTTTGGTACTATGCTGGTACCCAGCATGCATTGCATCAAAGTACTTTGAATTGTCATCATTGTTGAGATTCATACGCTGATTGTTGATGTCTGTGTGTGTCATGTTAAACTGACTTTTTCATGCTCATGTTTGTTAAAGTCTTCTAACTGATTGTTATAAAATTTCTGGATCTCATACTGCAGTAACACAGGGTTTGTATCAAGATTTTTTTTTTAATGTGACAACATAATTGTTAGATTAAAATACCTCAGTGAATCAGTCTGTTTCATGATGATTATAAAACCATCAACAGGAAACCATCATCACCTGATCTCATTTCACTTTAGGTTTCTTTGCTGCTGCAAATGTGTTTAATAAACACACTGTCAAAGCATCCAAAAAATACAATACATATATTAAGAGTTAAGAGCCCAACTAATGGAAACACTAATCACTGTTATGGTGACTTCAAATGAAACACATTAGAGTTAAACCTCTGTTAATTCTCAATAAAACTTCTGTAGACGTCTGACAGAAATAAAGTCAGTCTGGTTAGTAATAAGTGAAGCTGGTAATGCTGTTTGTGGAGTTGTTTAATCCTCCTCTGCTGAGATCTTCACAGATTTAATGTCTTCTTTTCTCTTCAGTTGATTTCATCTGAGGCTGTGGCTGAAATTACTTCATATTTAATATACACAGATTTTTTTTGGCTACTATAAGGTCCAGGTCTGGTTTATTTCTTTGCTCTTGGCTGACATGTGGCATTACTATGCAGAGGTGTCCAGGTTCAGAAAGTAAAAGTCCTCCTCAGTTTTTTGTTCCAATCATCTGGATTTGCTAATTCAGACAGGAGAGAGAACTAATTAGTGAAATCAGTTGACTGAGTTTATGGGTGGAATAAACACATGGCAGGACTTCTACTCATTGGCCCCTGGATTTCCCACCTCTGGACATGACCCATTCAAAATGTATCCTGATATATTGGTCATCTTATCTTTGACCACTTAATTTAAGTTTTGTTTTGCAGAAAGCCATTCTTTAAAGTGAATTTCGTTTTGTAAAAATGTTCTTCATTTTAATCAATGTTTCATCAACCAATTGCCTGGATTAATAAGAAGCGAAATAGCAGACAATATTATCAGGACATGCGAAGATGGCGTCAACATTGCCAACTGTATCTTTGCAGCCAGAAAATACTAGTTTATTAATAAACACTGTGTTGTGTTTGACGTCAGATTTGCGCTTCTGATTGGCCAACGTGGCTTTACAGTTAAGGTTTATATCGCCGCCTGCTGGCATGGCATAAAATAATAAAATAGTTAATATTTTATATATCTAAAATTCTGGATATTTTTGCAGAATCACAGTTATGCTGTAATCAACAGCATAAATCACAAACATACAGATCAAATGATGATTGTCATAATATAGACAACATAATTAGATCATTTTTTTTCTTTGTTGATCTGGCAGTTATAACTCAGATACAACAGCCAAACAAAATCTAAAGTTATTAATCAAAGGGTCAAGAGCCCAACTAAAGCAAACAATGATCGCCATAACGGTGGCTTACAATTTTAGATTTTCTCCTTCTTTAGATGCTCAATCATCACTCAATTAATCACTTAATTATCTCATTAACTTTAACACTCATATCTGCATCATATCTTCCATCTGAAAGCAGGTGAAGGAGATTTACTAATAATCAAGGAACCGGCTTTACTGAAGAGATGCGCATAACATATCATGCGATATATCACCCAGCCCTATTTGTGATGTGTATATTAGTGGAGTAACATAATTGTTAGATTAAAATACCTCAGGGAATCAATATGTTTCATGATTATTATAAAACCATCAACTGCTAACCATGATCACCTGATCTCGTGTCACTTTAGCTTTCTTTGCTGCTGTAAATGTGTTTGACAAACACTCTATCACAGCAGCCAATAAAGACAAAAGATATAATAAGAGTTAAGAGCCCAACTAATGGAAACACTAATCACTGTTATGGTGACTTCAAATGAAACACATGTAGCCACATCGAGATGTGCCTTAATTAGCTCAAATTATGCATAGGGAATTTTAATAATTAATCATGAATATGATTAATATATTGCATATTACAGTTAAATTATCGAAATTGAAAATAGATCGATTGTATATATGAATGGTAAATCATAACGAATTATAATTCCTCATTCATATATCAATGGTCTCATTACAGATCGATTATATGAGACAACTTTAAAGGAACACTCCGACTTTTTGGGACTTTAGCCTATTCACCTTATCCCCCAGAGTTAGATAAGTCCATACATACCTTTTTCATCTCCGTGCGTGCTATAAGTCTGTTTGACGCACCCACCGCTAGCCTAGCTTAGCACAAAGACTGGATGTAAATGGTTGCAGCTAGCATACTAATCCAAATAAGTGACAAAATAACGCAAACATTTTCCTATTTTCATGTTGTGATTTGTATCGTCACAGAGTGTACAAAAAACAAAGTCACATGAGACACAGACATATTTTAACCGTATAAATACTGGGAACTATATTCTCTGAAGGCGAAGCACTGCTACTCGGGCGGAGTGATAACCGCAGCACCTGAGACGTACCGTACCCAAACTCTGAACGAACTCTCTGCTCCTCACCACGGCGCGTCTCAGGTGCTGCGGTTATCACTCCGCCCAAGTAGCAGTGCTTCGCCTTCAGAGAATATAGTTCCCAGTATTTATACGGTTAAAATATGTCTGTGTCTCATGTGACTTTGTTTTTTGTACACTCTGTGACGATACAAATCACAACATGAAAATAGGAAAATGTTTGCATTATTTTGTCACTTATTTGGATTAGTATGCTAGCTGCAACCATTTACATCCAGTATTTGTGCTAAGCTAGGCTAGCGGTGGGTGCGTCAAACAGACTTATAGCACGCACGGAGATGAAAAAGGTATGTATGGACTTATCTAACTCTGGTGGATAAGGTGAATAGGCTAAAGTCCCAAAAAGTCGGAGTGTTCCTTTAAGGGAATTAATTTAGTTTATCAAACAATCGGTTTGTCCAGCAAACAGCCGTAAGATTAACTTACCAACTTCTCAACAAGGTTGTCCCTTTTTATAAACTCCAAGAAATCTCAATGTTCCGGCCGTGAACATTAATTTTTCTCGTGTTTATAAAATTTATGTTACTGATATAGTAACAACTTGTAAAGCTTTGTAGCTATGAGATATTCATTTCATTGACTTGTAAATGAGCACTTCAGGATCAATCAAGAATATGGTTTTAATAATTGAAACTACGGATACAGAATTCTACATTTGAACACAGGATACATGTATGTACAGTTAAACAGTAAAACTAACGAGACAGACGAGTAACAAACAGGAGTGAGAGAGAGAGAGGTTGTGAGGGAGAAAGATGGGGAGGGAGAGAGAGAGAAAGAAGATGAGAGATCTTCTGGTTTGGCAAAATTCATCACAGACACAGAACCTCTGAGTTAGAACAAGACTCAACAGATCTTAAACCTTGAAAGAATGGTAAACGGTTACTTGCACAGGTAACGCTCTCTGGCGTGATGTGAAGAAAGCATGTGTCTGTGTCTCTGTCCTTGCGTCACGCGTTCACGTGGTCTTTCAGAGCGAGCAAAGCGCGTTAGTTTGAATGAAGGCTTAAAGGTCTTTGGTTCTCCTGGTGTTGCTGAGGAAAACTGTGTCTTGCGTGTGTGTCCTTAAGAGCGGGTGCGTGCTTTCTCAGCTCTTCCGGGCGAGCGTGGTCGCTGCAGATTCAAAGAGTCTCCTTCAGGTTGAAGTTGCCGATTACGTTCATTTCACTGAAACTAAACGTAAGAAAAGTCCAAAGACGAAAATAAAGAAAGATTAAAGAAAACGTAGAAAGCCCCCCCTAAGGGGGCCATGGATCCAGAAACCTCTCACAGGAAAAAGCTCTCGTGTGGTGTAGAAACTGCTGTGTCTCTTATGGAGAGGAGGGTTCACGCCTCTGTTTGCGCGAATCACACATGACCGTCCGCGGATCTGGAGTGGACACAGTTCTCTTTGTCCTGTGGGGGATTCCCACTTGACTGACTTGTGAGGAGATTGTATTTGAGCGTTCGGCTCCTGAAATATGAAATGTGTAAAATAATGCACCTTACTTCATTCTGCTATCGGAATTCGGCTCCGTTAGATTGAGCGAATTACAGACATATCAGACACGGCACATGAAGATTATCGGAATATAGAGTTACATTCATATGCAGAATTACAAGCATCTTTAAAGTTTGCTTAACACACAATAAAATTGTCAGTACTTCCAGTATGGCATGTGACGACATCTAAGCACAAAAATGAATACATTTAAAACATGTAGAGGTACTTTTCTTTTGTGTTAATGTGTTGGAACATTCTTTTGATGAACTCTTAGACTTCAGAGCTATACACTAGCAAACCACACTTCTATTATAAAGCAAAGCTAATAAGATGTGCATGCGTACAGGAAGGTTGGATACAATTTCTGTGTTATATACATTTATATACACATTATAGGACATTTGTGTGTGTGTGTGCATTAATGTGTGATTGTCCTTAAGCGTTCAGGCAGCTTTGTGGACTCTTTCTGTGGGGGGGATGCGTGTCCCGTGAGACGGCGAGGTTTGAATGGTTGACCATTTGTTGAAGACAACGCTGGCTTGTTCCAAATGTGTCATGTGCTAGCCATAGTGGCACCAATCTGGTCAACATGCCCGAAGGGGGTCGTATACAGAATGCCCCTTTGTTTACTCACGAAGAACTGACCTTTGTTTGCAAATCGGGATTCGCTAATTTAGATACATCTGTCCGGATAACCCTGTCAGAGTCGCTACAGTCCCCCTTTTCGTCGGATGACGTCCCTGTTGTGGACATCATCGGATGACATCACGATGGCAGGATGACAGGCGAATCAGGATGGGCTTGTAGCAGGTGGGCCAGGATGGTAAGGCAGCAGGTGGAGCTTAGAGCTGAGGGCTCAGCTCGATGGGGTTCGGCGTGGTCTCTGGCTTGGCACCCCCATCTTTCCGGGGATTCTGTCTGAGACCTTCAGGCACGGCTTTCGTGAGCTTGGCTGAAGATGTTTGCATCTCGTTGAGTCTCCTTTGCAGAGTGGAGGCCAAACCTAGTGTCAGAGTGTGGCCGGTTACCGTAGAGATGCACCGCGCAGTGTCGGCTGCGGTCCAGGCCTGGACCACAGGTGCGGTAGTCAAGACTGGCGGTCGGGACAAAGCTTGGAGGGCTGTGTCGATAGGAGCAATGTCAATTCACTGGGACCCCCTTTTGCAAACCACAATTCCCGTTCAGGAGTTAGGGTGACAGTGTGGTTCCTGAAGAAGGATGGGGTTTCCAGTTCTAATCTGTACTCTTTGCTTGGAAGATGGAACAATGTCAGGTCATCCAGGTGGAGGATGGCACCTTTCGGTACTTGAAACCACACGCTCTGTTTGAGCAAGGTGACACGGGTGGCAGTGTCATGTTGGTTGTAAGTGAGCGTAGCTGTTCGCACGGGAGTGTTGACGAGCCATCTGTCACCTACAGTCTCTGCTTGTATCTCGGTGACTTGCGTGCGAGGCTTGGCTTCTGCAAGGCAGCGTGTGTTGCTGATCATGGGTTGCAAACCGCAGATTCCGTCAGTGTTGTCTTTGAGGAAGGGTTTACTAGGGCAGAGATAGTGAGTGTCTTTGGTCGTGGGCTGCACATGTGGGGCCAGGTGCAGCGGTGTGTCGCTGGTCATGTGGTAGGCCACCCCGTCCGGGGCTGTGACCAGCGGAGTTTGAGCAAAGTCTTTCTGGAAGACAGTAAACAGCTGTTTCATGGATTTTACTGTCTGGTTCAGCAGAACGCTGTGAATGTTGAGAATTACCACAGTTCCCATCAATGTCTTTCCGATGGTCTGCAGGGATGCACTCTGTGTTGTGAGTTGCAGTCTTAGCTGTGGGACCTCAGTCCGAATTTCAGTCACATGGTTCACTGCGTTGGCACTGGGCATACCAATGCTTAACAGAGTTCTGACAGCAGCGGCGGCTCCGAGCAAAGCTCCCAGGAACCGTTTGAAACGGTGGTTGTGTCCACCTAAGTCCGCTTGTGTGACAGTCGTTTTATCAAGTTGGTTGAGCATGTGCTCGGCCTTGGCCTTGGCGTGAGCGAGGGAGTCCTCTGTCCATCGGGCACGGGTCCAGCTGTACAGCTGGGCTGCTGTGCTGGGGTGAGGTGCTCTGTAGACGTTGCGGGGGTTGCGTCGAACACACACTTTCTGGGTGTGGTTCCTGCAGTTGGTGATCAGGAGTTGTTGTCCTCTCCGGACGATGCCTGCTGTCGGACCTGGTGAGATGTCCGATTGCGGCTGTCCTCTGGTTGGCTGGAGGCACAGGCATCGCGAACCACAGCAGCATCCTGGTAAAAGTGAAAGGGAGAGAGAAAGAGAAAGGGAGGAAAAATTTCAGCGAGTGTCGTCCTCGGTTGGCTCGGACAGTCTTTTCGCTTTGATGATGCCGGTATGCCACTTGCTTCAGTGTCTTGCAAGTGTCTCTGGTGCTGAGCTGTGCAGCACGTGGTGCGTCCAGGGCGTACATTGGCATGACCCCCCTTTTGCACTGTGGCACCACAAGCTGTGGCGCAGTGATGGCATTAGGTGCAGAACGCTGAATGTTGTCCTGTGTACGCAGCATGTGCTTGTCGACGTAAGGTGACAGGGGCACCGGTTGTCCCTGGGTGCAGACGGCGTCCGTGGGTGGTTGGAGGGGTAGAGAGGTGGTTTCTCATAGTGTCCATTGTTTTGTCACAGTCTTTGGTAGCTAGAAGGTTAAGGTCAGGTGAAGCAGGGGCTCTGTGACATTTGGTCATACTTGTGGTGAGAGACTAATGCATGACCCTAAAAGTTCAGAACCACGGTTTAATGGGTTCGCTAGATATGTAGCATAAAGTTAGGTGTTTCATGTGTATCTAGCTAGTGATGTGTATCTAGCTAGTGATGTGTCTCTTTTATCTTTATCATCTTGGCTGTGGATGTTAAGACTTATGTGGTTCCGAGAGTATTTCCTGGAAAGGGCATAGCCGAGATTAAATAAATGACTTAAGATGGCTCTTACGACTTAATTATTTCTCTGGACTTAAGTAGTGGTTCACTACGGCTTGACGAAGTGAATGATGGGGAGAAAAAGGACAGCTTTCCTATTCCAATTATGCTTATTATCAATCCTTTGGACTATAGTTGTGCCCTAGTAAATTGTTGAAATTACCTGTGTTGCAGGGTCACAAAAATGAGTGCACTTGTTAAAAGTAAGCACAATCACAAATAAAGGTGTCTCTGTTTCCTTTCTGGGCCCAATGGGAAATGGAACCACATTCGAACAAGAGAGTAAATTAAATTAAATCATATAGATGACCAAATAGACCGGGGAATAGCTGACTGCTATTATTATCAAAGTGGGAAAAGTAAATAAATAAATAAATAAATAATGAAAACAAAAATTTAAAAGAATAAATAAACATAAAGTAAGTAATCAAAACAGCGGTAATGATCTGAATGTGATAATAATCAGTAGCACTAGTGACTAACTTTGGATTTGCCCAGACCAACACTCCACAGTGGGTTACAGCGGTTGCGTGTTCAAGGCCACACTCTGTGTGTCCCTCCCAGAGATGGGATCAAGTCACACATGTGCAAGTCTCAAGTAAGTCTCAAGTCTTAACCTTCAAGTCTCAAGTAAGTCCCAAGTATTTTTTTCCTGGGCAAGTCAAGTCAAGTCAAGTCACAGGCTATGTCAAGTCAAGTCAAGTCAAGTCTTGTAGTAGGTCAAGTCAAGTCCAAGTCAAGTCACCTTATTATTGTAATTTTACCTGCAGAATTTGATCTATGGGCGTCAGTTTGGTTTGAAATGAACAGAGGCGCATTCGGAAGTGCATTTGGGAACAATGACACATTCATTCACTTTTCTCTTTCACGCAGGTCATGTTTTGAAAGATGGTGTCCTGTAGTTTACTAATTTAAAGAAATAAAAATGTATACAAAAATGTGATGTCCGACTTCTTTTATGAAGAAGAAAGCCTTAAAGGGGTCATATAATGGTACATGCACTTTTACAAGTTGATTGTACTGAAATGTGTGTTGGCAGTGCCTGTACACAACCATCATATAATGATAAAAATCCATCCAGTGGTTTTGTTTTAATCTCCTTATACGTTTTCCCCTGCCTCAAATCGAGCCGTTCGAGCCTGTGACGTCACAGGCTCGGAAGCCCCTCCCACGGTTGTTGAATGACAGCCGAGTTTCAACACAGACCCGCCCTCGCTCATGAGCCAGCTGTCAATCATAGTCTGCGCGGACCGGCGCGGTCATTGTTGATATGCTGGAGCACTGTCTATGAGCAGAATGGCATCTAAGCGATTGTGGTGTTCTGTTCTTGGGTGTAATAACGAACACAGCAGTCATTTTAATGTTCCTAAATCCGAACCGCTGAAGACGCAGTGGCTGAGTTTGTTTTCGAAGGGAATATTCCCCACGAGCAACGTCAATGCTCTCATGTTTGCCCGAATCATTTCACACACCAGACTGCTTTATAAACGAGGGTGAGTATAAAGCTGGATTTGCTAAGTAGCTGCTCATGAAAAAAGATCGGTACCAGATATTCGTGTTCCTGCTTAATCTCCAGAAGAACTGAAGTGAGTGTAACGTTTTATTAAACTTTATATTAATATTTATATCTTTGCAAATCGCTAGCTGCACACTTCACAATGAATGCGTCTAAGGTTTACACTCAGGGTACATTACGGCATGTTTTCTATGTATGACGTTCTCAATATAATTCATAATTCCACGTTTATACTGAACAACGCGTTATGGTTATTGTGTTACAAACGGTGTACGCACAGAACAGAGGGGCGGGGTGAGCGAATTATCATTTAAAGTCATATACACTGAAACGGCGTGCTGAAAACAGAGCTGTTTTTGACCAAGTAAAATAAGTGTTTTCTTACAATACTAATGAGAATTTTTAATTAAAGTATATTACAAACTTTTAATTTAGACCCTAAAGAATCATATTAGCTTGTACAAAAATGGCATTATATGCCCCTTTTAAGTTTTCAAAAAGCATTAGACATATGACCCACTATTCTGCTTCGTGTAAGTTATTTATCAATGAATTCAAACGCGTTGGCTGGCGCTGAGCCAGAGACATACGCTCTCAGTGCTGTCATATATCACAACTGTTCAGTGTTTTCAACCACATCATTTTTATTTTAGGTTTCAGACATTTAAATACACATAACTACTAGCAAAAAATATATTTGTAGTTTGTAAAATATACACTGATGTCTATGGAAGCGTCAATAATAATCATTTCCATTATAATAAGACGCACGTTTTATTCATATCAGATACACATTGTGTAAGTAGCTTTACATTTTACCCTATTCTTCTCCCAGTTCACCGGTCACTTACTTTCATGTATTTCGTGAGAAGTTGAGAAATTGATGTGTTGTAAACTAACGTTAACATGGCACCGCCCATTCGCACATACAGCTCAACTAACGCGATCATTATAAAGGTGTTTAAACAACAAAACACATCCACTTACACATATTTGACAATCGGAATATCAGTGTTGCATGTTATAGCTAATACATTTGTGAACATTTTGAATAAAACAGGAAAAATGGCATAAAAGCAGATTCATTCAGCGCTGTGTTGTGGTTGCGCTGTGTCACTTGACAAGCAATGATGCGTCACTATGAAACATTAAAGTGAGTGACAGGTTCTAAATAACGGTCGCCTAGAAAAACTCACGCTGGGGGATCAGTTAGAATAGTTTAAACTTACTTGTGAAAGGGTTAATGGCTACTTTAGCTATTACATTAGCTAACTACCAACTAACATTAACAAATTGACAAGCACTTACTGGGCAGAATGGCTCTTCAAATGACGGACGAAATTGGAGGTTGTCGTCTGGCTGTCCGCAATGTTAATGTTGTATGTCTTGCAAAGCGCTGTTCGTCTTTTGCCATCGTGTGAATAATTCTTGAAGCCGAAAGCAATGACCCTCGGTACCCCTCCGGCTGACATTTTGATGTGATATCTGATCTAAGTGGGCGTGGTGTGCGTAAGGTACGAGGTATGACTGATGATAGTGTCGTGATCAACTTTAAAACATTTTTTTATATATATTTTATATTCAAACTGAAAACATGATGTGATTAACACTCAAGTCATTCAAGTCATCGTGTCTCAAGTCAAGTCAAGTCCCGAGTCTTTAACTTCCAAGTCCGAGTCAAGTCTCAAGTATTTCATTTTATGTCAAGTCAAGTCACAAGTCATAAAAATAGCGACTCGAGTCGACTCGAGTCCAAGTCACCAAGTCACAAGTCCCCATGTCTGGTCCCTCCAAATGTTAAGTCAACATGCTGATGGAAATTCTCATTACTATACGAATTCTTCTCTAGCTGCACAGTTAACATGTAGTTAAACTTAAGTTTAATTGACAGGGCATCTGCAAATTTAGCTTACAGCGCTCAGCCAGGACTATGGTTAATTAGTGAAGGTGAAAGTTTAGCTGAGAAGAATTGAAAGTAAGGAAAGTGAGGAATTACAAACCCTAACTGGGGTAAAAGAAAGTATTTAAGAATCCTTTGAATTGTGTAAACAAAAGCTACAATTAAGGCTTCCAGTGAATAATGCTAACTGCTAACTGTACACAGCAAAATCCCCAGTGTTAAATTAACACTCTGAGTGTGGACTCATATAAACACTGAAGCAGTGTTAAAGTTAACACTGAAGCAGTGTTAAAGTTAATGAGATAATTAAGTGAATAATTGAGGGATGATTGAGCATCATTGAAGACACCTGATGATAACAAGCACAATCACTGAAGGAGTAATTTTAAGTCACCATTATGGTGATCAGTATTTGCTTTAGTTGGGCTCTCGACCCTTTAATCATTAACTTCAGATTTTGTTTGGCTGCTCTACGTGAGTTATAACAGCCAGATGAACATATAGAAAAGGTGATTTGATTGTGTTGGTTGTGTTTTAACATAATAATTATTTCACAATCATTTGACCTGAATTACTGAACACATATAGAGCCCAAATTAGGTTTACTTTATCAATTATAGCAGCACTATTCTTGCACAGCATAGTGTTTTAAACTTTTACAAAGTAATCCACAGAAGTTCATTTTATACACGTCTCATATACAAAAAAAAAAATTCATTAATTTGATACAGTTATTAGACATCAAGAATCAGCCTGTGAATCTCAACAATGGTGACAATTATTAAAGCATGTTGCAGTGCATTCTGGGTGCCACCAATAAAAACTCATTCATGGCTCCAATCATGCATTGCTGCATGAATAAATAATGAGCTTATGTTCAGAAGTGATCTGTTTGTCACCATTGCTGAGATTCATATGCTAATTCTTGATGTCTGTGTGTGCCAACATAAATATTTTTGATGTTTTTTTTTTGTTGATCATTTGGTTTCATTGAAAAGGCTAAAAATATGATGCCATACAAGGACAGTGCTGCTATAATTAATAAAGTAAACCTAATTCAGAAATTGGCCTATATATGAGTTCAGTGATTCAGGTCAAATGATTGTGAAATAATGATTATGTTAAAACACAACCAACACCATCAGATCACCTTTTTTTATATGTTTATCTGGCTGTTATAATTCACGTACAGCAGCCAAACAAAATCTGAAGTTAATGATTAAAGGGTCAAGAGCCCAACTAAAGCAAATACTGATCACCATATTGGTGACTTAAAATTACGGTTTTCTCCTTCAGTGATTCCGCTTGTTATCATCAGGTGTCTTTAATGATGCTCAATCATCCCTCAATTATTCACTTAATTATCTCATTAACTTTAACACTGCTTCAGTGTTAACTTTAACACTGCTTCAGTGTTTATATGAGTCCACACTCAGAGTGTTAATTTAACACTGGGGATTTTGCTGTGTAGAAGTTATTATTTAGCTTAGCCTAAGCTGGGTGAATGCTAGGGTAGGTTAGCCTAGCCATGTAGGCTGGTTTGTTTACAACGTGACATCACAAGTTAGCACTTCCTGTGACCAGTTGTTGTCATGGGAACCAGAGCATGTCAGAACAATTCAACAGTATCTGCAGAGTGTCTGCACATTTTACTGAGTTATTCATGTTTGAACGGGTTAAAAGGGGACTCCTATACTTTAAGTCTTTCAAGAACTTGGCGTTACATTCAGTAAAATGCAAATGTGTTTTGGCATTTGTTACTTTTACTCATGGAACTCTTCTCTTTACTTTAAACAACTTATTCTATTTGTTTACAGAGTAAGAAAATAGATTAGCTGTACGTCAAAGCTTGTCTAAGCCTATATAGTTACGTCCCTCTTATGCATAAAAGCAGACTTTTCAGCTAGTGAACAGTTTTGACCGCTAGGTATCACTCTGCTTGTAGATGCAGCAAAAATTTAGGTTTTGGTGAGCACACACACAAAAGGTTTTGATTATCTTAGTAGATGTGCATTAAGCAGCGTCGACTGATGACTGGTTTCTTACATGTCATAACCTATTACTAAAAAAAAAAACTTTAAAAAAAAATTGCATGTTGGTTCTTTTCAGATGTTATACTTCGAGAGTAACAAAATAGAGTAAAAACAAAAATAAGAGATAGGATGAAACCAGAAATGAAGAGGAAGAAAGGAGTGTTTTACCTATTTAAGTTTAGCTAGGAGACATAAGTAGACTGTTGTTCCTTATGGGTAAGCTGCTGTTTTAGACTAAACTGGCAGGGACACCTCAAACATCAAGGTCAACAGAAGAAGAAACCACGGGAAGTGTTTGCAGTTCTGTCTGGGGCCTACTGCGCATTTGTGTTATCCGTACTTCATGTACTTAGCTTGGTGCTAAGGAGTGTGGAGGGGTAAAACCCAAACAGGAAGTAGAATATTACTGATCTGTGTAACTCGCTAAGGAAACAACAGTCGCTAGATATCGTAATCCTATAGAGAGAAAGAAGATGAGGATAGTGACTAGTGATAGTGACTTTATCTACAATAAAGTAAAGGTAAAGTTAGGACGTCCTTATAGCTCTAGGAGACTAAAGGGAGAGCGTATCAGGCAATGTGATTAAATTTCAAATCTAGTTAAGCTTTATTGAGCTGAATAAGGATTCAGGCTGAAACCTGAAGTAAATAAATTGAAATAAAATCAAAATAAAAGGGTAAACATCGAGTGTTCTCATAGCTCTAGTAACTAGAATGGAAATCGACTAAGCAAGTTGATTTAATTAAATCCCAAATTTAATTTAATTCAACTGAACTGAGTGGGAATGTTCAGGCTCAACAGGTGTAAACACTCACAAATAAAATAGGGGTCGCCTTAAGTCAAAATAAAATAAATAACAAATGAAAACAAAAGTATCTGGGTTTCAATTTGAAAGTGAAAGTGAAAGTGAAACCAAGAGGGAGGGGGTCAAGAGGTGGTTAAGCAAAGTCTTTATTGTGTCAGAAGCCCGCATCCGCTATTTTGGTTGTTGTAAACAGCGGAGCCAGCGGAAGTGGCTCTGAGGTAGGCAGTTTAGTTCGTAAAGTTGCCAAGCAGTGTTTATTCACCTCAACCTTGAGGGTTGAAAGTGGCCCCAGCTTGTTGTTTAATGTGCCAGGTTTGGCAAGGGCACGTGTTTGATCATATAGCTGCAGGTCAGTCATGACCTTGGGCAGCAGGTGTCAAAGTCTTTAGTGAGCTGTAAGGTGCAGGGTAGCACAGTTGAACCTTGACCTGGTGTTGAGTCTGTGTCTTTTCATGGCTGGCTGTGGGAGTTCCCGTGACCTCTGTGGCCTGCCAGTCTGGCTCTGGTGACCTGTGTGACTGGAGGGGGTCAGGTTCTCGCACTTGAGCCCAAACTTGCAGTTGTTTGAAGTCTATTAAAGGCTCAAATCGATCTAGCAGATCTTTGCCAATTCGAAGTGGAAAAGTGTTCATTTGTGAGATGAGCACGGGATGGACTAGACTCGAAGGACCAATTGTCAGGTGGATGTGAGCTACCTGTTCTAGCCAGATGTTGTTCTGGCTGTACAACTGTACGCTCAGCTGACACGTTTGAGATGTAAGAGTTCGATCTTGTCTCTTAGCTTTGAGTCTTTCAAAAAGTTCAGCTGATATCAAAATGAGGTCTTAGCCTGTGTCTAGCAGGGCTTTAATGCTGAAATCATTGTCTATCGTGATGGCTAGGTAGAGCTTTCGGGCCACCCCCCTTTTGGATCAGGTTTCCCAGGAGTCTTGGCGTTGGGGCTGGTGTGTTGATCGATGGGCGGTCAGGGCCGGCCTTGTGTGGGTCGCTGCGGAGGCAGGTAGCCAAAACAGCATTTCTTGGTCTTTCGGGACTTTGGTCCCAGTTGTGTGACACTGTGCTGTCATGCTCAGGCTGTGCAGCGGTCAGCTGTGGTGGCTGGGTGATGCTGTCACTTTGTGGTGTGACAGCTGGCTCTGTGGCCTGGGGCCGACGAGCAGTGTTCAGGGTGCTTAGACACAGGATGTCGGGCTCGTACCTCTTGTTTCTCTTGTGAGATCTCCCGTGAAGAAGCTCTTTCAGCACCTTCAGGATCTCTGACGTGGCTGGGTGTTGTGGGGCGCCCTCTATGGGCAGCTCTGAGTAGTGTTCAGAGACAGAGTAGATTTTTGGGTTTTTCAAAGTCTTTTGGACACAGTCTTTTGCTTAATGTGAGCTTTGTGGGCCAAGTCTCGTAGCTGTTGGGTAGACATGCTACGGGGACAGGCCAGGACACCTAGGTGATGACTCACCGTGGGATGCAGATTTCAGGGAAACAGAGTTCTGAAGTTGAAATCTTCTTCCATACCTGGGTGATTTTGGGCTCCGAAATAGGCTTGTCGGAGTTGGTTGTTGAGGGTCTGTGGGGTTTCAAGTCGGGCCTGCTTGAGGTCCATGGCGGTGAATAACCCTTTGCCTGATTCTGGATCAGATAATTCACGGATCAAAGCTTGTTGCAGCTGCTGGTAGTCAGTTTTGACAGTGTCTTTTTGACGATTTAGGAGGCTGCGCACCTCACGGCTGGACGTAATCCTTATCAGGTAAAGTCTGTCCCACGCGGTTGTGTTGGTAACAGTCTGTAAGTGAAAGTCAATGTCTTGCAGGTAGGCGTGCACGTCGTGGCCTTTTGCAGGGTTCGGAGTGAACGTCGGGGTGTTTTTGGCCAGCTTGTCAAGTTCTTTGGGAGCCATGCCGTGGTTAGTGGCAGGGGTTCTTTGGAAAGGCTCTCCCCCTTTCGCTGACGGGGGTTCTTGTGGGCTGGCTGGTGGTGTTTTTTTGAACGGTGGACTTTCACCTTTCTTTTCAGCTCTGTGTTGTTGGCTGAAAGGTGCGGACCGGCTGGTCAGGGGAAACTTTGTGGTGTGCGTTTCCCCTTTCCGGTCGCTTTGTAATCTATAAGAGTGTTTCAGCTCTCTGTGAACAATGTTAATTTTGTATATGATATTGTCTTTGTGCTGAATGAGTTCAGGGATTTCAGCTTGGGCCGCTTGCAAGTGTTTTTCGCAGGCCTTGGCTTTAGTGTCTATTTCTTTTAGTTCAGTCTCTGCTCTTGCAAGGAGAGCTTCACCGTTTTGGAGTTTCATGTTGAGCTCCTCTCTGGTTTCTTTCTCTGACTGCTCTTTTCGGTCTGTGTGTAGACGAAGATCAGACAGGGCAGTTTGAAGTCTTTCCACTTCCTTCTGTAGCTTGGGGTCGGTGTCATCCTCTTCCTCGGTTTCGAGGAGTAGTTGATCTAGACGATTGACGATCTGGGCCTCCTCCGCTTGCATCTTTAGCGTTGCTCCTTCATGCTCCAGGGCGATGAGGCTCCTTTCGTGGAGGCATGCTTGTGCGATGAGCTTGTGAGCGAGGTTTCCGACGTGTCGGGCCCAGTCTTTGTCGTTGTAGCTTTGGGTCGGTTTGTGAGCCATCAGCTTGTCCAAGTCGGCGTCCAGCTGCTCTTGGCTCGGGGGCTCTGAGTCCCTGGCGACCTTGGGGAGGAGTAGAGGTGTGGTGGATCTCAGCCATGTCTCCAGGTTGTCCCAGCGGGCTGCGGGACAGGAAGACCGGAACATACTGGCTCACTGCGGGCGAGATGGAGCACAGCACACACACACAAGAAAGCAAAACCACTGCAAGTTCGTTTACGAGCTAATGAATTATGCTAATACGGGCTATGCCGTCTATGAGAATTTTGGCTAACTGATACAGACAGTTAGATTGGGACAATTTGCGTAGGTCAGCGCAAGGCCTAAATAAAGATTTTGACAGGGCGGCAGCCTAGTGGGTCACATGGTGATGCTAGCTGCTCAGTGGTCGATCTGTTATTTAGCTGTCCTTTGTGTCATAGGTTCTGTCTAGGTGAACTGAAAGAAACAAATCACAACAGAATGGAAAAATAGTGTGATAGAAAAGATTGCAGTAAAATTAAACAGAACAAATGAATAGGTCTGTAATAAAATGGGAGATATACTAACACAGAGAGTGTTACAGGGGATAAGGAGGCCTGGTGCCTGCTATTCAGCTGGATTTATAGCCGGGCCCACGGGCTAGTGGGTTTACCGGTGGAAAGCCTAGGAAAAAGGGGTGTGGCTTAGAGAAGAGAAGATGGGCACAACACTTAAATGGCCAGGGGAATATCTAATATTCTCTGGCCTAGCCTAAGTGGATGGATTTTACCTTATTTAGTTTGCCTGGGTGAATTGAGGTCACTCTGGTTGGAGCCAGCGTCGTGGTTAATCCTTCCGTCGCCCCCCACGCTCAACCGCCGTGTCCTCGGGCCTCTCTGTTCATCTCTACCAAGGTGCATTCCTCTCAAACAATCTGCGACTTTGGAGTGCCAGATTTCTGATGACACAGTTTTATGTGTCGCACCAATGGAAAGAGACAGGGAAGTCCGAGACTCACTCACGGTCCGCGCCGGTAACGCCAGTCAGACAAACCAGCTTGCCGGAAACCAGACAGAGATGACCGTCAAATCACCACCTGGGGAATTCTACGTACAAATACAGAACAGGATTTAGCAAGCGAAACTCAAAGTGAATTAAGGTTTTCTTGTTTAACCCAATGGGGTAATTATGTATGTAGAAATAAAGGCAAAGGCTTTATTAAATAATAGTAAACTAAAGGAAATTATGATAATGTTGGTAATTATCAAAATGACCTAACCCAAAAGAAAAAATAGAAAATAACGAAAGCCAGGGGCACAAAGGAGGAGGCAGGTAGTAGCGTGTTTGTGTCACTTGAATAGGCAAACTTAATTCAAATTTAATTCAAAGAGGGTTAAATTAAATTTAAATAAGCATGTACGAAGAATTAAAAGGAAAATCTGAATAATATCAAATAATCACTAATGATAGCAGTGAAGTATCATCCACAATTATTAGATAATCAAAAACGAAAGGTAGAACTAGAGAGAGCAGGCTGAACGCAGGAGGAAGTGAACCGTAGTAGTGGGTTTTTGCCACCAGGGGGCGCACTTGTGGTTAGCCTGGTTGAATCAGCCACCTTAATTTAAATTTAAATTCACAGAAGGTGAAATCAAATCTAAATAAACGTGTACGGAAATGTAACAATCAGATTGATATCCTACAATAGTCCAGATACACTGAAGTATCAGTCCTATTTATAAAATAATCAGGAGAGAAAAACGATATACATGCACACTCCCAGATAGTGAAAAGGGGAAAAGAGTGATACCGATTTGGTATCCACAAGGCCACACAGTGGCGCTGTTTCCTCCAAGTGGATATCAGTGGCTGACACACCAACACAATCTAAATTTTAAGTTCAAACTGGTCTCGAACCAAATTTAAATATGCGTGAAAGGGGATTGAAAAATCAAGATGATATCCTATAATAATTAACGATAACAGTGAAGTATCGTCAATAATTATACAATAATCAGAAGGGAAAGGTAGAAATAAAACAATTCACAACGGAATGGAAAAAAGAGAAAAGAGGAATTGACATGAGAAACTTAATTCAAATTTAAATTAGGAATTTGATATTCCAAACCAAATTTGAATAAGTGTAAGACGAGTTAAAGATCAGAATAATATCTTATTAAGCCTTTTTCACACTTCCGGGTTTTGTGTTTCCGGTGCTCACCGACGCCGGGTAAACTTACTTCCGGTGACAACAACAATGGCCGAGTCCAAGAATAAGTGTTCCTGTAGTGTTCCTCAGTGCAGCAATTCTAAGCAAAAACAACCTTATTTATCTTTTCACGGGTATCCTTTGAATGAAGACAAAAAAAAAGGAATGGGTTATCGCTATTAGACGGAACGAAGGGTCTACGTTCGTCATTCGGAGAGGCAGCACGTATGTCTGCAGTCAGCATTTTACCGCTGTCGACTACATTCCAGGAAGTTCGCGGCTGAAGGTTGGTGCCATTCCCAGTCGTTTCCCTTGGAACAATTTCTATGTACCCCCTCAAAGGCAGTCAGCTTTTGAGAGAGGCCATTGCACGCCTCAGAATTCTGGTGGAAAGGGTAATTCGAAGGGTCAAGGAAAACCACATTTGGGATTCTGTTGTGCCACTCACCTTGTCAGGAAGCATCAATCAAATCTGGCATAATTGCTGTTTTATGGTTAATTACCAGGGGCCGATGTTTCTTGAGGAGTGAATGTACAGTATACAAGTATATATGTATAATATAATAAATATTAGATATTTACAATGACAGTGTGATTGATTTTTACAATAGTAGTGACAGACTTTCAATATTTTACATTAAATATCTTGTTTTTACTTTTTTGTTTACTTTGTACTGTGACATTTGATCAAATGTATATTGTCATTATTTATACTAAGTTTCCTGAAAGTAATTTGACAGACGCATTGAAATAGTTGACAAAATGCATTTAATAAGAATCAATAAAAACAAAATTGTAAACTGAGTTCTGCTGTTGATTGTTATTTCACACAATACAAATACATAAACAATTAGTAAATGTGTATGCATACATATCATATATATTACACAATATCAAATTCAAAATATAATAATGTATTAACTATTAGGCTATGCACATAAATGTGGGTATACTGTAAATGTAACGCATGTTATAAACATGAAGGAGCTTTTATGCATGTTTATGATAACTGTCATTAAGTGTCATTCGCTCAATTATGACATTTTTAATGCAAATATGACATTGAGATGTCTTTGTTATGACAACTTGACATAAACCATAACATCATAACCTGTCAGTGTCTTTGTCATGACAACTTGACATTAAATTAAGTTAAACTGTCATGTGGTTGGTTTTGACATTGGCTGTCATGAGGCATTATAACTGTGCCATTAATATTTTTTGTGACCTCAACAGTGGTACACATTCAATTTGTCATTAAAAAGTTATAATGGCTTCATGACAGCCAATGTCAAAACCAACCACCTGACAGTTTAATGTAATTTAATGGTTATGATGTATTGATTTGTCAAGTTGTCATAAAGACATCTATAACAATGTCATATTTGCATTAAAAATGTCATAATTGAGTGAATGACACTTAATGACAGTTGTCACAAACATGCATAAAACCTCCTTCATATTCATATATGAAGGAGTCATGTCAGTCTTACGCACACCCATTCAAGTAAAGTGTTATCGTACATTTATACCACTGAAAGATACACATCCATGTAAACATAATAATAGTACATGTCTAGCTTGTCTTTCATTGATGCTATGAAGGCATCATCTCGCCAGATCCTCTGTATTGTGAAATCTGATTTTGTGTCAGTCACAAAGTCACACCACTGTAGACCAGTCACTGCAAGCTGGCCTTGAACCTGCCAGTAGTACTTGTGGGTCTCTTTGAGTTTGGCTTGTCCTCTTTGAAGTTTGATAAATGGAACCTGGGCAATGTTATCAGCAGATGTGCTTTTTACTTCCACTAGTCCAAATTGGAAGGTTTCAGATGGATCATGCACTCGTCCATCTGGACTGGCTCCTAGATGTGGTGCTTCTGGGTTGATAATAAAACCACAAGGTAGGACACTAACACTGGCTATCTCAGAATATTTTCTCAAAATATCTGGCTCAAGTTCAAGGCCACGTTTCATAGCACTTGTCTGCCTCGTGCCCTTGATGATTCTTGCCGCTAATGACTGACCAGTTGAATCCCCAACTACATGACTAACTCTTCAATCTGACAAGCGGAACAATGGGTAACCTTTATAGACTCCAGATGAAGTGATTGATGGTGTGTGGGCAACTTGATTTAAATTAAAATTTAAATCTGTTAAACTCAATTTAAATAAGCGTGTACCGAAAGTTAAAGATCAGAATTATCTCTGATAATAATCAAGATTACTGCCAGGTATCATTAATAATTATGAAATAATCCAAAGAGAGAAGTAGAAATAAAACAATTCACAACGGAATGGAAAAAAAAAAAAGAGAAAAGAGGAATTGACATGAGAAACTTAATTCAAATTTAAATTAGGAATTTGATATTCCAAACCAAATTTGAATAAGTGTAAGACGAGTTAAAGATCAGAATAATATCTGATGATAATCACGATTACTGTAAGGTATCCGTGATGGCACATCAAATAAAACCAACTGGAAATTGACCACTTCAAAACAGAATGAAAACAGGAAAAGTGATAAACCGACTTAGCAGGGGATGCCACGAGGGGGCGCCCTTTTTTAAGTGGGTATCAGCTGAGAGTCTTAACTTAAATTTTAATTCAAATCTTGTTTGAATCAAATTCAAAATAATTGTACTCAGGAGAATCTAACATCCAATAATATGTAGCATAGGCAGAGCTTTTAATGCACATATACATTGAAGTTAGACCGTAAACTTCATATTCACAGGGAAAGTGAAAAAAAAACAAGATAGAATTTGAAAACAAAGTGACCTGTTTGTGAATGCCCACACGATGGCGCAATTTTTGCTCGCGCAGAATGATGTCACGGAGCGGAAGTAATCTGAGACTATACTGGAAGGCTGCCCTCCAGTGTTCGTCAGCGGAATTACATTCAGTGTGATTTTACGCTTAGAATTTCTTTCTCCTAACGTCCACACGATGGCGCCATTTGAAGTCATGGGGTTGAAGTAACTTGCACTGTTAAGCACTAAAAAGGTGTCTTTAGTGTTTGTCAGCGGAACTACGAGCACTCGGCTTCAGAGTGATTTAACTCTGAGTGCGTTTCTATGCGTCAGTTGTCTGCAAAAATCACAATTATTTCAAAATCTCGGCGGATTTTTTGGTGCTATATTTCACAAAAGTGTGTGGCAGGATTTCTTCACTGCACTACACGTAAATTGTGGACAACAGGAATTATTCATCTGTTGCTTCGGCTCCCGTACACACACAATCAATATAGCACTTATGATTCAAATGTGTTAGGTTTACAATTGGTTAGCTAAGCCAATTCTTACCAGGAGTTATCGTTAATCTAACGATTATATATCAGGCCTTTTACTACTGAATCAAAGGACTCTCGCTTTGATCAGATTTAAGTCTCACACTAAAAAGAGATTTCTTCGTCTTAATAGGCGGTTTTAAACATATTAAAATGTATCACCTCAGGGCTGCCAACTCTCACGCATTCACCGTGAGACTCACGCAATTGAGCCAATTCTCACGCTCTCACGCCACACCCCCGATTTCTCACGCTGAAGTGTCAACCCGGTCGGTCAAATGCCTGAAAGATAAGTTTATCTATAGATCTACCAGTTGAGCCATTCGTGATCGACTAGTTTTACCGCAAATTAGTTAAAATATCCTGTAATCTATAGCGAGCGAGCGTGCATGCGAGACAGATGTGTTGAGCTCCTAACGGCGCGCTCCTAACCGCGCACGCGCACGACGACAGAGAGGTGATTAAGCGAGCTTGCGTGTCTTTCGCAACACAACCCAGTGGACAGTTACACTTTATTGAGACAGTTGAGAAATAATAATATTTTTACAGTTTTCAACAATAATTGTTATTGTTGAACCCTTGCTCTTATTATATTTCTGATTTCTCAGTTTTGTCATTATTTTAGCAAATAATTTATTTTATATGTTTTGAGACAGTTTGTTTTAAGAAGTTTTAAAGAGTTAGTAAAAGAGTAATCTATTTTTTATTAAGTAGGCCTATTTATTTTGTATTTATACATAACCTTACTGTATTCATTCATAATTTATCATTATTGCGTGACATTTGTGTCAATAATCGTCAAGCACAGGGGACTTCGCGTAGTGGGAGGGGGCCCCCAAATCAAATTCTGCTTAGGGCCCCCAAAAGGCTCGGACCGGCTCTGGAGACCAGACAGACAGTGTGAGTTTTTTGTGACAATTGTGAGGGAAATACACAATTTATTCCCATAAACTGTGTAGTCAGCCGTTCTCCCTCCCATCTGCAACGTGTGAATTGTGAACGCAGGCAGGTCAGTGAGTTACAGGGCGCTCCTTGTCTCCATCCAGTTTAGGCTGGTAATTAATAGGCCTGTTATATAGTTTATATAGAATTAAGTTAGCAATAGCAGAGTTGTTTGTTTTGCAGCACTGAGCAGTTATTTTAAATAACTTTATCATAAAAACAGTACAAAAGCATTTCCAGATGACAAATATCTGGACATGCCTAGTAGTTAATTTTAATTATTGTTTTCTAAGAACAGAATGTCAATTAAAATGTTAAATGTAAAATAAATGTAATTTAAATCTCCCAAGAAATTCTGTACAGATACCAAATACTTTGACAATCAATATATACTTAATACACTTCTGCTAATGCAAGGATTTTATGTTTGTATTTTTCCCCACACCAAGCCACGCCCCTCAATAAGCCCCTCCCCCATAACCCAAGCCCCGCCCCCCAAAATCTCACTCTAAGCTGAACTCAAAAGTTGGCAGCCCTGTCACCTGCAGAGAGTTGTCTTCATCTCTAAACAGGACATCTGTAATATTAATACTGCAGTGTACTCTGTGATAAAAACATGTCTATGCATATTTTAGCAGCTGTTAACATGTAACGTTACTGACTGACGTCGGGTTTTTGCCTGTCAGTTAGGAGTGAGTTCGCGTTGCGACTTATCTCACAATTTCAAAATTCCATATCGTGCGTGCACAAAATTATTAATAACCATATAAACAGATTGAAACTGAATTTGCTCATAAAACAAAGTTTGAAATGCGTCGCGTTCTCCACCATATAACTGTAGCCACATCGAGATGTGCCTTAATTAGCTCAAATTATGCATAGGGAATTTTAATAATTAATCATGAATATGATTAATATATTGCATATTACAGTTAAATTATCGAAATTGAAAATAGATCGATTGTATATATGAATGGTAAATCATAACGAATTATAATTCCTCATTCATATATCAATGGTCTCATTACAGATCGATTATATGAGACAACTTTAAGGGAATTAATTTAGTTTATCAAACAATCGGTTTGTCCAGCAAACAGCCGTAAGATTAACTTACCAACTTCTCAACAAGGTTGTCCCTTTTTATAAACTCCAAGAAATCTCAATGTTCCGGCCGTGAACATTAATTTTTCTCGTGTTTATAAAATTTATGTTACTGATATAGTAACAACTTGTAAAGCTTTGTAGCTATGAGATATTCATTTCATTGACTTGTAAATGAGCACTTCAGGATCAATCAATAATATGGTTTTAATAATTGAAACTACACTGTAAAAAGAAAAGGTGCCTGGAGGAACCTTTTGGGGTTCTTCACTTTGCCACACCGGCGGAACCGTCTGTAGATCCTCTAGGAACCCTTTAAAAGGGGCGGTTCTCTGAGGAACCACCCAGGTTTCCTGAGGAACTCCTATATTAGGCACTGTGTAGAACCGTTTTGGGTGCCTCCAGGAACCAATTTGTATTTATTCATTATTATTTAATGTTGTTACTATGAATACCATTCATTTTTATACCATTCTATTATTATAATATACAAACTGAACCAAATACAAAATAAGAATTGTTTATTACATATTTTAGATCCATTTTAATACATACACTTCCATACACTTGGGAAAAGAAGCTAGTAATACATGAATATCAATGAATAGAATACACAAACAAATAGTATAATACATAAGCAACATGAATAATCAACCGTGTATATACAATAGGCTATACAAGAAAAGACATCTCAACAAAATGCATGGAAACACATATGTTGCATGTAAAAAAAATATTAAAAAAGTGCATCTTCACTGAAGTTAAGTTGTGTTAAGCTTGTTAAGTCTGATGTCACTGTTTCCAAATCCAAAAGCTCTATCAGATGCCAAAAACAAACATCAAACGGTGCTAATATACACTCATTGTGCTGTAAAATTCCTGAAAATGATAATCCTAACTTTTATCTCTATACCGAAATCTCAGATGGTTAGTTATTAAGCTATTTTGAATCGTAAAATATTGAAGTCTGTGATGCCGTGAGACTGGAGACTGTAATGAAAAGCCATAGGGCTTTTGAAAAGCTTAAATGTGTGACTTGAATCAACAGGACTCATAAATGGTTGTTGAGTATTCTCACTAGAAACAAGATAGATAGTTAAGGTGCAGTATAATTATCTGTTGTTCATTGAATTTTCACTGGTGAATTCCAGTCATTTCAATAAGAATCCACACAATCAGCAATTTTATGTGTGGTCAAAAATGTCACTATGGGACCAAGTTGGTCACTGGAATTGGCTGGATTAGACCAACAGAAAGCTGCTGGAAAGTGACTCCTGTGTGAGCTGTGCTTCATACATTACGTCGCTACACTGCTGACAATGGTCAATGGACTTTTTTGCCCGTGGAATTTCACAAATGTGACCGCACCTTTACTCGCTGCAACATAAAATGCAATCAATAATAAAATCTTCACAAGGGACATGTGAGGTACTTCACGACTAAAAAAAAGTCAAAAGGTGCAGCAGCTTAATTTTCCATTTGTTTTTCCTCTTTTCTGGTGAATGGTCCAGGCACTTCAATGATTTTCAGGTCTACAGGAGGATTTTTTATTCTTGTTCAAACTTGTATTTCAGCTTACAGAGGTCCCTGCAAAGAACCAAAATTACTATTAGCAAAGTTATTAAAGTGATAGTTGTGAACTTAAAATAATTTCCTTAGCCTTGTGACATTACTAACCTGTTTGACTTTCTGTCTGTGGAACCCAAACGCAGATCTCGGGCATAATGATCCCAGTCATCATTCATTCAATTTCACTGCATGAGACAAGCAGAACAAAATTGTGTAAATCATTAATGAAAACATTCTTATGTACACTTGTCTAGTTCAATTCAATGCAACAATTTATGTAAAAATGGTTAAATGTTCTGTTAAGCTCCAAAAATGTCCCAGAAAAGTTTTCTGAGTAACATGAATGAGATTTGAGAGCATCAAGGAATATTTTCAGAGAATAACTGATTAAAATACACAAGTACACTGTCAAACAAAACAAATTCACACAGAAGAGTTCATAGTAATAAAGTAGTTCCATGTGGTGCAGGTAACTTACTGTAATTCAATGTTGCCTCTGAAATGTTCAGATGATTTTAGAAATGCAGTGGTTGTTCTGGGGAAACAAAAGAACAAAGCTTATTATATCCATTCACAACATAATATTTATTGGTCAGTAAAGGTCTTGAAAATGGTATTTGAAAGAATCAGGGTAAATTACCTGTAGTAAATAAACAAAAACAGACCAAACTAACGTTAACTATAGGCCTATCCACTTGTGTTATTCATAACAAAAGCCAATGACAGCAGGAATCAGCTATCAATTAGTTATATCAGCAATTTGAAGACACATTTGTACATAATACATTGAAGTGAATGACTAAAACAATCTAAGACAATAAGTCAATGATTTCCATTTGATCTTTAACGTTAGCTTGTTCATTAGTGCTAGATTAGTTAGCATCGCGAGATTCGCGACTAAAAACCTTCATACCACATACTGTGCAATAAACGAGTGGTAAACACTGTAAAAACGATAAAGAAAAATAAAATAAAAATAGTTTGTATGTGTTTGAATATATAGTGAGTAGACTCTGTATTTATATTTCTTTGGCGAGTTTACAAACCTTGTAACGGAGAGCCGAACAAACAGCTGAAGGAAGCTTTGGTGAAAGGAGCCGTAACCGTTACTTTCAAATCCGATGACGATCAGCTGAGCTGTGTTGCGCGCGAGCAGCGCGAGGGTCACTGATGACAGCAGAGGCAGTTTCGAGACAGAATAAAACGGTTCTCCTCCTGCTGCTTCTCCTCTTGCTTCTTCTTTTTCTCCTTCTCCACCTGCTTCTTCTTACTCTTCGTCTCCTCCTGCTTCTTCTTCTTCTTCTTCTTCTTCTTCTTCATATCATTATTATTATTATTAGGCTACTTACTATTTATGGTAGTTAAGTTTTAAATTAATCAATAAAATAGGTCTATACTAAATAAATGTAAGTATACTGAATCAGAAGTATAAATTATGAAATATATTATTATTATTATTTTAAACTTAAGTAGCCTATAACAATAATAGGATAATAATCTTATTCTGGCCTCACAGAACCATTGGGTTCCTCCAGATGCTGGCTTTAACATGAGAGATCTTCCAGGAACCACTTAAATGTTAAAAGATCTTACAATAACCCTTTTATAGCATTCAAGTTCCTCTAGTTTCCCCCAAAGCACTTCGAGGTCTCATGGTAGTGAAAAGGTGACTCCAGAACCTCTGAACTGAATACAAAGTGCTTAAAGGATCCCATAAGTTCCAGCAAGAACCTCAAAGATTGTCAGTGATCCTCCAGGAACCCTACTATAGGAGAAAGATCTTTGAGGCACTTAAATTACATTTTTAAGTTCCTTGAGTATCCGACAGGATATTTGAGGCACCTTTAGTTTTTACAGTGTACGGATACAGAATTCTACATTTGAACACAGGATACATGTATGTACAGTTAAACAGTAAAACTAACGAGACAGACGAGTAACAAACAGGAGTGAGAGAGAGAGAGGTTGCGAGGGAGAAAGATGGGGAGGGAGAGAGAGAGAAAGAAGATGAGAGATCTTCTGGTTTGGCAAAATTCATCACAGACACAGAACCTCTGAGTTAGAACAAGACTCAACAGATCTTAAACCTTGAAAGAATGGTAAACGGTTACTTGCACAGGTAACGCTCTCTGGCGTGATGTGAAGAAAGCATGTGTCTGTGTCTCTGTCCTTGCGTCACGCGTTCACGTGGTCTTTCAGAGCGGGCAAAGCGCGTTAGTTTGAATGAAGGCTTAAAGGTCTTTGGTTCTCCTGGTGTTGCTGAGGAAAACTGTGTCTTGCGTGTGTGTCCTTAAGAGCGGGTGCGTGCTTTCTCAGCTCTTCCGGGCGAGCGTGGTCGCTGCAGATTCAAAGAGTCTCCTTCAGGTTGAAGTTGCCGATTACGTTCATTTCACTGAAACTAAACGTAAGAAAAGTCCGAAGACGAAAATAAAGAAAGATTAAAGAAAACGGAGAAAGCCCCCCCCTAAGGGGGCCATGGATCCAGAAACCTCTCACAGGAAAAAGCTCTCGTGTGGCGTAGAAACTGCTGTGTCTCTTATGGAGAGGAGGGTTCACGCCTCTGTTTGCGCGAATCACACATGACCGTCCGCGGATCTGGAGCGGACACATTTCTCTTTGTCCTGTGGGGGATTCCCACTTGACTGACTCGTGAGGAGATTGTATTTGAGCGTTCGGCTCCTGAAATATGAAATGTGTAAAATAATGCACCTTACTTCATTCTGCTATCGGAATTCGGCTCCGTTAGATTGAGCAAATTACAGACATATCAGACACGTCACATGAAGATTATCGGAATATAGAGTTACATTCATATGCAGAATTACAAGCATCTTTAAAGTTTGCTTAACACACAATAAAATTCTCAGTACTTTCAGTATGGCATGTGACGACATCTAAGCACAAAAATGAATACATTTAAAACATGTAGAGGTACTTTTCTCTGAAAAGTTCCATGGCTGGTGTTTGTGTGTTAATGTGTTGGAACATTCTTTTGATGAACTCTTAGACTTCAGAGCTATACACTAGCAAACCACACTTCTATTATAAAGCAAAGCTAATAAGATATGCATGCGTACAGGAAGGTTGGATACAATTTCTGTGTTATATACATTTATATACACATTATAGGACATTTGTGTGTGTGTGTGCATTAATGTGTGATTGTCCTTAAGCGTTCAGGCAGCTTTGTGGACTCTTTCTGTGGGGGGGATGCGTGTCCCGTGAGACGGCGAGGTTTGAATGGTTGACCATTTGTTGAAGACAACGCTGGCTTGTTCCAAATGTGTCATGTGCTAGCCATAGTGGCACCAATCTGGTCAACATGCCCGAAGGGGGTCGTATACAGAATGCCCCTTTGTTTACTCACGAAGAACTGACCTTTGTTTGCAAATCGGGATTCGCTAATTTAGATACATCTGTCCGGATAACCCTGTCAGAGTCGCTACAGGTCTCTAGAGTAATTTCTTCTTCTTCTCTCTCAAAATGAACACTTTTCTCTCTATCTGCTTGTTCTGCTGCAATGAATAAATGGATAGAATCAACCTGCTCCCGACCAGGTTAGGTTCACAGAGTAAGTTATGGTAACTGACTCTGGGTATAAGTTACCTCTCTTTCAGAAACGGGCTTGACTTACTCTGCTTTCTCGGGTTTGATATACCTCCTGTAAGAGCCTGGTATTGTTTATTTTATGAACACATTCTTTTGGTTACTTACGGTAATTAACCTCCTCAGACCTGGTTGTCCACATACGTGGACATCACAAAGTCCAGGGGTCAGAAAGTAAAAGTCCTCCCATATTTTTATTCCACCCACAGCAAAAACTCCAGTGTTAAATTAACTTTACTGGGAGTTTATTTGGATCCAGACTCAAGAGTGTTAAAGTTAATGAGATAATTAAGTGAATAATTGAGTGATGATTGAGATATTATTGAAGACACCAGATGTTAACTAGCAGAATCACTGAAGGAGAAAATCTATATTTTAGTCACCGTTATGGTGATCAGTGTTTGCTTTAGTTGGGCAGGTGACCTTTAAATGTTTAACTAAAGATTTTGTTTGGCTGTTTTAACAGCTGGATGAACAAAGAGATCAGATCAGATCAGATGTTGTAGATCATGTTTAGACATAATCATCATTTGACCTGAATCACTGAACTCATTTAAAGCCTACTCTCTGACTTAAATGTATAATGATCATGACAGCATCACAGTGATTCTATAACATTAGATCCATATTTTTCAAAATAAACCAAATGATATCTTACACGTTGTTCTGATAAATAAATTATAATCTTTCTTTTAGGCACACACAGACATCAAGATTCAGTGTATGAATCTCATCAATGGTGACAAACAGAAAATTCAATTAGGAAAAGGAAATTACTCAGACAATTCAGATCATAATTTATTCATACCACAATGCATGATGGGAGCCATGAATGAATTTTGATTGGTGGCACCCAGAATGCACTGCAACATGCTATATAATTGTCACCATTGTTGAGAATCACAGGCTGATTCTTGATGTCTGTGTGCCCATAAAGTAATTAGAATAGAATAGCTTTTAAGAAATCTTTTGGATAATATAAAAATTTCTGAAAATGTTATACTGTGTAATCAAAAGGTTAAACTCTACAAATGATGATTATATCTAAACATAACCAACAACAGCGCATCAGCTTTCCTTGGTGTTCATCTGGCTGTTATAACTCATGTACAGCAGCCAAACAACATCTAAAGTTAAAGATTAAAGGGTCAAGAGCCCAACTAAAGCAGACACTGATCCCCATAATGGTGACTTAAAAAATGTGACGTTCTCCTTCAGTGATTCTGCTTGTTATCATCAGGTGTCTTCAATAATGCTCAATCATCACTCAATTATTCACTTAATTATCTCATTAACTTTAACACTGGAGTTTTTGCTGTGGGTGGAATAAAAATATGGCAGGACTTTTACTTTCTGACCCCTGGACTTTCCACCTCTGACCAAAACTCGGGTCTTAGGAGCAGAGGTGGGTAATCCAGGGGCCAAAGAGTAAAAGTCCTGCCATAAGTTTATTCCAACCATGACCTCAGTCAGCTGATTTCACTAATTAGTTCTCTCTCCTGTCTGAATTAGCAAATCCAGGTGATTGGAACAAAATACTGAGGAGGACTTTTACTTTCTGAACCTGGACTTTACACCTCTGGCCACATGTCAGCCAAGAGTAAATAAATGAACCAGAACTGGATCTTATCGTAGCCAAAATAATCTGTGTATATTAAATATAGAGTAATTGCAGCCTTAATAAAGCCTGTTAACAAGCAGAATCACTGAAGGAAAGAAGAGAACAGAAAAAGAGACGAGCAGAAAGGTCAGGGTATATTCTGGCAAACCGTTTGCCAATCACTTCTAGCAATCGGCAAAGCAAGCTGTGCTACACGCCATTTACCAACAAGCAATGGGTAATTCGCAAAGCACAATGTTATTTTCTGTTTTCCCAGCACGATACTATAGAACGGCATAAAGTAATCGGTTTGAGAAGTAAGAGGCGGGGCACCAGTTAAAACATTTCAAAGTTAAAGTTCAGGCAAACAGGTATTTATATTCAAGTTTTAGTCAAATATTGATTATTTATAGCTGAATTAAGTAGAACACAATTATATTTGGAACAATATAGCATATGAATCCAATAAAGAATCCAACAGTAGGCCTAAGATATTGGCATGAGCATGACAACCCCATTCTTATGTAATATCTTAATAAAATATAGAATTTCTAATATCTTTAAGTTCACACCTCCATTGTGTAATATAATTGTAAAGTCCATTAACATAGATTTTAGCAGTGGTTCTCAAACTGGTGGCCATGCCCCCTGTAAGGCTGCCATATGGTACAGGGTGAGCCACACCAAGACATTTTATTAACTATAGAATTTTTCATAAATTCAGTGTAGCCTAATCATCAGAGAAATAAGACTTCCAACCAACATAATTTATTGAATCATTGCATAACGCATTCTATTGTAGGCTATGATTTCATATGTATGTTTTTTTAAGTTTCAAATTGTTTTGTGTTATTAATTTTCTGTGGGAAAAATCATCTACAGCTTGATCGTTTAATGCGAGGCTATATGCACGGATCATCTTAAACGTCACCCGAATCGCCTGCTTCTAATTAATAATGCACCGCCAACCACCCGCAACATAATTGTCTCTGATTTATAGATATCCGCACCCGAGCGCTACATTACATTTATTCTAAGGCCGGTTTCATACCGCACGCCTGAGTGGTGCGTCGGAAGAGCGTTTGCTGCGCTGTTAAACACCGGCTGTACCGCGCACAGTAGCCTACAACAGTCGCATTAGCAAGTTCTTTATTACTTTATTTTACATACATTTATAAACAACTTTTTGACTGTCAATATAGTTTTAATAACTGTGATTTGTTTAATCCACATTGTGTTCGTGCTTTTCTGGTCCATGTAGCCTACCAGACATAACAAAAATCACATTTTTTATAACTTTTTTGTCTTTTCCTCACTCAGAGTTGCTCTCAGATCCGTAGAAGCTTCCTACGTAGAAGTTTTAAGATAAATTAGGAGCTTTCTGAGAGTAAATTCTGCTTTGAGAATACGATATATATTTTTTTTTGCAGTCTATGATTATAAACCAATAAAATCGGTTGTGTATAATTGCATTCTACTAATTCTATGGGGTGCCGTTTGTAAAGTGGCTCACGCTGAAAATAACAGCAACATTTTGTCACATTTAGCTTCAAACTATGTTTAAAAAACTGGTATTAATTTTTGACGGTCACTTTTTAGCACATTTACAACAATATTTGTCAACTTAGAGATATTTTAAATAGTTAAATCTAAATATTAAATGTTACACCTAAATGTTAAATCTAAATGTTAAATCTAAATGTGAAATCTAAATATTAAATCTAAATGTGAAATCTAATAATGTAAATGTTAAATCTAATGTAAATGTTAAATCTAAATCTAAATGTTAAATCTAAATATTAAATCTAAATGTTAAATCTAAATGTTTCGGGTGAAACTAAATATTTAACTAATATGCAAATTCAAAATGCCGGTAACAGGAAGTGCCAAAATAAAAGCTCGACGAGGTCAGTGCGTGTTTATAGTGTCAAATAACGAATAAAAAACATCTCATCCGGGAAAATGGACTCTTGGACATGGATTGTCGTGATAATAACTAGCCTACCTAAAATAACAAACACGTTTGTTATTATTATACACGTTTTATTAGCGAACATGACAGATCAGTCAAAGTGAGCCCCCTCGTGGCTGGCGATTATGGCTACAGGTCATAAGTCCCGCACCTTTCATAAAAGTGACACTAAAAGTTCAAAGTAGCCTACTCTTTAAATACAGTTTCTCCAAACGTGTTTATTATTTTAGGTAGTTATTATCACGATAATCCATGTCCAAGAGTCCATTTACCCGGATGAGATGTTCTTTATTCGTTATTTGACACTATAAACACACACTGACCTCCTCGAGCTTTTATTTTGGCACTTCCTGTTACCGGCATTTTGAATTTGCATATTAGTTAAATATTTAGTTTCACCCAAAACATTTAGATTTAACATTTAGATTTAGATTTAACATTTAGATTTAGATTTAATAATTAGATTTAAATTTAACATTAAGATTTAACATTTAGATTTAACATTAAGAATTAACATTTAGAATTAGATTTAACATTTAGATTTAGATTTAATATTTAGATTTAACATTTAGATTTAGCATTTGGATTTAACATTTAGGTGTAACATTTAATATTTAGATTTCAAATTTATTTAAAATATCTCTAAGTTGACAAATATTGTTATAAATGTGCTAAAAAGTGACCGTCAAAAATTCATACCAGTTTTTTAAACATTGTTTGAAGCTAAATGTGACAAAATGTTGCTGTTATTTTCAGCGTGAGCCACTTTACAAATGGCGCCCCATATAATTCGGCTATAAACAATCAATATGACTAAAACTTGAATATTAATAGCCTACCTGTTTGCCTGAACTTTAACTTTGAAATGTTTTAACTGGTGCCCCGCCTCTTACTTCTCAAACCTCTTACTTTATGCCGTTCTATAGTATCGTGCTGGGAAAATAGAAAATAACATTGTGCTTTGCGAAATACCCATCGCTTGTTGGTAAATGGCGTGTAGCACAGCTTGCTTTGCCGATTGCTAGAAGTGATTGGCAAACGGTTTGCCAGAATATACCCTGACCCAGAAACACAAGAACTACAACTGACTTCAGACACAGTCTTAGATGAAATCCACTGAAGAGAAAAGAAGACATTAAATCTGTGAAGATCTCAGCAGAGGACGAATAAACAACTCCACAAACAGCATTACCAGCTTCACTTATTACTAACCAGACTGACTTTATTTCTGTCAGAGGTCTGCAGAAGTTTTATTGAGAATTAACAGAGGTTTAACTCTGTTTCATTTGAAGTCACCATAACAGTGATTAGTGTTTCCATTAGATGGGCTCTTAACTCTTATTTCATCTAGTGTCTATTTTGGCAGCTATGGCAGTGTGTGTTAAACACATTTACAGCAGCAAAGAAAGCTAAAGTGAAATGAGATCAGGTGATGATGGTTTTATAATCATCATGAAATAGACTCAATCACTGAGGTAGGGCTGGGCGATATATTACACGAAATTGTTATGAGCATCTCTTCAGCAAAGCTGGTTCCTTGATTAGTAGTAAATCGCCTTCACCTGCTTTCAGATGGAAGATATGATGCAGATATGTGTTAAAGTTAATGAGATAATTAAGTGATTAATTTAGTGATTGAGCATTATTGAAGACACCTGATGTTATCAAGCAGAATCACTGAAGGAGAAAATCACAAATTGTAAGCCACCGTTATGGCGATCAGTGTTTGCTTTAGTTGGACTCTTGACCCTTATACTTTCACTTTAATTTTGATTTGTCTGCTGTTATTGATTTATAACAGTCAAATGAACAAAAAAATGTGTGATCTGGTAGTGTTGGTTATGTTTTGGCATAATCACGCTGTGATCTGAAAAATTAAACTTATTGAGATAGTTCCGTTTAACTCATTAGCAACAGCTTTGTGATTGTACAGCATATGATTATCAGTATTTTTCTTATAATCCAAAATATTTAATAATCATTGTTCTGATCAAAACCCTTTTAAATGAATTTAGAAACACAGACATCAATAATCAGCCTATGAATCTCAACAATGGTGAAAATAATAATGCATGTTGCAGTGGCTGCCACCAATCACAACTCATTAATGGCTCCCATCATGCATTGTGGTATGAATAAATTATGATCTGAATTGTCTATGTAATTTACTTTTCCTAATTGAATATTCTGCTCGTCACCATTGTTGAGATGCATTGACTGAATCTTGACGTCTGTGTGTGCCTAAAAGAAAGATTTTTTTAAAAACAACTTTTAAGAAGTTCTTTATATTATATCTAAAATTCAGGATATTTATCCAGAATCACAGTTATGCTGTAACCAACAGCATAAATCACAAAAATAAAGATCAAACAGTGATTGTCATAATATAACCAACATAATTAGATCACTTTATTTCTTTGTTCATCTGGCAGTTATAACTCAGATATAACAGCCAAACAAAATCTAAAGTTATTAATCTAAGGGTCAAGAGCCCAACTAAAGCAAACAATGATCGCCATAACGGTGGCTTACAATTTTAGTTTTTCTCCTTTAGATGCTCAATCATCACTCAATTAATAACTTAATTATCTCATTAACTTTAACACTCTTGAGTGTGGACTCATATACACTCCCAGGAGTGTTAATTTAACACTGGAGTTTTTGCTGTGTACAAAGAGCCGTAGTTAACTGACAAGCTGAGCCATATCGCATTAAATATCGCTGGCGATACGTCCGCGATATTAGTGCGATATGGCTCAGCTTGTCAGTTAACTACGGCACTTTGTAGTAAATTCCGCTCCATCTGAAAGCAGGTGAAGGCGATTTACTACTAATCAAGGAACCGGCTTTACTGACGAGATGCGCATAACAATATTGTGCGATATATCGCCCAGCCCTATGTGTATGTCAATGTAGGCCAGTTTTTTTTTTTTTTTTTTTTGTTAAAATACTTATTTGACGAAGATGAAAAGATCCTCATGCTGTATATGTGAATATATTAATGGAACAATATAACTGTTGGATTATCAAAACCTCAATGAATCAGTCTATTTCATGATGAGTATAAATCCATCAACAGGAAACCATCATCACCTGATCTCATTTCACTTTAGCTTTTTTTGCTGCTGCAAATGTGTTTGACACACACACTATCACAGGAACCAAAAAATAAATATATATATATATTAAGAGTTGAGAGCCCAACTAAGGGAAACACTAATCACTGTTATGGTGACTTCAAATTAAACAGTTAAACCTCTGTTAATTCTCAATAAAACTTCTGTAGACGTCTGACAGAAATAAAGTCAGTCTGGTTAGTAATAAGTGAAGCTGGTAATGCTGTTTGTGGAGTTATTTAATCCTCCTCTGCTGAGAACCTCACAGATTTAATGTCTTCTTTTATCTTCAGTGGATTTCATCTAAGACTCTTTGCTCTTGGCTGACATGTGGCCAGAGGTATAAAGTCCAAGTTCAGAAAGTAAAAGTCCTCCTCAGTATTTTGTTCCAATCACCTGGATTTGCTAATTCAGACAGGAGACAGAACTAATTAGTGAAATCAGCTGACTGAGTTCATGGGTGGAATAAACTTATGGCAGGACTTTTACTCTTTGGCCCCTGGATTACCCACCTCTGCTTAGGAGGTTAAGGCACCTGGTGGTGGAGGAAGTGAGACCCTGGCTGCGTCCGAAACCGCATACTCAATGAGTAGGTACTTAATTTCAAAAAGTACTTACTTAACGAGCGCTAAAAGAGTAGGTACTTTATTGCCAAATCTCGTTGAGTATCGATCCGGATATCATCCGCCATGTTGACATTATCATAACGACCTACGACGCGTTATCATAAGCGCAACAACTTAAAATATGAATTCATATATCTGTAAATATCTTGATATTGGTGAAACTTGCTAATTTTGTGGTAGTATTGTTGAAGAAACAGCTGCCCATTTATTTTGTGAATACATTTAGGGTTGATTTAAGTTGTTATATTTTGAACCCTACTAATGTGACCCACAGTAAACCTTAGCCTACCGATAATTTTTTTTTATCAAGAAACCCTAAAATCGTCATCTCTTGAATATGTTGTTCATTTCTTTATTTTATATCCAAACATTTTCATCCACAAATTTCATCCTCTTTTTCTTGTTGAATTTAATTGTCGTTTCATCCCTCAGGCCTATAGCAAAAAAAAAAAATTTTTTTAATGTATTATAATTAATTATTTAAGAAAATATTAGTGCTGGGCAACGATTAAAAAATTTAATTGCGATTAATCGCATTATTTTCTTGCGATTATTCGTGATTAATCGCATTGTTACGCGCAAAATTGAATAATGAATTCTAGTAGTGTATTGCGCACTTTTGATTTAAATGTACTGCTACAAAAGTGCAATAACATGTGGTTTGCAAAAACTTTAAACAAATAAGGTGCTTTTATACCAGCAGTATTCCCTTTACACAGTATCAATAAAATATTTCTTGTAAATCTCAACTTAAACATTAATGTAATCAAATCAAATATTTAAACAAAGCTATTTGCCACTGCCAGGGCATTACCTTTTATCTAGCTTGTTAAAACGAGTCCAGTTTTCATTTTTTTCTTTTTTTTCTGAACAGGTATCTTGTATCAGGGAGCAGCAGAAACAGTCTATGTAGTCAAAGGGTCATGATCACTACTACAGATATAAGTCGACCAACGTTACTTCTCTGATAGCAGCTTAGGTTTGGTCATGGCATGCCATGGTTTCCCACGTAAGATTACATTAAACAGAGGTAAAGCCCAATTTATACTTCTGCATCGAACTCACGCCGTAGCTGTGTAGCGCGCATACCCTGACGTGCATCTCTCCAAAAATGTAACGTCAATTCTACGCGTACCACAAGCGCTGTGATTGCTAGAACCGCTCCCCGGGTTTCACACTCTCCCTCATGTGTAATTGCGCGTCAACGGGGACAACGACGCAGATATATAAATAAAAACCAACGCGTTGTCTATAGCGTAGAGGCTCCGGCGTAAGTCCGACGCAGAAGTATAAATCAGCCTAGAGTGAGGTGAAGTGGTCGAGCACAGGTGCAGCGACAAGCGGGTGCGTTCCTGTGAAACTGTTGCGGTCATACTCGCCTCACGCACGCGCCCGCGCTCTCTGAAGTTGAATTGTCTAACTTTTTTGTACACGACGTGCAGCACAAATCATTGGAAGAGAGACTGATCCTCGGCTCGCTGTTTGTGAGTTTCCAGAATCTAAATAGTTATCAGGACATCAACAGGAGGGAATTCACATGGCAGAGCATCCCCGCTAAACTAAACGCAGACCTATCAGGTAAAGTTATGTATAATTTTAATTTAAGTTAAAAAGGCTACAGCTGCGTAGCGCACAGAAGCCGGTGCCATGGTTACTATCCATAGAGCGCCTGTCATTCACTCGCGGAGCGCTGTCTCCCTTTCTGTTCACCTGAGAGAACCTGCCAAAGCCTCTCCACTGCTTGTTTGGGTGGGTTATTTGCTGGCTGACCAACATCCCACCCCTCCTGTGATCATGGTTTGACTGTAGGCCTATGTGTATTCAGAGGCAGTGAGCAACGGACTTTCAAAATAAAAAATAAAAAAACCTCTGCGTTAACGCGCGATAAAAAATTTTTCGGCATTAATTAATAAATGCGTTAACGCGATAATAACGCGTTAACTTGCCCAGCACTAGAAAATATATATAAGATATTCAACCTTGGTTCTTTTTTCCTGTGTATAACATCTCATGTTATGTATGCAAACCCATGATATATGGGTTAGCCTATATATGTATCATGGGTTTGATATCGTAATATGATATATATATATATATATATATATATATATATATATACCTCATTATAGGGCTGGGCGATTAATCGCACGATATTGTTATGCGCATCTAATCAGTAAAGCCGGTTCCTTGATTAGTAGTAAATCACCTTCACCTGCTTTCAGATGGACGATATGATGCAGATATGACTCTATGAGTGTTAAATTAACACTCAAGAGTGTTAAAGTTAATGAGATAATTAAGTGATTAATTTAGTGATCATTGAGCATTATTGAAGACACCTGATGATAACAAGCAGAATCACTGAAGGAGAAAATCTAAAATTGTAAGCCACCGTTATGGCGATCAGTGTTTGCTTTAGTTGGGCTCTTGATCTTAATCCTACTTTAAGTTTAAATTTTGTTTGTCTGCTGTTATTGATTTATAACAGTTAAATGAACAAAGAAAAGTGTGATCTGCTAGTGTTGGTTATGTTTTGACATGATCATGCTGTGATCTGAAAAATGAAACTCATTCAGATGATCTGGTTTAACTTGATAGCAACAGTTTAGTGGTTCTACAGCATATGATAATTGTATTTTTCTTATATTCCAAAACATTTAACAAAAATTATTTTGTTCAAATCATTTTCAAATGCATTTATTTAGAAACACAGACATCAATAATCAGCCTGTGAATCTCAATCGTGGTGACAATAATAATCCTTGTTGCCACCAATCACAACTCATTAATGGCTCCCATCATGCATTGCGGTATGAATAAATTATGATCTGATTTGTCTATGTAATTTACTTTTCCTAATTTAATATTCTGCTCGTCACCACTGTTGAGATGCATTGACTGAATCTTGATATTTGTGTGTGCCTAAAAGAAAGTTGTTGTTTTTTTACAACCTTTAAGAAATCCATTATATTATATCTCAAATTCTGGATATATACGCAGAATCTCAGCTATGCTGTAATCAATAGCATAAATCACAAACAATTAGTTCAAATGATGAAAGTCATAATATAACCAGCACCATTAGATCTTTTGTTTTTTCTTTGTTCATCTGGCAGGTATAACTCAGATACAACAGCTGAACAAAATCTAAAGTTATGAATATAAGGGTCAAGAGCCCAACTAAAGCAAACACTCATCTCCATAATGGTGACCTGAAATTCCGGTTTTCTCCTTCAGTGATTCTGCTTTAGGTGTCTTCAATAATGCTCAATCATCACTCAATTAATCACTTAAATATCTCATTAACTTTAACACCCTTGAGTGTGGACTCATATACACTCCCAGGTGTGTTCATTTAACACTGAGTTTTTGCTGTGTACAAAGAGCCGTAGTTAACTGACAAGCTGAGCCATATCGCATTAAATATCGTTGGCGATATGTCCTCGATTTTAACGCGATTTGGCTCAGCTTGTCAGTTAACTACGGCTCTTTGTAGTAAATGCCGCTCCTTCTGAAAGCAGGTGAAGGCGATTTACTACTAATCAAGGAACCGGCTTTACTGATTAGATGCGCATAACAATATCGTGCGATTAATCGCCCAGCCCTACGTTATACCTCCTTTCAGAGTGTCTCCCCCCTCGATGTAAAGCCCTCCCCTAAAATGCCTATAAGATACCATGTAAAGTTACTTTAGACTTGATTGAGATGACTACAGCGACGAAATAAAGAACTTATACCTCAACAATTTCCTGGTCTGCAACTCTATCTTTTCTACACTTGAGAAGAAAAAGTTTACAACACTATTCCACCCCAAAACATACAATAATACCAACGATAAATGCTGACCAATACTTAATTATATTACTTTTTACTGAAAATGATATAATTCAATAAAACAAACAAAATGTAATGTATGTCATATGACATAGCTATGCATGAATACACTCTACACAGCAAAATCCCCAGTGTTAAATTAACACTCTGAGTGTGGACTCATATAAACACTGAAGCAGTGTTAAAGTTAACACTGAAGCAGTGTTAAAGTTAATGAGATAATTAAGTGAATAATTGAGGGATGATTGAGCATCATTGAAGACACCTGATGATAACAAGCACAATCACTGAAGGAGAAAACCGTAATTTTAAGTCACCATTATGGTGATCAGTATTTGCTTTAGTTGGGCTCTCGACCCTTTAATCATTAACTTCAGATTTTGTTTGGCTGTTGTACTTGAGTTATAACAGCCAGATGAACATATAGAAAAGGTGATCTGATTGTGTTGGTTGTGTTTTAACATAATAGTTATTTCACAATCATTTGACCTGAATTACTGAACACATATAGAGCCCAAATTAGGTTTACTTTATCAATTATAGCAGCACTATTCTTGCACAGCATAGTGTTTTAAACTTTTACAAAGTAATCCTCAGAAATTCATTTTATTCACGTCTCATATACAAAAAAAAAATTCATTAATTTGATACAGTTTTTAGACATCAAGAATCAGCCTGTGAATCTCAACAATGGTGACAATTATTAAAGCATGTTGCAGTGCATTCTGGGTGCCACCAATAAAAACTCATTCATGGCTCCAATCATGCATTGCAGCATGAATAAATAATGAGCTTATGTTCAGAAGTGATGTTTGTCACCATTGCTGAGATTCATATGCTAATTCTTGATGTCTGTGTGTGCCAACATAAATATTTTTGACGTTTTTTTTTTTGTTGATCATTTGGTTTCATTGAAAAGGCTAAAAATATGATGCCATACAAGGACAGTGCTGCTATAATTAATAAAGTAAACCTAATTCAGAAATTGGCCTATATATGAGTTCAGTGATTCAGGTCAAATGATTGTGACCTTTTTTTATATGTTTATCTGGCTGTTATAATTCACGTACAGCAGCCAAACAAAATCTGAAGTTAATGATTAAAGGGTCAAGAGCCCAACTAAAGCAAATACTGATCACCATAATGGTGACTTAAAATTACGGTTTTCTCCTTCAGTGATTCCGCTTGTTATCATCAGGTGTCTTTAATGATGCTCAATCATCCCTCAATTATTCACTTAATTATCTCATTAACTTTAACACTGCTTCAGTGTTAACTTTAACACTGCTTCAGTGTTTATATGAGTCCACACTCAGAGTGTTAATTTAACACTGGGGATTTTGCTGTGTAGATGTGTATATAGTGAACATATCTACATTTTCATTCAAACAATTAATTAAATAAATATATTTTATTTACTGACAACAATGAGAAATATTAATAAATTAGTAAAAGAATCACACAAACAAATGCATATACAAGTCAACACATGAAACAAAGCTTTATTCAAACTACAATCATGTATGTAGGCTACAGGCGCTGAACCCCATCCTACTGCCATCTCAACACAGCGGTTCCCATTCTGCGGCTTTATTCTGATGAATCTGCTGACCACCAGAGGTGAGCCGTGCCTTCGTGCCGGAGGTTGTTGCGTGATGTGTTGTGCTTCACAATCTGAGGCAATAAGGGCAGGTGGAGTGATGGAGGGACTCATAAGGGCAGGAGGAGTGATGGAGGGTCTCATAAGGGCAGGTGGAGTGATGGAGGGACTCATAAGGGCAGATAGAGTGATGGAGGGACTCATAAGGGCAGATGGAGAGATGGAGGGTCTCATCCATGGCACCATTTCCAGGATTCAGCTCTGGGCTCCTCATCCTCAGTGCTCACACCAGTCTGCTGACATTTCAGATCCTACAAAAATGCGCAAACATAACACAAAAGCAGTCATTTTAACAGCAAAATGTCATTTGATTTCAGTATTATTTAGAAGACAAAAACGCTTTTCACAAATGCCGCTATCATCTTTCCTTGCAGGTCCTGCTCCACCACAAAAGCTGTGCAGCAAATCCACAGAAATGAAGAATCTGAAAAGTGCTGTAATAGCATTGTTTGAAATTACAATAATTAAAATAAACTACAACTTAATATTTAAATAGTTGTTGTTCTTCATTTCTGTAGTATACTCACTCAAAGCCTTTAATGGCAGTATTCAGCTTCATAAGCCACTCTCCACCGGGGACACACACACACACACACACACACACACACACACACACACACACACACACACACACACACACACACACACACACACACACACACACACACACACATCTGTTCATCTGTCCCTGTAACATCCTGACAAGATTCACATAACCTCTGTGATTTATGAGCTCAACCCTACATTTACATGTTGAGGTTGTTTAAACTTTTTATCCAACATAAATGTTCCTCAATTTATCAACAGTACACTGTAAAAATTACAACAACTGAATATGTTAAATCTAATCAATAAAATTGAGGCAACAAATGAGAATCAATATTATTAATTAAATTTAACAAATTAGAATTGAGTAATAATTAACCAAATGAATTACTTAAAAGTTAACCATTTAAAATGAGTAATATTTACACATTTTTCTAAACAAAAATATCGGAATAACAGACTGACGTCAAAGATGAATTAAGAAATCTTTTTTTTTTATTGCCATCATTGAAGACACCTGATGTTAACAAGCAGAATCTCTGAAGGAGAAAACCGTAAATTTTAAGTCACCATTATGGAAATCAGTGTGTGTTTTAGTTGGGCTCTTGGCCCTTAAATCATTAACTTTAGATGTTGTGTGGCTGCTGTACGTGAATTATAACAGCCAGATGAACAAATAGAAAAGGTGATATGGTGGTGTTGGTTATGTTTTAACATAATCATTATTTCACAATCATTTGACCTGAATCACTGAACTCATATAGAGCCCAGTTTAGGTTTACTTTATTAATTATAGCAGCACTGTCCTTGTACAGTATAATATTTTTAGATTTCACAAGGTTATCCATAGAATTATTTTTAAACATGTCTCAAACACAAAAAAACTATTTTTGTTTTTGTTTTGATTTAATTTTTAGACACAGCCTGAATCAGATCTAGAATCAGCCTGTGAATCTCAACAATGGTGATAATAACAACGCATGTTGCAGAGCATTCTGGGTGCCACCAATCAAAACTCATTCATGGCTCCCATCATGCATTGCTGCATGAATAAATAATGAGCTTATGATCAAAGGTGATCTATCTGTCACCATTGCTGAGATTCATACGCTAATTCTTGATGTCTGTGTGTGCCGATGTCACCGGGGTGACAAAGGCAGGCGGAACCTTTTAATCACGGCCGGGTTTCCGAGGGGAGGGATTTCCGGTGTGGGACCCGGAAGACTCCGAGCAGAGACGGAGGATGATTAGCTGATACAAAACAGGTGCGGGAGAGGATGATTGCGATTGCGATTGGGACGCGTTGTCAGTTGGGAAGGATAAAAGGACATTTCATCTTCAACAAAGGAGAGGAAGGAGAGAGGAATAGCGGCGGGAGATATCCGGGTGAATCTGGAGATGTGGAGAGGAGAACTGTGGTGGATAAGAGATAAGTGCTGTTGATGTTTGGATTGAGAAATGAGAAATCTGGTGGAGGACGTGATGAGAAGATAAGTGCTGTTGATGTTTGGACTGTGATATGAGAAATCTGTTTGGAGGATGTGATGAGGCTGCATGAAGTGTAATTTTGTCTTTTTGCAGGAAGTTGAATGTCCCACGCTCCATTGGAAAAAGTCCAAGAGATTGTGAGAGGTGCAGTGGACCAGACCCCCTGTCTCCGCCCTAGTTTGTGAGTGACGAGACTTTGCAGTGTTGTTCATTAATGTAAACACGTGTGCAGATTTGTGCGAGTCGCAGTTGAGCACGAGTGGAGGTGTAATGCAGTGACATTGGGGAAGCGGTCCTGGCTGTGGAGACATCGTCCGCGACTCATTGGATGGAGACCGTTGGAAGAAGTCATCTAGTGGTGAAATTCTCCTTTTCTCCTCTTTAATCGTTACGGGGCATTGTGAAGTGTTAGTTTGCTGTGGAATCCTCATCTTCTCTCTCTGTCTGCCGGAGCCTTGTGAGTAGAACCAGCTTCACTGTGGAATCCTCATCTTCTCTCTGTCTGAGCCCTGTGAATGGAACTAGCTTTGCTGTGGAAACCTCATCTTCTTTCTGTCTGAGCCCTGTGAATGGAACTAGCTTTGCTGTGGAATCCTCATCTTCTCTCTGTCTGAGCCCTGTGAATGGAGCTAGCTTTGCTGTGGAATCCTCATCTTCTCTCTGTCTGAGCCCTGTGAATGGAGCTAGCTTTGCTGTGGAATCCTCATCTTCTCTCTGTCTGAGCCCTGTGAATGGAGCTAGCTTTGCTGTGGAATCCTCATCCTCTCTCTCTGTCTGCCGGAGCCTTGTGAGTAGAACCAGCTTCACTGTGGAATCCTCATCTTCTCTCTGTCTGAGCCCTGTGAATGGAACTAGCTTTGCTGTGGAAACCTCATCTTCTCTCTGTCTGAGCCCTGTGAATGGAACTAGCTTTGCTGTGGAATCCTCATCTTCTCTCTGTCTGAGCCCTGTGAATGGAGCTAGCTTTGCTGTGGAATCCTCATCTTCTCTCTCTGTCTGCCGGAGCCTTTTGAGTAGAACCAGCTTCACTGTGGAATCCTCATCTTCTCTCTGTCTGAGCCCTGTGAATGGAACTAGCTTTGCTGTGGAATCCTCATCTTCTCTCTGTCTGAGCCCTGTGAATGGAGCTAGCTTTGCTGTGGAATCCTCATCTTCTCTCTGTCTTAGCCCTGTGAATGGAGCTAGCTTTGCTGTGGAATCCTCATCTTCTCTCTGTCTGAGCCCTGTGAATGGAGCTAGCTTTGCTGTGGAATCCTCATCTTCTCTCTCTGTCTGCCGGAGCCTTGTGAGTAGAACCAGCTTCACTGTGGAATCCTCATCTTCTCTCTGTCTGAGCCCTGTGAATGGAACTAGCTTTGCTGTGGAAACCTCATCTTCTCTCTGTCTGAGCCCTGTGAATGGAACTAGCTTTGCTGGGGAGTCCTCATCTTCTCTCTCTGCCTGCCTGTGCCCCGAGAAAAGAGCCAGCTCTGTGCTGATTCCGTACTCCTCTCCGTCCACCCGAATCCTGTGAAGAGAAAGACAGTTCTGCTGTGAATCCGAGAGAAACAGTTCTGCGGATAATTCTTACCTGTCCTCTACCTGTCTGAGCCCCGAGAGGAGAGCCAGTTCTGTGCTGATTCCGTATTCCTCTCCGTCCACCCGAATCCTGTGAAGAGAGACAGTTCTGCTGTGAAACCGAGAGAAACAGTTCTGCTGATAATTCTTACCTGTCCTCTACCTGTCTGAGCCCCGAGAAGAGAGCCAGTCTTGTGGCTGATTCCGTACTCCTCTCCGTCCAGCCGAATCCTGGGAAGAGAGAGACAGTTCTGCTGTGAATCCGAGAGAAACAGTTTCGCTGATAACTCTTACCGGTTCTCTGCCTGCCTGTGCCCCGAGAAAAGAGCCAGCTCTGTGCTGATTCCGTACTCCTCTCCGTCCACCCGAATCCTGTGAAGAGAAAGACAGTTCTGCTGTGAATCCGAGAGAAGCAGTTCCGCTGATGATTCTTACCTGTTCCTTGCCTGCCAGAGTCCTGAGAAGGACCAGTTATACGGCTGAAACCTCACCTTCCTCCAGTTGGCTTGAGGTTGTTTTTACTTAATTTATTCAATAAAGATTCTGTGTTTTTCTACATTACTTTGCCTCTGTGTCCTCTGTGGTGTTGGCTCCTCGCGGTGGTACGTGAGTCGGGGGCTGGGACGGCCGGTCATCTGGCGTCTACTCCTCCCCCGACCCGGTGACATAAAGTGGCGTAGTCGGCAGGGTAGTTGCCACCGCGAGTTGAAGCGGCCACAGGTTCACTATGGCCGACGAAGAGATGGTGGCTGCAAGACCACAGGTCATGCCCGTGTTTATGGGAGCCCCTTGGGCCCAGCGTTATGGAGGACCGGGATCAGAACTACCTCTCCAGGACTGGAGGACGCAAACCGAATACCTGGCTGGCCTCCAGGGGCTGAGTGATGCACAGAAGACACAGTTTGTTCTGGGCTCCCTGGAGGGAGAAGCAAAGAGGGAAGTTCTAGCTGCACCCAGCACTGCACGAGCCACCGCCAAGGCCATCTTTGACTTTTTGGCGGAACTGTATGGGGATACTACCCCCGTGGCCGCCCTTCGGGCTCAGTTCTTCAACTTCCGACAAGGTCCTAGGCAAGCCTTACGGGCTTATGCGTTGAAGCTACGTGAGCAGTTTGTTCGATTGAAAGGCCGACCCGATCATGGTCTGGGTGATGGAGATTCCTTACTGCGAGATCAGTTTGTTTTGGGGCTCCGAGACGGGCCTATCCGACAGAGTATAAAGCTCCAGCTCCGCCGAGATCCAGCGTTAACTTTTGAAGATCTCCGACAGGAGGCCTTGGCGTTGGAGATGGATCAGGGTGAGGCAACTGACCCACCGGTGTGTATGGCTGTTGGTGGTGCCTCTACTCCAACCGTAGATTGGAAACAGAAGTTGCGTGCAGAACTGTTGGAGGACGTCAAAGGACAGATGGCTGAACTATCTAGGACCCTCCTAGAAGAATTGCGCCGGGGACAGCTCAGTGGCCGGGATCGATCCTATTCCGAGGGGAGCCGAGAGCCCGGACGGCGCCCTGGACGACCGGCTAATCCGAGGTTCCAGTGGGATGGTCAGGGCAGGCCCATTTGTAACAGCTGCGGGGAATCAGGACATTATAGCCGTCAGTGTGGCTCCCGACGCAGTTCCCAAGAGGGTTTTTAGTTGTGCCGGCCACTGCGGGTCAAGTGGCCGGGACCCCCTTAAATGACCCCCTTTCTATGCCTATCCTCCAAGACGACTGGGTTGGACGTTGTCCAACCGTGAAGATTCAGGTTAATGGGGTGGAGATTGAAGGTTTAGTCGATACCGGTTCCCAAGTCACGTTATTCTCCGAGAGCCTGTCCAGGGAACTCTTTAAAAACCGACGACTTCAGGAGGCGGAGTCCTCACAACTTGTGTTGAGAGGAGCAAACGGGCTAGACATTCCCTATACCGGCTATGTGATGGTGGACTTCCATGTTCAAGGGGTCCCCGTACGACAAAAAGGAGTTGTTATCGTTAGAGACCACTGCTTGGGTTCACATCGAGCATTGATTGGCATGAATGTCATTTCGGAATGCTGGGAAGAGCTGTTCCGAAACCGGCCGGCCCAGGCCCCTTCGGTCCCAGAGCGACAGGAATGGGAGCGTATTCTGGCTGACTGCCGTAGGATTCAGGCGGCTAACCGCGAGGAGGATCGCGAAAGCATTGGGCGAGTAATTTGCCGGTTTGGCCTGACAGTGCCAGCACGAAGCGAGGCAGTGATATGGGCTCGGCTGCCTCCAAGGTCTTATGGCGCGGATGACTGGGTCCTCCTCGAACCACATTGGGATTGCCAATCCATCGGAGTGGCCCGAGGGCTGGCTGTGGTCCATCGGGGCCGGGACTCGGTGCGGGTACGGAACGTTAACCCGTATCCTGTCGTCCTTCGCCGCCATCAACGCCTGGTCCGAGTCACCGCGGTGCGTTCCCACCAGGTGAGGGAAGAGAGAGACGTTTGCTTCCGTCAAGTGAGCTCTGTGGTAGTGGAAGTGGCTGTTAGATCGGTAGAGCCGAGGAATGACCCCCAGAGAGGTGGAATACCGGATCATGTGGCAGGAGATTCCTTAAAAGGAGAGGGCCTGGAAGAGGAACAACAACTCCAACTCCGAGACTTTCTGGCGAAATGGCAACATGTGTTCTCTACCCACGATGAAGACTATGGGTGTACGGGGATTGTCAAACATCAGATTCCTACAGGCGACGCGGCACCAAGCAGAGAGCGGTATCGGCCGGTGCCCCCGACGCTTTATTCAGAGGTTCGCATCCTGCTGAAGGGGATGCTGGATGGAGGAATCATACGGGAGAGTAGTAGCCCTTGGGCGGCCCCAATTGTGCTAGTGCGGAAAAAGACCGGTGCCTGGAGATTTTGTGTTGACTATCGGAAGTTGAACGACGTGACGAAGAAGGACGCATTCCCCTTACCACGCATTGAGGATTCCCTCACTAGTCTGGCTCAGGCCGCTTGGTACTCCACGTTAGATCTGGCCAGTGGGTACTGGCAGGTGCAGGTGGACGAGAGGGATAGGGAGAAGACTGCCTTCACCACTCCATTTGGGCTCTTTGAGTGGGAGCGGATGCCGTTTGGGCTGTGCAATGCCCCTGCGACTTTCCAGAGGCTAATGCAGCGATGCTTGGGAGGGCAGTTAGTTGATTCAACCTTGGTCTACCTCGATGACGTCATAGTATTCTCGCCAGACTTCGCCTCCCATCTGTTCCACCTGGAACGTGTGTTCCAGGCTATGGAAAAATATGGATTGAAGTTGCGGCCGGATAAATGCCAGCTATTTAGGAGTGAGGTGCAGTTTCTGGGCCATCGGGTCAGCGCTGCAGGGGTGTCCCCTGACCCGGAGAAAGTGTCTGCCGTCCAGTGCCAAAAACTGTCCGGCAAGTAAGGTCCTTCATGGGCTTTGTAGGCTACTATCGACGTTTCATCAAGGGGTTTTCGGGGATTGCCAAGCCCCTGAATCGACTCCTCGAAGGTACCGGACGCTCCCGACCCCGGGGATCTCCCTCCGTGGACTGGGACTCGGCGTGTGAATCGGCTTTCCAAAAACTCAAGCGGGAACTCCTTCAGGCCCCGATCCTGGCGTATGCTGATTTTACTCAGCCGTTTATCCTATACACCGACGCAAGTAATGCAGGATTGGGAGCTGTACTCGCACAACGACAGCAGGGAGAGGAGAGAGTTATTGCATATGCCAGCCGGAGTCTCCATCCAGCCGAGCGGAATGCCTCCAACTATAGCTCTTTCAAGATAGAACTTCTGGCAATGAAGTGGGCGATGACGGAAAAATTTAAAGACTACTTATGGGGAGCGAAGGTGATGGTGGTGACCGATAACAACCCCCTGGTGCATCTGCAGACAGCCAGATTGGGAGCAGTGGAGCAGCGTTGGGTGGCCCAGCTGGCAAATTACGATTACCAGCTTCAATATCGACCAGGTAGAGAGCATACTAATGCGGATGCGCTGTCCCGACTCCCTGTGCCTAACGAGAGTGGGCGAACCGTATCCCCTACTTTTGAACCGGAGGAAAGACTGCTAGTGGGAGTGGTGGAAGCCCCCGGAATCCGGTTGGAGGGAGTACCCACTGGCTGGGGATGGGACCCAGGCCGGTGGAAAGAGTTACAGCAGAGGGATGTTGACCTGGCAAGGGTGCATGCTTACCTGCAACAAGGTTCTAGGCCGGGGGTAGAGGAGAGGCAGACTCAAACCGTGGCAGTAAGGAAACTCATGGGGCAGTGGAAGAGACTCAGTTTGAGAGAGGGGTTGATCTGTCGTTTTATTCAAGAGCCAGTAAACCAGGAGGCGGTATACCAGGTGGTGGTGCCAGAAGAACAGCGTTTGGCCCTGCTGGAAGCCTACCACACGCACACAGGACACCAAGGACAAGAAAGGACATTATCCCTGTTAAGGAGGTATTTTCACTGGACAGGGATGGAGGCGACGGTCAGGGTGTTCGTTCAAAGTTGCCCCCGGTGTGTACTTTTTAAGACCAGGAAAGAGGCAAGAGCTCCCTTGGTCCCCATGTGCCCTAGAGCACCTCTGCACATCGTGGGGATGGACTTCTTAACGCTGGGTCGGCCCACGGATCGGTACCAGAACATCTTGGTAGCAACTGATCTATTTACCAAATTCGCATGGGCTATTCCTACCCCAGACCAAACAGCTGTTACCACTGCCGGTGTACTCTGGCGAGCTATTATCCAGCCCTTCGGGTGCCCCGAGACTCTTCACTCGGATCAGGGCCCGAACTTTGAAGCTAGGGTCGTACAAGAACTGAGCCGCCTTTATGGGTGCCAGAAGACTCGCACTACCTCGTATCACCCCCAAGGTAACGGGGGGTGTGAGAGGTTCAACCAGACCCTGTTGGGGTTACTCGGGACCTTGGAAGCCGACCAACAGAGTCAGTGGGAGGAATGCCTCCCTGCCCTAGTACAAGCCTATAATAACAGTGTACACAGCACCACAGGTTATGCCCCGGCATTCTTGATGTTTGGGAGACACATGCGGTTACCGGTTGATCTGTTGCTGGGGACTAAGCCTACGGAGGGAGTTCAGAGTACGACGGAGTGGGTGGGTCGTCATCATCGGCAGCTCCATTACGCCTACCGTCGGGTTACGGACCATCTGAGCGCAGCAGCAGCCAAAAATAAACGGTTGTATGATCGGACAGCTCGAGAAGCCCCCCTACTGCCCGGAGAGCGAGTATTGGTGCGAGACAATCGACGCCCAGGGAAGGGCAAACTCAGCGACCGTTGGGAGACTGTACCGTATGTGGTGGAACGCCAACAAAGGCCTGATCTACCTGTGTATACCGTTCGCCCTGAAGGAAGGCTAGGCCCTGAGCGGGTACTCCACCGGAATTTGCTTCGTCCTTGCCCAAATTATTTGGCCCCGATGGAAGAGGCCCCTGAACGGTCTATGACCCCAGTAGCTCCATCAGTGGGATGGGCCGTGGTCCCAAGGGGCCCCGAAATCGAGGCGGCAAGAGCAGTCCCCTTATCCCCACCTCGACGTTCCCAGAGGGACAACCAGGGGAGGCCACCCCAGCGATACGGCGAGTGGGCCGAAGTTTCCCGGTCCTAGGGACTAGTCCCGAATGGCAGGGGGGGATGTCACCGGGGTGACAAAGGCAGGCGGAACCTTTTAATCACGGCCGGGTTTCCGAGGGGAGGGATTTCCGGTGTGGGACCCGGAAGACCCCAGTTCCGGAAAACTCCGAGCAGAGACGGAGGATGATTAGCTGATACAAAACAGGTGCGGGAGAGGATGATTGCGATCGCGATTGGGACGCGTTGTCAGTTGGGAAGGATAAAAGGACATTTCATCTTCAACAAAGGAGAGGAAGGAGAGAGGAATAGCGGCGGGAGATATCCGGGTGAATCTGGAGATGTGGAGAGGAGAACTGTGGTGGATAAGAGATAAGTGCTGTTGATGTTTGGATTGAGAAATGAGAAATCTGGTGGAGGACGTGATGAGAAGATAAGTGCTGTTGATGTTTGGACTGTGATATGAGAAATCTGTTTGGAGGATGTGATGAGGCTGCATAAAGTGTAATTTTGTCTTTTTGCAGGAAGTTGAATGTCCCACGCTCCATTGGAAAAAGTCCAAGAGATTGTGAGAGGTGCAGTGGACCAGACCCCCTGTCTCCGCCCTAGTTTGTGAGTGACGAGACTTTGCAGTGTTGTTCATTAATGTAAACACGTGTGCAGATTTGTGCGAGTCGCAGTTGAGCACGAGTGGAGGTGTAATGCAGTGACATTGGGGAAGCGGTCCTGGCTGTGGAGACATCGTCCGCGACTCATTGGATGGAGACCGTTGGAAGAAGTCATCTAGTGGTGAAATTCTCCTTTTCTCCTCTTTAATCGTTACGGGGCATTGTGAAGTGTTAGTTTGCTGTGGAATCCTCATCTTCTCTCTCTGTCTGCCGGAGCCTTGTGAGTAGAACCAGCTTCACTGTGGAATCCTCATCTTCTCTCTGTCTGAGCCCTGTGAATGGAACTAGCTTTGCTGTGGAAACCTCATCTTCTTTCTGTCTGAGCCCTGTGAATGGAACTAGCTTTGCTGTGGAATCCTCATCTTCTCTCTGTCTGAGCCCTGTGAATGGAGCTAGCTTTGCTGTGGAATCCTCATCTTCTCTCTGTCTGAGCCCTGTGAATGGAGCTAGCTTTGCTGTGGAATCCTCATCTTCTCTCTGTCTGAGCCCTGTGAATGGAGCTAGCTTTGCTGTGGAATCCTCATCCTCTCTCTCTGTCTGCCGGAGCCTTGTGAGTAGAACCAGCTTCACTGTGGAATCCTCATCTTCTCTCTGTCTGAGCCCTGTGAATGGAACTAGCTTTGCTGTGGAAACCTCATCTTCTCTCTGTCTGAGCCCTGTGAATGGAACTAGCTTTGCTGTGGAATCCTCATCTTCTCTCTCTGTCTGCCGGAGCCTTGTGAGTAGAACCAGCTTCACTGTGGAATCCTCATCTTCTCTCTGTCTGAGCCCTGTGAATGGAACTAGCTTTGCTGTGGAATCCTCATCTTCTCTCTGTCTGAGCCCTGTGAATGGAGCTAGCTTTGCTGTGGAATCCTCATCTTCTCTCTGTCTGAGCCCTGTGAATGGAGCTAGCTTTGCTGTGGAATCCTCATCTTCTCTCTGTCTGAGCCCTGTGAATGGAGCTAGCTTTGCTGTGGAATCCTCATCTTCTCTCTCTGTCTGCCGGAGCCTTGTGAGTAGAACCAGCTTCACTGTGGAATCCTCATCTTCTCTCTGTCTGAGCCCTGTGAATGGAACTAGCTTTGCTGTGGAAACCTCATCTTCTCTCTGTCTGAGCCCTGTGAATGGAACTAGCTTTGCTGGGGAGTCCTCATCTTCTCTCTCTGCCTGCCTGTGCCCCGAGAAAAGAGCCAGCTCTGTGCTGATTCCGTACTCCTCTCCGTCCACCCGAATCCTGTGAAGAGAAAGACAGTTCTGCTGTGAATCCGAGAGAAACAGTTCTGCGGATAATTCTTACCTGTCCTCTACCTGTCTGAGCCCCGAGAGGAGAGCCAGTTCTGTGCTGATTCCGTATTCCTCTCCGTCCACCCGAATCCTGTGAAGAGAGACAGTTCTGCTGTGAAACCGAGAGAAACAGTTCTGCTGATAATTCTTACCTGTCCTCTACCTGTCTGAGCCCCGAGAAGAGAGCCAGTCTTGTGGCTGATTCCGTACTCCTCTCCGTCCAGCCGAATCCTGGGAAGAGAGAGACAGTTCTGCTGTGAATCCGAGAGAAACAGTTTCGCTGATAACTCTTACCGGTTCTCTGCCTGCCTGTGCCCCGAGAAAAGAGCCAGCTCTGTGCTGATTCCGTACTCCTCTCCGTCCACCCGAATCCTGTGAAGAGAAAGACAGTTCTGCTGTGAATCCGAGAGAAGCAGTTCCGCTGATAATTCTTACCTGTTCCTTGCCTGCCAGAGTCCTGAGAAGGACCAGTTATACGGCTGAAACCTCACCTTCCTCCAGTTGGCTTGAGGTTGTTTTTACTTAATTTATTCAATAAAGATTCTGTGTTTTTCTACATTACTTTGCCTCTGTGTCCTCTGTGGTGTTGGCTCCTCGCGGTGGTACGTGAGTCGGGGGCTGGGACGGCCGGTCATCTGGCGTCTACTCCTCCCCCGACCCGGTGACACCTACATAAAATGATTTCTGAAGTTTTCTTTTTATTGTTTTGATCATTTGGTTTCATTGAAAATTCTAAAAATATGATGCTGTACAAGGCCAGTGCTGCTATAATTAATAAAGTAAACCTTACTCAGAAACTGGGCTCTATATGAGTTCAGTAAATGATTGTGAAATAATGATTATGTTAAAACATAACCAACACCATCAGATCACCTTTTCTATTTGTTCATCTGGCTGTTATAATTCACGTACAGCAGCCAAACAACATCTAAAGTGAATGAGTTAAGGGCCAAGAGCCCAACTAAAACACACACTGATCTCCATAATGGTGACTTAAAATTTACGGTTTTCTCCTTCAGTGATTCTGCTTGTTAACATCAGGTGTCTTCAATGATGGCAATAAAAAAAAAGATTTCTTAATTCATCTTTGACATCAGTCTGTTATTCCGATATTTTTGTTTAGAAAAATTTGTAAATTTTACTCATTTTAAATGGTTAACTTTTAAGTAATTCATTTGGTTAATTATTACTCAATTCTAATTTGTTAAATTTAATTAATAATATTGATTGTCATTTGTTGCCTCAATTTTATTGATTAGATTTAACATATTCAGTTGTAGTCATTTGTACAGTGTACTATGGAGAAATAAAATAGATAACTAATGTTTAGTTATAGATTTGTTCTACATAATAGCACACACACACATCACTCAGATGTCTATTATATGTTGTGATGTGCACTTCTGCAATACATATTGAAGATTTTCCTGTCAGATGTAAATAGACATTTTAAATAAGCGTCTTTAAGATGTATGGTTTATGTAAATCCTCTTTAGAGACGTAACTTACGTGTCCTTACTGGAGCTCCCCTGATAGCGATACATAATAAAACGTGTTTTTACAACAAAATCACAAGTATACTATACTGTCTGATGTCTTTACACCTTCAACAATTCAACAGTTTACTGTACAGTTGTTCAACACAGACCATTTAAACACAATGAACCGTGTTTACTCACATTTGAAAACCCCCGCGTCGCTGATCTCCACGATTGTTGATAATGACGTATCCTCTCGCGTGGCCTCCTGGGATAGAAGAGTATCCACAGTATCCATCGGTTGAGCACTCAAAAATCTGGCCGAAAGCAGTAGGTCATCCGGGAACTTCTCGCCTACTCTTTTATGAATACTGATGTTTCGGACATACTACTCCTTTCACGTACTGTTTTCGCCTACTTTATAGTAGGAAAGTAGGCATATTCGAACGCACTTAAGGTATACGTACGTCCGAATCTCGCGATAATTAGTACGTCACCCAGGTAATTCTCGCCTACTCTTTTATGATTCGTACATACTTTTCGCTCGCCTACTCTTTTTCCCATACTATATAGTAGGGAAGTATGCGGTTTCGGACGCAGCCCCTATCATCTTCTCACCTGTGGGGTTCGGGAGGAAGAGAGGGGGTGACGGGGGAAGTCTTATTTTGTTGACCGCTGTAGAACACACTTGTATAATGCCGTTTGGACACCATTTCGTATACCAGTGAAATTACTATGGAATGTTTTGGACACACAACCTTGTTCATTTCTAACACAAATAAATCTACAAAACGCAGTCTTTGGATTCAGGTTCATTGAGCAAGCGCGTCTGGCAATTAGTTTCCCTTATTCAGTCTCTCGGCCGACAAATTATTTTGGCTTTCAGATTGTCGCCCACATTTGTCAACAAAATCACGATAAACTTGGAAAAGAAACCACGCAAACGGAAGGCCGTTATTCACTCACGGAGATACGGGATCGGCCATTGAGATCACACACACGGATCCATCTGAATATGCTGGAGAACGGCGGCTGCGCGAGAGCATCGCACACAAACAGTGGTATGTAACCTGCGTTTCGTACTGTTATGGCTTGTTTTGGATGGTGTTTGAACGGGTTACTGCACTTGAAGTTTGGTGTTGCTGTTGTTTGGAGCGGGTCGATTGCCGCGATCGTGTTTGTGTTTGGAGCGGATAGCTGGCTTATGTGTGTGTGGTGTGGCTTCAGCGCGTTGGTTATTATATCGTGCCTGCATGTAATCGCTGTGGCTATTGGTGTCGTTGGCTTTACGTTGGATTCATACTGCGATGATCAGTTGCATCTGTGTGCACAGCAAAATCCCCAGAGTTAAATTAACTCTGCTCAGAGAACATTTGGTCCCTCTCTACAGAGAGTTAAAATAACTCTGAATCAGAGTTAAAGTTAATGAGATACCTAAGTGATTAATTAAGTGATGATTGGGCATTAATGATGAACACCTGCTGTCAACAAGCAGAATCACTGAAGGAAAGAGAAACAACAAGAACAGAAAAAAAGATAAACACAAGAACTACAACTGACTTCTAGCCACAGCCTAGGGCTGGGCGATTAATCGCACGATATTGTTATGCGCATCTAATCAGTAAAGCCGGTTCCTTGATTAGTAGTAAATCACCTTCACCTGCTTTCAGATGGAGCGGCATTTACTACAAAGAGCCGTAGTTAACTGACAAGCTGAGCCAAATCGCGTTAAAATCGAGGACATATCGCCAACGATATTTAATGCGATCCCAGATAGCATGTATAATCGGCCCGAGCTCGGCTGCCCCGCGGCGCCTGCGGCTCAGACTCGGCATCGGCGTGTGTTAACCGGGCCGAGTGTGGCCCGCAGCTCGCTCTGGCACATGCATTTTTGTTACGGCTGTAAAGCACTGGGCCGATTCATGTTCACCATAACTGGTAACCCGGCTCTGCCTGTATGATCTGGACCACTTCTGGAAATGAATCAGATTAAATCAATGATGGTTTTAATGAAGCAATAATTAACATAAAAATTATTTTAAAATTGACGTAAATTCCTAACCGTATCTGATGCTTGTCCAAAACAAAATATTAATATTTTTTGCAGTAATAATAATAATAATAATAGTGTCGTTTTACACAGAGCATTCTTTAATATTTATAACCATAGCAAAAATATTTAGTTGTCATGAAGATCATTCTTTACTTTATGTATTTTAAACATGCATGCGCGCTAGGTGACATCACTCGCACAGCAGTCATGGTGATCGCAGTCGCGGCATTGGCTGAGTAGTGGCAACCGCAATTAGGCAAAGTCACTTCATTTTATTGCCTATTTCAAATATTTACCACCATTGACAGCGGTCGACGGCTGTAAACTCTGGGCGCTCGGTCGGCTCAGACCCGTTTACCAGTATGAAGCCGATTTTAGTTTAGCCGGTTAGTTACTGCAGCAAGCGCCAGCACGCATGCTCAGCTCATCACTGGAGTGACGTGTGCACAACTTTGGGTGAAATAAAACTCCACGCCTGACTTGGAATCATCCCTTCTCGATTCTGCGCCATTACGGTGAACTATTGAGGTAAGTCTTGTGTTCAATTTCAAGCATCAACATTTCACGCCGAGCATAGGTTCAATCGAGTTCCCTTAACTTCTTATATTAACTCTACATTTCGAACTGTTGCTGATTAAATGTTGATTATTATCGATCCGTTTAAACTTTGTTCGTGGTCCTTTGACATGCTTCCCTCCAGATGAAACGAAAAGAAAGAATTCAGAATTCAGTTAAGAATTATTAATTAGGACAATAATTGTTTATCATGTCTAAGTCGTGCAAGTTAGGTTAATATGAAAGTGGCTCCGATTTTTATGGCGCGAACGAAGCTAACATTGGCTAACGTTAGCTGGGCTGTTAGCTCTTCTTTGCAGCCAGAATTAGTACATTAGACGCCATTTTTATTGAATGCAATTTACGTGAATAATATTTACGAGCACAGTCTTTGATCTGTGGAAGAAAATAAAGTGGAACAAAATTTTAGCTGGATTAAGGCCCACCGCACAGACTGGCAACAAACATTGTCAAAAAGTATACACATTTTGATCCTGTAAGAAAATGTTTATTTTACTTATGTAAATTGTAATAGAGGAATGATGTGAGACTTTGGTATAAGTCATGCTGAAAGCTGGGTCATTGTCTGTTGCTGAGTGAGATCGGGACTCTTATTATGAAAATGAACTGAGGACTCTTAAAGAGGAGCAGTAGCAGCTATTGCGCCGGCGCCCTCGCAGTATGATTACTCTGACACGTTTGCTCCTGTTTTTACAGGTATGATAACAACTTAATATGCAGACGAGTCCTGTAATTCCGATGTATGTTCATGCTGCAAATATTTTGTGTATTAATGTTCTGGGTTGTGAAGATATTGAATATGTGCAGACCGTCCGCCATTTTGTGAACGCTGTGACATGACGTGGTGGTGAAATGCATTTAATGGCCTTTTGCGCGGGGCCTGTAACAGATGCACTTTCGACATTTAACAATATCGAGAAGAAAGTCGTGTCTGACAGTCTGAAAGCTGCAATCTTTTACTTGTATTGGTTAAAATGAATGGGCAATATCTCGTGTTTTTCCGTGGGTGCTCGAATTTGTCGTTGGCTGTTGGCTTATTTTTCATAACATGTTTGCTGGCGTTTGTCTGTGCGGTGTGAATTGGCCTATAGTTGTAGTTTTATGGTGCAAACTGAAGTAACGTATGCACTATAGTAGCATTTAACCTGTCCTTCCAGAAAAAATGCAGAGTTTTTTTGTGATTTGTTGCGGGCAAAAATCCTTAATTATGCGACACGTTTTCTTAAAAAATGCGACGGAATATGTGGAATATTTATGCAATTGTATGCGATGAAAAAAAGTGATTCCCCAAACACCCTGTTCTCACTTAATATCCCTTAATGTAAAGAGTAATTTCTTATTACTTCCTATGCTAAGCAAGCATACTACATTCCAGAAAGTGCTGGGAATATTTATTTCAGTTTTCAGTTTTATTTCAGACCTTAATAAACACATGGCTCAAACTTACAAAACATTGATGAATCAAACATGTTCTGTAGCTTTACAAAAGGAATATGCTAACGTTACAACTTCTGTAAAAATGAATAATATATATATATATATATAAAAGTTTGCTTTCTGTTTTACAGAGTTAGCTATACAAAACAGACATCTGTTAAAATAAGTGCTTCCAATGCACAACGTGCAATATCTTACTGTAATGTAAATTTACATGTCTTGTAACATATTTGTGGCTTTTTTATTTTAGAACACCCCACAAGTACATGACACACAGAACAGGTCTTCTCGAGAGGCTGTGCCTACAGGTAGGAATTCTACAAAGTGATCTTTCTCGGTTTACTCTGACATATCTACATATAATGTTTTGCTACTAATCTGCTATGCCTGCTTTTTCTTGTCTTACAGCAATTGCCAAGGAGATCCTCATTCAGCTCGATTCTATCAGAGCAGCAGTTGCTCATCCTGGTGCTTTTCTAAAAAATCTCCAGCAGTCAAGCAGTTCCAGACTTCACGCCAGACCCAACACATTTTGGGCTCCCGCCACTTTCAACTATTGAGGAGCTACAATGTTTGGAGGAGACATTAAAGGAGTTCTCCTTTAAAGAATCCAGAGGAGAGGAAAAATCTGGTGAGTTAATTTATACATTAATCAGATCATTCCTAAAAGTCAGTCCCCACTCTCACTCATGCTATATTCCCTAAATAACTAACAGGGTTCTCGCGGGGCCTTAAAAAGCCTTAAAAGCATTGAATTTATTAATTTGGAAATAATACCTTAAAAAGACTTTAAAGGGTCTTGAATTTTGATGTTTGTTTCTTAAAAATTGTGCTGTATGTAACATCTCCGTATTGTATTTTTCCTCAAAAGTTTCATTTGTCAACCATCATCGTTCTCAGCCACTCCCTCTGTTCGCTGATTGGTCCTATAAAAAATTGATTTCTGGAAACCTAAGAATATACAGCAGTCCCAGACGTAGTACTGAAGGGAAATGAAATTGAGCGGATGTGCGTAAGAGGGCGCAGCCAGGCTAATTTCCCATATCTGACAGCGCTGGTCAATGGATTGATCTCTATGAAGTGAAACATCAGATACCATATGTAATTTGAGTAAAAAAATAAAATAAATAAAAATAAGATATTGTTTGATAAGTGCTGATTGAAGTCCGTGAAATCCAAAAAAGTAGTGCTTTACGTCCTTGAAAGTCCTGGAATTTCATAATGACAGAGTCTGTACGAACCCGTCAAATATAAATCACCTTATAATGGGAAGGTTAATTTGTCATTTTTCAGATCAGGTCACATCAGGTGCTCCTAAATGTTTGACTGTGCTCCTAAACTTTTTAAATTAAAAAGAAATGTAAGTGTAGAGGAGAGCCTTGCATCCAAATTAAGTTTTGGTGGTTGCAGAGTAACATCACATGGTCATGCTGCCCTCTTCTATCTTGTGTTTTTCTCAGATGCAGTCCGCCGGAATGCCCTGACCAAAGACTCTACAGAAAAGGAGATAGAGCTCCTCATCACCAGGTGGCTGCAGCCTCTGATAGGGATGGTGGCCGAAGCCAGAGGGCGAACAGGCAGACAACATAGACCTCAAAAACGCAGTGGGATTAAATGTTTTAAAGTTAAAAATTTGATATTGGAAATTAGTATTTTGAACTCCTTGATTTTACATTAATGCTGTGATATTTCAATATCTGTTATTAATGTGTGTGTGCCCTTGTTTATATTACAAGTATAGTAAAACCTGAGATCACCTACATTGTGGGGACCAGCCAGTGGTCCCCATGAGGAAAACAGCTTTTAAATCATACTAAGTAATGTTTTTTGAAAATGTAAAAATGTAGAATGTCTCCTGTGATGGGTTGGTTTAGGGGTAGGGTTAGTGTAAGGGGACAGAATATACATTTTGTACAGTATAAAAATCATTATGCCTATGGAGAGTCCCCACAAAGATAGTGAACCAGACGTGTGTGTGATGAGCTGACTTTGTTAATTTAAGTAGTGTCCTTCATTCATCGGAGGGGAGAGAAGTGTGGTCCAATAAAAAAATGCATTAAACATGAAACCTGTCTTCCTTGTGCTGTTTTATTTAAGTTTATCTTGCATAAATAACGGCTGCTCAGCTATTTTAGTATTAACCTGACATGAATGAAAAATCAATAGTTTTAATAAGCCAAAACAAGGAACGGGATTGGAGGGGAGCGTTACGTCCTCTCACTCGGGGTTCCGCAATCGGGCCGCATTAAAACCGAGCGCTCGGCCGAGTGTTTATGCCTTAATCGGACCGCGTTAAAACCGAGTGCTCGCAGAGCAATCGGACCTAGATTCATGCCGAGGATCGGCCGAGTGTTTTAGCCTTAATCGGGCCGCTCTCGGCCCGCACAATTTTTGCTAGCTGGGATATGGCTCAGCTTGTCAGTTAACTACGGCTCTTTGTACACAGCAAAAACTCAGTGTTAAATGAACACACCTGGGAGTGTATGAGTCCACACTCAAGAGTGTTAAAGTTAATGAGATATTTAAGTGATTAATTGAGTGATGATTGAGCATTATTGAAGACACCTAAAGCAGAATCACTGAAGGAGAAAACCGGAATTTCAGGTCACCATTATGGAGATGAGTGTTTGCTTTAGTTGGGCTCTTGACCCTTAGATTATTAACTTTAGATTTTGTTCGGCTGTTGTATCTGAGTTATAACTGTCAGATGAACAAAGAAAAAAAAGGGATCTAATAGTGTTGGTTATATTATGACTTTCATCATTTGAACTAATTGTTTGTGATTTATGCTGTTGGTTACAGCATAATTGAGATTCTGCGTATATATCCAAAATTTGAGATATAATATAAAGGATTTCTTAAGGGTTGTAAAAAAATAAACTTTGTTTTAGGCATACACAGATATCAAGATTCAGTCAATGCATCTCAACAATGGTGACGAGCAGAATATTAAATTAGAAAAAGTAAATTACAAAGACAAATCAGATCATAATTTATTCATACCGCAATGCATGATGGGAGCCATTAATGAGTTGTGATTGGTGGCAACAAGGATTATTATTGTCACCACGGTTGAGATTCACAGGCTGATTATTGATGTCTGTGTTTCTAAATAAATGCATTTGAAAGTGATTTGAACAGAACAATTTTTATTAAATGTTTTGGATTATAAGAAAAATACAATTATCATATGCTGTAGAATCACTAAACTGGTGCTATCAAGTTAAACCAGATCATCTGAATGAGTTTCATTTTTCAGATCACAGCATGATCATGTCAAAACATAACCAACACTATCAGATCAAACTTTTCTTTGTTCATTTAACTGTTATAAATCAATAACAGCAGACAAACAAAATTTTAACTTAAAGTATAAGGATCAAGAGCCCAACTAAAGCAAACACTGATCGCCATAACGGTGGCTTACAATTTTAGATTTTCTCCTTCAGTGATTCTGCTTGTTAACATCAGGTGTCTTCAATAATGCTCAATGAGCACTAAATTAATCACTTAACTATCTCATTACCTTTAACACTCTTGAGTGTTAATTTAACACTCATAGGCCATGTCCACACGGACACGGGTATTTTTATAACCCGAGTTTTTCCTACAGCGTTTTAAAAAAAATCCCGTCCACACATGCTCGGTCTCCGTCTACATGAAAACGTAAAAACACACAATCAAGCGCGGTCAAGAGCATGCCACGCCAGCAGGCGGCGATATAAACCTTAACCCTAAAGCCACGTTGGCCAATCAGAAGCGCAAATCTGATGTCAAACACAGCTGATAACGGCGCACACTCTGACGTCGCAAGGCAAAAACCCCGGTTTCACTGTCTACACGACAACACTGTAACTGGCGTTTCTGAAAATCCTCACCCTGGCAGGGGTTTTCAAAAATGTTCGGTTTCAGTGCGTTTTCGTGTGGACGAACGGCCGAACCGCGTAAAAAAAGTCACGGTTATAAAAATACCCGTGTCCGTGTGGACAGGGCCATAGAGTCATATCTGCATCATATCGTCCATCTGAAAGCAGGTGAAGGTGATTTACTACTAATCAAGGAACCGGCTTTACTGATTAGATGCGCATAACAATATCGTGCGATTAATCACCCAGCCCTACCACAGCCTTAGATGAAATCAAATGTAGAAAAAAGACATTAAATCTCTCTAGTTCTCAGCAGAGGAGGATTAAACAACTCCACAAACAGCATTACCAGCTTCACTTATTACTAACCAGACTGACTTTATTTCTGTTAAGTCTACAGAAGGTCTTATTGAGAATTAACAGAAGTTTAGATGTTGATGATTTATTGAAAATGTTTGATCACCATTATGGCGATGAGTGTTTCCTTTAGTTGGTCAGATTTGACTCTTGGCTTTTATTCTGAGTTTGTGGTTTTTGTAACAGATTTTACCAAAACATGTAGTTTGTTACAAAGAAAGCCAAAAACAATGATGACCAGGTGATATAGTTTTCAACAACAAAAAATAGAATAATGCACTTATCTCATCACTGTCCAAAAGTGGTTATATGATGTTAATACATTATATTCACTAACAATACTCTCTCTAGAATGACTCAATCCTGCTTGCCAGAGCCTTTTCGGTCAGAGTGATTTTTCTTTTCTCCATATTAGATGAAATTGAACCATCCCTTGATCCACTCATTTTGTGCATACACACAGCAAAATCCCCAGAGTTAAATTAACTTCATGCCGCAATGCTATGGAGGGATTATTGGGTCAGATTGAAAACTAAAAGTCTAAAACTAAAAGTCTTAAACGAAAACCAAAAGTCTAAGTTTGAAACTAAAAGTCTAAGTCGAAAACTAAAAGTCTAAGTCAAAAATGAATTTGGTATTTAGGATTGGGCATTTCGTATTTAGGATTGGGCATTTGGTATTTAGGATTGGGCATTTGGTATTTAGGATTGGGCATTTGGTATTTAGGATAGGGCATTTCGTATTTAGGATTGGGCATTTGGTCATTTAGCCATTTAGGATTTAGGATTGGGCATTTAGGGATTTAGGATTGGGCATTTAATCATTTAGCCATTTAGGATTGGGCATTTGAGGATTGAGGATTGAGGAGTGTATGCAAATAAGGAGGCGTGGTCCAAATACTGGAGGCTGGGTTTTAAATGGCTGGTGCAGATGCACCTTATGGACAGCAGAGGGCGCTCCAGTGCTAAGGAGCACACTGTAATGAAACCAAACAGAGCGAGTGAGCAGGTCTGGAGCGAGGACTGTACTTTATAATGTGATAACTTCAACTTAATGACAGCGTTGTATAGGGGTACTGGAACGGTACATGTATTTCTATTGAACCGAAACGGTAGCCTACGGGCGTCACGGTTCGGTGCACGAATTTACACGGAGAATACACGGTATAAAAATAAATAAAACTCTAAATAGCGATACATTTCGCTCTATTCGCGTTTGGTGTGAACGCAGCATTATAAACAGGCTGCGATATCAAGATTGCAATGCTGGAGTGTGTGTGTGCGCGCGAGAGCGAGAGAGAGACAGAGAGAGAGAGAGAGAGAGGGGGGAGGCGCGGGCGCGATCGAACTAGGTGTGTGTGTGTGTGTGTGTGTGAGAGAGAGAGAGAGAGAGAGAGAGTGTGTGTGTGTGTGTGTGTGTGTGTGTGTGTGTGTGTGTGTGTGTGTGTGTGTGTGATTTTGGTTGGGTGACAGTTGTAGGTTACAGTTTGACAAGATTTTACCGCGTGACAAAAGCACAATGTTTATTGCGAGTGTACACAAATATACACACTTTGCCGTTTGAACTTTGCGCACACACTCAACATTGCAACCTTGACGTCGCAGCCTGTTTATTATGCTGCGTTCACACCAAATGCGAATAGAGCGAAATGTATCGCTATTTAGAGTTTTATTTATTTTTATACCGTGTATTCTCCGTGTAAATTCGTGCACCGAACCGTGACGCCCGTAGGCTACCGTTTCGGTTCAATAGGAATACATGTACCGTTCCAGTACCCCTATACAACGCTGTCATTAAGTTGAAGTTATCACATTATAAAGTACAGTCCTCGCTCCAGACCTGCTCACTCGCTCTGTTTGGTTTCATTACAGTGTGCTCCTTAGCACTGGAGCTCCCTCTGCTGTCCATAAGGTGCATCTGCACCAGCCATTTAAAACCCAGCCTCCAGTATTTGGGCCATGCCTCCTTATTTGCATACACTCCTCAATCCTCAATCCTCAAATGCCCAATCCTAAATGGCTAAATGATTAAATGCCCAATCCTAAATCCCTAAATGCCCAATCCTAAATCCTAAATGGCTAAATGACCAAATGCCCAATCCTAAATACGAAATGCCCTATCCTAAATACCAAATGCCCAATCCTAAATACGAAATGCCCTATCCTAAATACCAAATGCCCAATCCTAAATACCAAATGCCCAATCCTAAATACCAAATTCATTTTTGACTTAGACTTTTAGTTTTCGACTCAGACTTTTAGTTTCAAACTTAGACTTTTGGTTTTCGTTTAAGACTTTTAGTTTTAGACTTTTAGTTTTCAATCTGACCCAATAATCCCTCCATACAATGCATGCTGGGAGCCACAATAATATAAAACGTATGGCTCCCAGCATGCATTGTGGCATGAAGCATGTTACCATTGTTGAGATTCATATGCTGATTCTTGATGTCTGTGTCTTGGAAAAAAAAAATCTGATTTTTGACTTTTAAAATACATTAAGGGGATTTTTTTTCAAGACACAGACATCAAGAATCAGCATATGAATCTCAACAATGGTAACATGCTTCATGCCGCAATGCATGCTGGGAGAAATACGTTTTATATTATTGTGGCTCCCAGCATGCATTGCGACATGACGCATGTTACCATTGTTGAGATTCATATGCTGATTCTTGATGTCTGTGTCTTGGAAAAAAAAATCCCCATAATGTATTTTAAAAGTCAAAAATCAGATTTTTTTTTTTCAAGACACAGACATCAAGAATCAGCATATGAATCTCAACAATGGTAACATGCTTCATGCCGCAATGCATGCTGGGAGCCATACGTTTTATATTATTGTGGCTCCCAGCATGCATTGCGGCATGAAGCATGTTACCATTGTTGAGATTCATATGCTGATTCTTGATGTCTGTGTCTTGAAAAAAAAAAATCCCTATAATGTATTTTAAAAGTCAAAAATCAGAATGTCCGATCTGTGGCAAGAGAGTATTGTTAGTGAATATAACGTATTAACATCATATAACCACTTTTGGACAGTGATGAGATAAGTGCATTATTCTATTTTTTGTTGATGAAAACTATATCACCTGATCATCATTGTTTTTGGCTTTCTTTGTAACAAACTACATGTTATGGTAAAACCTGTTACAAAAATCACAAACTTAGAATAAAAGCCAAGAGTAAAATCTGACCAACTAAAGGAAACACTCATCGCCATAATGGTGATCAAACATTTTCAATAAATCATCAACATCTAAACTTCTGTTAATTCTCAATAAGACCTTCTGTAGACTTAACAGAAATAAAGTCAGTCTGGTTAGTAATAAGTGAAGCTGGTGCTGTTTGTGGAGTTGTTTAATCCTCCTCTGCTGAGAACTAGAGAGATTTCATGTCTTTTGTCTACATTTGATTTCATATCAGGCTGTGGCTAGAAGTCAGTTGTAGTTCTTGTTTATCTTTTTTTCTGTTCTTGTTGTTTCTCTTTCCTTCAGTGATTCTGCTTGTTGACAGCAGGTGTTCATCATTAATGCCCAATCATCACTTAATTAATCACTTAGGTATCTCATTAACTTTAACTCTGATTCAGAGTTATTTTAACTCTCTGTAGAGAGGGACCAAATGTTCTCTGAGCAGAGTTAATTTAACTCTGGGGATTTTGCTGTGTGTATGCACAAAATGAGTGGATCAAGGGATTGTTCAACTTCATCTAATATGGAGAAAAGAAAAATCACTCTGACCGAAAAAGCTCTGGCAAGCAGGATTGAGTCAATTCAAAAACAGCGTAAAAAGGAAGTAGGCAACTTAAAGAGCCAGATATTGTCTCTCAAAGAGCTCATGAGAGATGATCAAAATGCTTCACAAGTTAAAGCACAGTTTGATGTCCTGCTGCAATTATCTGAAAATGCCACTGCATTGCACATATCTTTGATGCCTTTAATCCCTCCTGATGAACAGGAGAGACAAAATGCATGGTTCACAAGCATCACTGAATACAGCCAAGGGTTTTTTAAGGATGCCAGAGTGTGGATTTCAGAAACCAACAGGCCTCGTTCAGAGGTAACTCATAACGTTGAGTGTGACCAGGAAGTTCGGGGATGAAATTGAGATTCATGATGATGTAAAAAGGGGACAACGGCATCCATCTTCTCAACATGATGATCAGGATGACATATTGCCATGTGACAGTATATCAAACCTAAGCAGCAGAAAACAAGGTTCAAAGTCAAATGTTTCCACTACTTCATCTGCACGTCTAAGAGCTGAGGCTGAAATGGCTGCTCTGCTTGCCCGTCAAAGTTTGCTGAAGGAAAAACATTCTCTTGAGGAGCAGGAAGAGAAACTAAGACAATAAATGGAACAACTTCAGCTTAAAGCTGATATAGCTGCATCAGTGGCTAAATTGAATGTTTTAAGGATCTCTGGTTCTGGTGTGCGGAGTGCTGTTTCTCACCGATCCAATGGCATGGAGTCATATTTTAAGAAAAGGGGAAAAACGGTTGAAACTCTTAACATTGATGCAGATACTTTTGTTCCACAACTTGAAAAGGGTGAAAAGGGAAAACCAGCAATGGAAATTGTGGATTTACAGCTTGGGAGGCAAAAACCGAAAGGAGCAGGCAATACCATCCATCTCCAGCAGAGGCCCTCAGAGCTTATGAGACAGAGCACAATTCCAAGAAATATAACACCGCCTCCAGCGTCTCATCATGGAGATGTCCGTACGTCCATTTCCACGAACACTAACAGTGACCAGAACCACATGTTGTCTATAATGAAAAAACAGAATGAGATAACATCAATGCTGGTGCATCAGCAATGTCTTTTATCGCTGCCTAAAAGAAATATCCAAATATTTGATGGTGACCCTCTACAGTACCATGCTTTCATGCGGACTTTTGAACAAGTAATTGAGGAAAAGACTGATAATGCTGAAGATGGCCTGCATTTTCTGGAACAGTACACCAGGGGGCAACCACAACAACTTGTCAGGAGCTGTCAACATTTGACTGATGGCTCAGGCTATACAAAGGCAAAGACCTTACTGCATGAACACTTTGGAAACGAGCATATGATAGCATCTGCCTATTTGGATAGGGTCTCTTCGTGGCCAGTGATTAAAGGGATACTCCACCAGTTTTTCTTATTAAACTATGTTATTCCCTTAACTAAGACGAGTTGATACATACCTCTCTCGTCTCAGTGCGTGCACTATATCGCTCTGTATTGCCGCAAAACTATGTTAGCACTTAGCTTAGCCCATGCATTAAATATGGGCCAAGCAGAGAAGCGACCAAACACTTCCACGTTTTCCCTATGTAAACACAGTTACTCGAGTAGTGTAACTTGACCTGGGCTGGTGACACAAAATAAACCGTTGCGCTTTTCTAAGCGTTTAAAATTGATGACTATATTGTATGGCGGAATACCATAACAAGTGCTTTTGAGCACTTCGACTTGGCGCAATAATATCTTCACCCGTGAATAGTCCTCTTACCGGCTCCCGCTTCCTCTCCCCCTCCCTCTGACATTTCCGTCAATACAACCAACATGACATGCGCCGGTAGTAGTAGTTCGAGCGGAGTTGACGAAGTAACAGGTTGTTGGAAGCTAGTTTGTGTACAATAATGGTTAAAGCGTGCATCGTAAAGGGTTGTGAAAATAAGGAGAATGTACATAGTGCTGTTATTTTTCACCGAATTCCAACACACCACATACAGCGGAGAGCTTGGTTAGCTGCTTTGAACAAGAATCCCAAAACACCATTGATGACTCTGAAGAAGTGGCGTGTTTGCTCCGAACATTTCACAAAGGAGGACTATACCTGCACAGTAACACGCCTAAAGGATGAGGCTACACCAACAATATTCAGATCACTTACAGAAAGCCCGTGGTCTTTCGCCAGCTCCGGTCTGTTCTGGATCATATCTTTCTTGCCTCTCACGGTCCATAAAAGCTAATTCCTCCTCCTCCTCCGTGTACTCGGGTTCAAACAGATATGGCTCTGGGTCTTCTACAAATAAGTCATAATCATCTACAAAGTCCGCCATTGCAAATGATCTGCAGTTTGCTAATAGCACAGGTAGTAAAAGTCACGTTGGTTGTATTGACGGAAATGTCAGAGGGAGGGGGAGAGGAAGCGGGAGCCGGTAAGAGGACTATTCACGAGTGAAGATATTATTGCGCCAAGTCGAAGTGCTCAAAAGCACTTGTTATGGTATTCCGCCATACAATATAGTCATCAATTTTAAACGCTTAGAAAAGCGCAACGGTTTATTTTGTGTCACCAGCCCAGGTGTTACGTCCCTGTGGTCTCGCGCATGTGTGTTTCTTTTGTTTCTCTTTCTCTACTGTCTATCACATTCTTAGGCTTGCGTCACCACTCGCCCGCTGTTGGCTGAGAGAGATGTCAATCACCATCTACGTCGTGACGTCATCTTTCCTCCAGCAGCCTATCGGGTTTTACCACCCGAGTTTAAAAGGAAGCTGAGAGGAGCGCATGTCGGCTTGTTTCTTTCTGTTGCTCTGCTTGTCGCGTTTGTTATTTTCTGTTACAGATATTGTCCTGTTGTTTTTTCTTTCGGCCATAACGGCGTGTTTTGAGATTACCAAGTGTAATGTGTTCTGCCATGACGGCGTGTTCTGAGATTACCAAGTGTAATGTGTTCTGCCATGACGGCGTGTTTTGAGGTTACCAAGAGAAATTCGGACAGGTAATATGTCACGTGACGTACACAACGCAACACTTAGCAAACTCGATGTATACAAACACCAGGTAAGGAAGTGAACGCCACCCTTGGATGTTTTATTATTAGTTAGAGCAGTTAGAGAGGGCGCTTTGCGCTGAAGAATTTTGTCTTTTCTTTTCTTTTTGTTATTAGTTAGTTAAGAGGTTGGGATTAAGTTAACGGGAGTTTGTTCTGTTCTTTTCTTTCATTTGGCTTCACAATTAGTCCTTATTCTCTTTGGTTTTACTTTGAACTCTCAAAACTGTATATTTTGTTTATTTTTCTTTGTGTCCACAACAAGTATTATCATTATTAGTATTATTATTGTTCATCTTTTGCACTTAAATTTCACAAGTACAATAAATCGTACTTTACTTTTCACAACACCTTGTTACGTGTCGTCTCTTGCCATTTTAATTACACCACCTTCTGATCACGACCTCAATGTTGCCCCTTTAAAGACTTTGTGTCTAAGGGTGCGTAACATTTAATGGGGGCTCGTCCGGGATCTTTAATCTCAAGTTAATTTAGTTGTGATCAGTTGTGTGTGTATGCTAGTGGTAAGTGACGTTACGTTAGTTTGGCCGCATATTCATGCAGAGTAGTATTTTTGTACTTGTTTGCTGGTTGTGCATCATGGAAATGTTTAGCTTGCAAAAGTTCATTGCCAACCCGTCTTTTGAACAGATTAGTTCATGTAAGAAGCAAGACTTAGTGCTGATAGCTGATCACTATCAGGTTGTGGTGAGTAGACAAGCTCTTAAGAGTGAGATAAAAAGTAAGTTGATACAACGTTTAAAAGAGATCAATGTTCTTCCTATGTCAAATGCCGTGGGTGATGAGGAGGCTAGCGGAGGTGTTGGTGTGAGTGACGTTGCAGTGGCACATCGCAGTTTTGTGGATGATGAGGATAAGCGGAGCGGTAGAGCTGATGCTGAGGCGGAGGTGAGAGCCGAGGCTAAGGCCGGCTTGCCACCGTTTGATCCATTCTCTCCCAGTTCTGTTGATTCGAGAGACGGCGCGCGACTGAAAGTCCGCTTAGCCCGTTTACAATATGAGGCGCAGGAGAAAGCCGAGGCACGTCAAGCTGAGATAAATCTGCGTTTGGAAGTACGCAGGCTTGAAATTGAGGCTGAGACTCAGGTAAAGCTGCGACAGCTCGATCTGGACGCGATGCAGATCACTGCCAGTTCGGCTGCGCAGTCGAATCCAGGTCCGGTCTCTGATGTTCCTCCGCGGTCTGATTCATCCCAGGTGAGATTTGACATAAGTAAGCACATTGTCTTAGTTCCCCAGTTCAGAGAATCAGAAGTAGATTCTTATTTTAATGCTTTTGAACGAATAGCTACTTCTCTTCGATGGCCTAAAGACGTCTGGTTTTTATTGTTACAGTGTAAATTGATTGGAAAAGCTCAAGAGGTTTGTTCTACTTTATCTTTAGAAGAAAGTTTAAAGTATGAGTCTATGAAGTCTGCTATACTTCGTGCTTATGAATTAGTTCCAGAGGCATATCGGCAGAAGTTTCGGGGACATAAAAAAAATTCGGCTCAGACATTTGTGGAATTTGCTAGAGACAAAGGAATTTTGTTCGACAAGTGGTGCACAGCTAGCAAAGTGAGTGACTTTAATGAGTTAAGAGAACTTGTACTGCTCGAAGAGTTTAAAGGGTGTTTGCCTGATCGTGTTGTGGTCTATCTAAATGAACAGAAAGTAACTTCGTTGTCTCACGCCGCCGTGTTAGCGGATGAGTTTGTTTTAACCCACAAAAATGTTTTTTCACTTGCATGTTCAGAGAGGTCACAGCCTGTTCCTGTGCAAAACCAAACGTTTCGTTCTAAAAACAGTCCACCTCGTGCTAGAGAGGATCGAGAATGTTTTTATTGTCATAAACAAGGACATGTGATCGCAGATTGTTTGACGTTAAAACGCAAACAACAGCCTAAAAGCGTAGGGTTTGTGAAAGCTGTTAAGCCGTCTGTTCATATACCAAAGGTGGAGAAAATCGATGACAGTTACCAACCTTTTATTTTGAAAGGGTTAATTTCTTTAAAGGGAAATTGCGATGATCAGAAAGAAATAAGAATGCTCAGAGACACCGGTGCGATGCAATCTTTTATTGTGGCAGATAGATTACCATTGACTGAGGACACTTTTTGTGGCTCAAGTGTGATAGTTCAGGGTATTGACATGAGTTGTATAACTGTGCCATTACATCGTATACATTTGCAGAGTGAGTTATGTACCGGATTTGTAAGAGTGGCGGTACGTCCTTCTCTTCCTGTTCAGGGCGTTGATTTTATCCTTGGAAATGATCTAGCCGGAGGAAAAATCTTGCCTGTGTTAGAAGTTGTTGAAAAACCAGATGTGTGTAGTCAATCAGATGAGGTGTCACATACTTACCCTGAAGTTTTTCCCGCATGCGCTGTCACTCGTGCTCAGTCGCGTAAAGTGGGTGATATGGTGGATTTTTTATCCCTCTTCTTGCTGGTGACGAATCATTGTGTACTGTTACGTCATCCAAACCAGATAAATCACAATCAGAGAACATGAGAGAAAATGTGTCTGACGCACCAGAATTAAAAATGTCCGTGTCACGAGAGAAAATTATTTCTGCACAGAAAGAAGATAAGTCTCTCATTGCTGCTTTTAAGTCTGCTGTCTCTATTGATTTAGCTAAAGATCCGAAGGTTGCTTATTTTTTTGAGAATGAGTTATTGATGAGAAAGTGGTGTTCTAACACACACGATTCAGATTGGAATGTTGTGTATCAGGTGGTCGTTCCTTCTCCTTATCGTCAACATGTGTTATGTTTAGCGCATGATCATCAGCTTGCCGGTCATTTAGGAATTACGAAGACGTATGATAGGATTTTACGGCACTTCTTTTGGCCAGGCTTAAAGAAGGATGTTGCTCAGTACTGCCGTACTTGTCACACATGTCAAACTGTTGGGAAGCCGAACCAGGTGATTCGTCCTGCTCCACTGTTTCCTATACCAGCTATTGGGGAGCCGTTCGAGCATGTGATAATAGACTGTGTTGGACCATTGCCTAAAACAAAATCTGGTAACCAGTTTTTATTAACCATAATGTGTATGTCTACTAGGTTTCCGGAAGCAATTCCACTGAGGAAAATCACCGCGCCCGTTATCATCAAAGCGTTAGTAAAGTTCTTTTCCACTTTCGGTCTTCCGAAAATAGTACAAAGCGATCAGGGCACGAATTTTTTATCAAGACTTTTTAAACAAGTCTTGGAGTCTTTGTCAATTTCTCACCGAGTTTCAAGTGCGTACCATCCACAAAGTCAGGGCGCACTTGAACGCTTTCACCAGACACTTAAGTCGATGCTTAAGAAGTACTGCATGGACACTGCTAGAGACTGGGATGAGGGGGTTCCCTTAGTATTATTCGCGGTAAGAGAGACTGTACAAGAATCTCTTGGTTTTAGTCCAGCTGAACTCGTATTCGGACATCAGATGAGAGGTCCTTTGAAAGTTTTTAAAGAACACATTTTGACCACTGTTTCGAGTCCTAACACTAATGTACTGGATTACGTAAGTAAGTTTCGAGATCGCTTGCATACTGCTTGGTCACTAGCTAAAGAATCTCTAGGAAATGCTCAGAAAAGCATGAAGCGCAAGTATGATCAGAGAGCAGTTGCGCGTTCGTTTTCAGTCGGTGATAAAGTGTTGGTGCTTTTACCTGTTCCAGGATCATCTTTGTCCGCCCGTTTCTTTGGTCCTTATGTGGTGAAACAGAAAATGAGTGAAACTGATTATGTGCTTTACACACCTGACAGAAAACGTCAAACCCGAGTTTGTCACATAAACATGATAAAAGCTTACCATGACAGGGAGATGCCTGAGGTGAAAACTTCAGAGGAGACTGCAGGGCCCGCTGTCTCGTCTGTCGCACTAGCCGTGGATCTGTTAAAACCTGTTGATATTTCGGGGGCTGACGAGGATGGTGTCGTGCTCCGCAATGCTCCTCAGCAGTGCGCAAGGTTAGCCAACTCAGAGATTTTAAAAGATCTTCACTCTTGTCTTAATCATTTGTCTGAGAACCAAGAAACTGACATTATTAACGTAATATCTGATTTTAACTGTCTGTTTAGTGATGTTCCTAAACAAACGAATGTTTTGCAGCATGATATTATTGTGAATGATGCTCGTCCTATTAAGCAACATGTTTACCGTGTAAATGCAGTTAAGAAGTCTATTATGCGTCAAGAAGTGAATTATCTGCTTGAGAATGATTTAGCCAGACCTAGTAGTAGTCCCTGGAGTTCTCCGTGTCTTCTCGTTCCTAAACCGGATGGCACGTTTAGATTTTGCACTGATTTTCGAAAAGTGAACGCTGTAACGGTGCCAGACAGTTATCCGTTACCGCGAATGGAAGACTGTGTTGATAATATTGGGTCTGCTCGTTTTGTCACTAAGCTGGATATGTTGAAAGGATACTGGCAAGTTCCACTTACTCCGCAAGCATCCGAGATTTCAGCGTTTGTAACTCCAGACAAGTTCTTACAATATACAGCGATGGCTTTCGGTCTCAGAAATGCTCCCGCTACGTTCCAGCGTCTTGTAAATATTGTCTTGGCTGATGTACCTAATTGCAACGCTTATCTCGATGATTTGGTTTTATACTCTGTGGATTGGAAGGAACATGTGTGCTTGTTGAGAATGGTGTTCGAACGTCTACGTGCAGCTAACTTAACTCTCAACTTGGCAAAGTGTGAGTTTGGTCGAGCGACTGTCACTTATCTGGGTAAAGAGGTTGGACAAGGCCAGGTACGACCAGTGGAGGCTAAGGTTACCGCTATTGCAGAATTTCCAGTCCCTACCACTCGACGAGAGTTGCGAAGATTCCTAGGTATGGCTGGTTATTACCGCAGTTTCTGTAAAAACTTCTCAACCGTTGTTACTCCTCTCACTTCGTTGCTTAGTCCGTCTAAACTTTTTAAATGGTCTGTGGAGTGTCAGAATGCGTTTGATTGTGTCAAATTGCTTTTATGTAATGCACCTGTTCTCGTTGCGCCTGATTGCACGCATACTTTCAAGCTTGAGGTCGATGCCAGCGCTGTTGGAGCCGGAGCTGTTCTTCTTCAGGAGGATACTAATGGTATAGATCATCCTGTGAGTTATTATTCCCGTAAGTTTAATAAACATCAGCTTAACTATTCTACCATTGAAAAAGAAGCACTTGCTCTCTTGCTTGCTCTCCAGCACTTCGAAGTTTACCTTGGTTCCAGTAGTCTTCCTATCACAGTATTCACCGATCATAACCCTCTAGTGTTTTTATCCAGGATGTACAATCAAAACCAGCGTTTGATGCGCTGGGCTCTAGTACTCCAGAACTATAATTTGGAGATCAAGCACAAAAAGGGTGTTGATAATGTTTTGGCTGACGCTCTTTCGAGAGTGTAAAATATTGTCTGTTTTAACTTGTTTTTCACAAACAGGTTTGTTCTTAAGGGTGGGAGTGTTACGTCCCTGTGGTCTCGCGCATGTGTGTTTCTTTTGTTTCTCTTTCTCTACTGTCTATCACATTCTTAGGCTTGCGTCACCACTCGCCCGCTGTTGGCTGAGAGAGATGTCAATCACCATCTACGTCGTGACGTCATCTTTCCTCCAGCAGCCTATCGGGTTTTACCACCCGAGTTTAAAAGGAAGCTGAGAGGAGCGCATGTCGGCTTGTTTCTTTCTGTTGCTCTGCTTGTCGCGTTTGTTATTTTCTGTTACAGATATTGTCCTGTTGTTTTTTCTTTCGGCCATAACGGCGTGTTTTGAGATTACCAAGTGTAATGTGTTCTGCCATGACGGCGTGTTCTGAGATTACCAAGTGTAATGTGTTCTGCCATGACGGCGTGTTTTGAGGTTACCAAGAGAAATTCGGACAGGTAATATGTCACGTGACGTACACAACGCAACACTTAGCAAACTCGATGTATACAAACACCAGGTAAGGAAGTGAACGCCACCCTTGGATGTTTTATTATTAGTTAGAGCAGTTAGAGAGGGCGCTTTGCGCTGAAGAATTTTGTCTTTTCTTTTCTTTTTGTTATTAGTTAGTTAAGAGGTTGGGATTAAGTTAACGGGAGTTTGTTCTGTTCTTTTCTTTCATTTGGCTTCACAATTAGTCCTTATTCTCTTTGGTTTTACTTTGAACTCTCAAAGCTGTATATTTTGTTTATTTTTCTTTGTGTCCACAACAAGTATTATCAATATTAGTATTATTATTGTTCATCTTTTGCACTTAAATTTCACAAGTACAATAAATCGTACTTTACTTTTCACAACACCTTGTTACGTGTCGTCTCTTGCCATTTTAATTACACCACCTTCTGATCACGACCTCAATGTTGCCCCTTTAAAGACTTTGTGTCTAAGGGTGCGTAACACCAGGTCAAGTTACACTACTCGAGTAACTGTGTTTACATAGGGAAAACGTGGAAGTGTTTGGTCGCTGATCTGCTTGGCCCATATTTAATGCATGGGCTAAGCTAAGTGCTAACATAGTTTTGCGGCAATACAGAGCGATATAGTGCACGCACTGAGACGAGAGAGGTATGTATCAACTCGTCTTAGTTAAGGGAATAACATAGTTTAATAAGAAAAACTGGTGGAGTATCCCTTTAAGCCAGAAGATGGAAAGGCTTTACATGCATACAGTCTGTTTTTGCGTGGATGTTGCAATGCCATGGATGAGGTTCATAGTTTGTGTGAATTTAATACACCTGCCATTATGATCATCGTGATTAAAAGATTACCCTACAAACTGAGAGATAAGTGGCGAACAGTGTCATGTGGCATCCAGGAAACGCATCGCAGGAGAGCTATGTTTGTTGATATTGTGACTTTTATGGAGCGTCAAGTGAAGATCATGACCGATCCTGTGTTTGGAAATCTACAGGACGTACCAGTGTTGGTGGCAAATAAAGAAGGCAGCAGGACAAGATCAATTCGCTCAGGGGCTAAGGGAAGTAGCTTTGCCACTGCTGCTACTACAATTGAAAAGACACTAACAGAATATAAGGTTAAAGATGGACATTTACCTGAAGAACTTGCCTGTACTGCAAAGGTGGACACATGTTGGAGTTTTGTACTCTGCTGGAGAAGAGAGCTCAAAGTGAGAAGATTGATTTCCTGAAAAATAATGGAGTTTGTTTTGGCTGTTTGTGTACTGGTCACATCAGTAAGGAGTGCAGGAAACGTCTCTCTTGCAAAACATGTGGCTCAAGGCACCCTACCCACTAAACACAATGATGTCCAAAAGACGTCTTTTCAACGTCTTTGTCACAAAAGTCGGACGTTGAAAAGACGTCCACTGAAGAGCCAGAATGAAAGTTTTTATGACGTCTTTTTTTGACGTGTTCTGCACGTCCGATATAGACGTTCATGGACCCTCTTCGTACAAGGTTAAAAACTAGTTCAAATGTGGCCAATGTGGACATATTTTTTACATAATTTATGGTCTCATTTAGACATAATTACTTTGACTATTGCTGTCAGATGATCTTAGTGAGAATTAGCAGAGGTTTAGATGTTGATATTTGTTTCATTTGAATTGTCACCATTGTGGTGATCAGTGTTTGCTTTAGTTGGGCTCTTGGTCCCCTTCATTTTTACTTTAGCTTTTCTTTGGCTGCTGTAACTGTGTGTTTGTATGACACAAATGTTGTGGCAGAGAAAGCCAAGAAAAAGTAAGATCAGGTGTTTTCAGCTCAATGTTGATGATGACATAATCATCACAAAACAAGCATCTAATGTTGAGTTTGAAATTGTGTTTATATTTGGGATTCTCAACCACCAACCTTGTGGAACTGCAATATTGGTGCCAATAGAATAAAAAATATTTTTAAAGTATAAAAAGCATGTGCACATGTTTTGAGCAAACGCATCATGTAGTCACACACAGACATTAAGATTTTGGCTATGAATCACAACAACGGTGACAATCAAAACAAAAAAGCTTGGGAATCAATGATGAGTTTTGAACTATGAAGGCTACCCATCATGCATTGCAGCATGATGATTTTTTTTGTCACCATTGTTGTGAATCTTATGCAAAATCTTGATGTCTGTGTGTTACAACATGATATGTTTGCTCTAAACATCGTATGCACATAATTTTTATCCACCTCTAAATAAGTGATATTATAAATGCTATTGGTGCCAATATTGCAGTTCTACAAGGTAGGCGGCTAGAAATGCCAAAGTATCTGACAACATTATATGCTTGTTTTGTGATGATTTCATCATCATCAACATGAAGCTGATAACACCTGATGTTACTTATTCTTGGCTTTCTTTGCAACATCAGTTGCAAATAACAGTGTGTTTAACAAACATACAGTTACAGCAGCCAAAGGAAAGCTAAAGTAAAAATGAAGGGGACCAAGAGCCCAACTAATGCAAACACTGATCACCACAATGGTGACACTTCAAATGAAACAAATATCAACATCTAAACCTCTGCTAATTCTCACTAATATCATCTGACAGCAATAGTCAAAGTAATTATGTCTAAATGAGACCATAAATTATGTAAAAAATATGTCCACAATGGCCACATTTGAACAAGTTTTTAACCTTGTAGGAAGAGGGTCCATGAACGTCTATATCGGACGTGCAGAAACCGTCAAAAAAAGACGTCATAAAAACTTTCATTCTGGCTCCTCAGTGGACGTCTTTTCAACGTCCGACTTTTGTGACAAAGACGTTGAAAAGACGTCTTTTGGACATCATTGTGTTTAGTGGGTAGTATGCTTCACATCCACCACAAGGACAGAAGAGCAGATGCAGAGAAAGGTAAGAGCAACTCAGAGAGTGCAGTGGGCAGTTCTTTGGTTGCAGTCCAAACCAGTGGTCTTACTGGGGCCGGAGAACAAGATTTCAAGCTGGCCATCGTACCAGTAAAGGTTAAATCAAAGAGTGGGCAAAGGACAGTGGAGACCTATGCCTTTTTGGACCAGGGCAGTTCAGCATCCTTCTGCACAATGGGTTTGATGGATAGATTGAATCTCTCCGGGAGAAAAACAAAGATTCTTTTGCGCACCATGGGCCAAGAGAGAATTGTGGACAGTTGTATTGTGTCGGACTTGGAAGTGGCTGGATTGGACAGTGGCTGGTATTGTGAAATGCCAGATATCTTCACACAACCTAGGATGCCTGTGAATAGGAGTAACATCCCACGACAGGAAGATTTGTATAAATGGCCTCATTTGAAACATGTGTACTTACCTGAGATAGATGCAGATGTGGAGCTTCTGATAGGCATGAATGTTCCCAGAGCTTTGGAACCACTTGAAATCATCCGGAGTGTGGACGAAGGGCCGTATGCCATCAAGACTATATGCTTGGTTGGACGGTAAATGGACCCCTTGGTGTAGAATGTTGTGATGAACCTGGTGTGTATCAGTCTGCATTTACCATCAACAGAATTTCTGCTGTAACACATGATGAACTCTGGAAACAACAGTTTAAGACAGACTTTCCAGAGTGCAGTCATGAGGAACAGCTAGGACTTTCAAGGGATGATTGCAGGTTCTTAGAAATGGCTAACAGTACTGTGAAATTAGTTGATGGCCATTACAGTATTGCTTTACCTCTGAAGGACAGAAAGGTAAGCATGCCTAACAACCGTAATATTGCAGAACAACGCACCCTTAACCCTGAAGAGAAGGTTTATCAGAGACGCATTATTCCATAAGGACTACACTGCTTTCATGAATAACCTTATATCTAGTGGCTATGCAGAGAGAGTGCCAACCACGGATCTGGAACGCAGTGATGGAAGGGTTTGGTATATCCCACACCATGGGGTATACCATCCAAGAAAAGGAAAGATCAGAGTTGTCTTTGATTGTGCAGCATCATTTCAAGGCGCATCACTCAACGCACAACTCCTGAATGGTCCCGATTTAACTAGTACGTTGATTGGAGTCCTGACCAGGTTCAGGAAAGAGCCTGTTGTTCTGATGTCTGACATTGAGGCGATGTTTCATCAGGTTCAAGTTCCAGAGTAGGATGCAGACCTGAAGAGATTTCTTTGGTGGTCCAGTGGAGACCTCAGTCAGTGTTTGGAGGAGTACAGGTTGGTTGTTCGTTTGTTCGGGGCAACGTCTTCTCCGAGCTGCGCTAACTTTGCTCTACGAAGGTGTGCAGAAGACAACAAAGACGACTTTAGCCAGCAAGTGATTGAGACCATCATGTACAGTTTCTATGTGGATGACTGCCTTGCTTCTGTAGCCTCAGAACAGGAAGCTATATCCCTCTATAAAGGCCTCAAAGCAATCTGTGCCAAGGGTGGCTTTCATCTAACGAAATGGATAAGCAACAGTCGCAGTGTGTTGGCCTCAATACCTGAGGAGGAGAGAGCAAAGGAAGTTAAAGACCTAGATCTGGACCATGACTCACTACCAGTTGAGAGAGCACTGGGAGTGCGTTGGTGCATCCAGTCCGACACCTTTATGTTCAGCATAACAATTCAGGAAAGACCATTGACCCGCAGAGGGATCCTTTCAACCGTCAGCTCTTTCTACGACCCTCTGGGGATCCTAGCTCCTGTGGTTTTTATTGCTAAAAGAATTCTCCAGGATCTGTGTCGGAGCCGGCTAGGATGCACTGTAAAAAAAACCCCGTATTTTTTACGGAATAATGCTGGCAACTTTGGTTGCCAGACAATTCCGTAAAAAATACATTAAAACTGTAATCACCTTTACAGAGCAGCATGTAAGTTTTACATTTTAAACTGGTATATTTAACAATGGATTTCAGCAATATTGACATGGCCATGAAGTTATTGAACAAATTCCTTCAGTAAGAATTACATTCAACCAGTTTTTTTTAACATAAAATCCCATTTGATTTCACTAAAAAAAAATATGATATTAACGTTATTTCACTGTGAAATATTCATTGTGTAACCATTTTTTTTGCTGAATTTGTACACTCAAAAAAATGACTCTTTGGTGGAACATGATTTAATCATGGACAGTGGTTCCACGTGATTGATTTAAGTTATTCGAGCACGACTGAATCAAGTTATTTGGACACGACTGAATCAGGTTATTTGGACACGACTGAATCAAGTTATTTGAGTTAAAATATCATACAATCAACCTAAATATAGCTTTTCTTTTAATACATAAAATGTTGGCAGTCTAAAATGGTACTGATTGCATCACTAGCAAACCCATTGGAGTTGCTTTTAAAGCAACTTGAATTCTTAGCATGTCCTCCACTGAAGCACATGCTCGACACTTTACCACAATGGTAACTCACCCATAAACACCTACATATAAGAAGTAATTTAAAATACCAACATAATAGAATTTTAAACATTAACAAGTCTCCCTATTTTCTCATCTTGCTTACATTTTTTTTTTATCAAAGAACACTGGTACAAAGCAATTACGACAGACCAGGAGGGTGTTCTTAAGTATTTATTGAGATACAACATTTACTTCACAAAACATTTTCAGACAAAATAAGTGGGCTTTATAGTAAAAAATAAATAAAATAACATTAAAATAAAATTATCAGACTTTTTCACCAAATAAGTGAAAACTACACAAACAAGGCTTCAAATGCTTCAAATTTCCATTTTAAAATGGTAAAAATGTGTAAATATAAAATAATATTATTATAATAAAATAACTGAAACAAAGAGTGGACCATTTTTAAGTCAAATGTTTCCTCTAGATTCAACAGCACTTTATGAATGAACTTTGAGAAGTTAGTGTACTCTAAATAAGGGCACAAATAAGTGCAAAAGACAGCAGCAGTGCACTGACCAAGACTTGGTAGACATCACCACCTCATCTTCAATCAAAACATCCAGTGAGTTTAAAGACAACGTTCCTCCTCACCAGCAATGATGGTGACTGCTGCACCTGGTCAAACTCCTTACATTTCTCCTTACAAACTCCTTTTTCTAAATGCATTGAAAAAAAAAAAAAAAAAGTGTTAGTGTATGTCACCACATATCATAAAAAACGACCCTTGTGAGGACAGACATTTAAATTTTCATAAATTAAAATAAAGACATGAAGGATCTGAGTAGTGTTTATTCAGTAGGGTTTGTGCCCATTTAAAACCCTGTAGTACTTTTTTTTACAACATGTCTTCCAGAGATGTTTGTCAGAAGGATTTTATTGGGAAAAAATGTCAGGGGTTTATCGGTTGAATGTTCTAGAGCTTAAAAAAAATGGCATTAATAAAATGTAATTTGGCATCAGTCGGTTCTTTATTACAAAGTAGAAAGTAAAGTGGTACTTAAAAGGGATAGTTCACCCCAAAATAAAAATTCTGTCGTCATCATTTACTCACTACCACATCATACCAAACACAAGAATCTTGTTCAGCTTTGGAACAATTTTTTTATTTTATATATATATATATATATATATATATATATATATATATATATGTCATGGACCATCCATCAAAAGTCTATAGACAATCAATATTTAGCTTCAAGAAGTACATAAAGATATAGCTAATCCATATGAATAAAGTAGTTTTATACAAGCAATCCAAAGGATCAAATATGACAAAAAGTATGAAATATATTATTTATTTATTTATTTTTCTTAAGATGAACAAAATTATGGTTTTGGAACATGAGGGTGAGTAAATCATGACAATTTTCATTTTTATTTTTAGGTGCACTATCCAAGTCATGCATTTATTCTAATGACACAATGATTTATGCTAAAAGGATAAAGTATTCCTAAGTAAATATAATGTAGTCCTGACATGTGTCCTACCTTGTGTGTCTTCAAATCATCAGCTGACTCTTCCTTTGAGATAGTAGACATGTCAGGATCGTAGTTCTAATGACATCAATGTCATTTTTGTACTTGAAGGCAAAACACAAAATTATGGTAATGTAACACAATTAAGCAACATTTATTGAGTTTATTTTTATGATTCATAAGACAACTTTCAATGACTGCAAACCTAGCATTAGCAATTACCTGACACCTTTACAAAATCCAAGGCACACTTCAGGATAAGTGGAAATATAACACAAATTATAAAAAAAATGTATCCATTTTAAGAAAGTATACTAAAGCTGGAATATTCAAGACATCACTGGTATTCTTCTGAAGTAATACAAAGACATTACTCTAAATCATAGACAGACTGAAAATGAAGTTGAAATGCCATTCAACTTATACCCTCTGCCATTAGGGTCTAAATAAAAAATGGTGGCACACTTCATTACATCAAACATCATTAGTCCTTGGATGTCATGATGTTATTCATGTGGTGCAATAAAAAATATGGTTTGATGTTAGTTGAGGTTTGCGTAATCTTTCGTTTGGGCTGTGTATGCATGAGTTGATTAAACATTTAAATTTCATTCTAAAAATATTGCATTTCTTTAAAGCTTTTTTTTTTTTTTTTGCCATTTGTGCTGCAAGACATCTCTAAAACTGAACGATGTACAAACAATGTATTTAAACAACTGGTCATAATATGTGACAATTTACATCTCGTACAACAGTGGCGTGCACAGGGGGGCCGGGGGGGCTCAAGCCCCTGCCCCTGCCCCTGCCCCTTTTGTCTCAAAATGTATTGTGTCGTTTTCTGATAATTGTAAATAATTATTACTACTATTATTATAAATATTATAATAAATAACAATACACTTACACACCCTTGCCACTAACAATAATAATACAAACAAATATTATATAAAAAAAATATTTTGCGGAGAAGTGGTAGGAGTTTCCTTTGCAGCGCCTCGTACGCATTTAACGGTTCTGGTACGCACTACGCAGCAGTTCGCGCGAGTCTTCAAACGAGCAGCAGGTAACGTTAAAGCTAACACGGAAAATTACATTTATCCTACCATCACCATTGTAAGGACTGGGCCAGGGTGAATCTGAATAACTAAATACCTTCGTGCTAAAATCCCAAAGCCTTTAGCCCCAAAAGGCCTGGAACTTGAAAAAACACACACAAACACACACACACACACACACACACACACACACACCTCCCCCACAAATGAAGCCTGCTCAGGACAGAGCGTGGTTTCCTGTTACGAGACACTTGTATGACTGACTTGGAATTTGATGTTCAAAGAGAAAGAAACTTCTTTTCTTTAAAAGACATTTAACCCGATATATTCGATGTGTTTTTATGTGTGTCCATTTGCCCATGTCACATTGTAATGACTATAATTTGTCCGTAACTTAAAAGTGAATTATAAATACCCTAGGTGTATTTTTAATGTAAATGTTTACCTATAACAGTCGTGTTTGATATCGTAAAAATGCCCTTGACTTGACTCAGCCAGATATATGTATGAACACACCGTAAAAGGTATGATTATGTGCATAACACATCTCTGCAGTAGAAATGACCCTTCCTAACACAGGTCATAATTTAATTAGACAAGCAGTCTGACAAGACAAAGAGAAATAAAACCCAAAGTCCCGCCTGTAAACTCCCAACCCTCTAATTGGCCAAGCCAACAGGAAGAGGCTGGATTTCTCATAGTGTGATAAACGACGCTTCTCCTCTGCGCTCGCTCTCTTCCTGCCGTGTCCTCGTGTCATGATGTAACGTCTCGCCTCCGGGCGAGCTCTTCGCCTTTCTTTTATTTGTTTCTAGTTTAGTTTGTGTTTTTCAGTTGTAGATAAGTCTCTGTGTTTAATTCCAATCGACGATTGAAAAGAAAACCCTGTGACATATCTCTTCAGCAAATCCATCTACAAGGGACCTTTAAACGAGCGCGCGCTCGCTTTGAAGGAGAAACACGCGCACGTGACCGCGTGACGCACCGGACCGAGCGAAGCACGCGCTTCTTCGCCAGCCATGCACAGATGGAACATTAACTCCTCGTGATTCCTCCGTTCTACGAAGTGAAACGAACTCAGCCGAACTATTTTCCTTCGGTAATGTTACCCCAAAGACTGTGAACCTCCGTTCAACACGCGCGCCAAGCAGCCCACGTGATGCTTCCTCACACACAAAGGAATCCTCTCACGCACGCGGCCAGACAAGGCCGCGCAGGATTTCCGCGACACAGAGAGAGACCATAACATAAGTTGATTGCAGGTATATCTCTTTATAGAGCTTCTAAGAAGTTTTAAGATGATGTTTCGTGTTGTTATCAGAGAGGTGAATGTCTTCCTGCCAATGAAATTCTCCCAATTTCTCTGTTCTCTCTCTCCCCATCCCCTTTCCTCTCTCTCTTACTCGCTCACGCGTGTAAGTTATCCATTGTCCAAACTTTACGCATTTCTCGTTCATTGATGTCTTATTGTATTGTTCATTGATGTCTATGTGTTTGTAAATACATATATCCCGTGTAACCGTAGTAAATACATAAGTAGTCATGCCTTTATTAAATCCATTATATTCATTTTGATTGATGTTACTGTGTCTGCTCATACTCCAGGTCTCTGAAATGAATAGATCAAGCTACGGCTTTATAAATTAAACATACTTTAAAGAGTATGTGTTTATAGGGCAGAAAACCCAGTTCTTCTGGCCAGAGAATTGCGTTTCCTGAAATCCTATGAAGTAAGATGATATGTGGGATTCCCCCAATATTAATCTGACAATTGAGCTAATTAAATTTTACCTGTCTGTAAAACGTGATCTATGCAATCAACTTGTAGTTAAAATGCAAGGATACACGTATGCATGCAGGTAAAATGATAGATCCTCCCTTAGAGGGAGAGTAAATTCAATGTAAGACTGATCTAATCCAAACATGTATGAATAATTATTAATTACCAATTATTAATTAATTTATGCAAATTCCCCACGGATTAGATCCGCCCTGAATCCTTACAAATGGTGGAGAAAATGCTAAGCACATTTTAAACTTGTTTTATGAGCAAAATCAGTTTTCAATCTATGTCTATATTGTGATTTAATATTGTACGTGCGCCTCGAGTGAGCGAACGCAATGCGAACTCACCGCTGCAAAATAATGTCTGACATTCCGTTTGCCATTGTTAATAACTAAAAGTAAACTGCAGTTCATAGTATTAAATTTGTCCCACAAAAGACGAAGAAACCTCTTTTGAACGACGACATTTTTAATGTTAAACTCCCCTGTCCGAACGATGTTCTTCTGTCAGGGTGAAGACAAGATTTAGTGAATCGATGCTCTTTCACTATTCTTAAAAAGGCCTTATTTTATAATCGTTAGATTAACGATAAAAACTCCTGGTTAAAACATTGACTTAGCTACTCAATTGTAAAAAACCGAAAAGCATATTATCACAAGTGCTATTTGATATATGCTTGGAGTCGAAAACAGATGAATAATTCCTGTTTCCTTTTGCACGACGCAGCGAAGAAAACCTGCTAACGTGTTAAATAAATATAGCACCGATAAAAATCCAAAACTGAAAACATTTTTAATCAATGCCATTTGATAAATGTTATTTGGAGTTGAAAACAGATGAATAATTCCTGTTTCCTTTTGCACGACGCAGCGAAGAAAACCTGCTAACGTGTTAAATAAATATAGCACCGATAAAAATCCAAAACTGAAAACATTTTTAATCAATGCTATTTGACATATGTTATGGGAGTCGAAAAACAGATGAATAATTCCTGTTTTCTCTCGCACAACGCAGCGACGAATCCTGCTAGATGTGCTTGTAAAACATAGCACCGAGAAAAAAAAAATCCAACACTGAAAACATTTTTCATCATATATGCTATTTGATAAATGTTATTTGGATCCGAAAAACAGATGCCTAATTCCTGTTGTCCACAATTTACGTGTAGTGCAGCGAAGAAATCCTGCCACACACTTGTGTGAAATATAGCATCGAAAAAAAATCCAAAACCTAAAAAACATTGTAAATCATAAAATGCTATTTGATAAATGTATTTGTATCCGAACGACAGACGTGTAATTCCTGTTGTCCCTATGTGTGTGTGTAGGAAAAATCCTGCCACGCCGTTTTGTGAAATATAGAACCGGAAAGAAATCCGTCGATATTTAAATTCCGCACTATTTCGGATTGATGCAGCAATTGAGGCGTGTAATTCTTTGCACGTCCTCTGAGACAGTCACTTGTGAAAGCAGGCGGGTTGCAATGCTACTGCCAAACGCTAGGGCGCGCCCTTGAGTTTCCCAGTATCAGACGGCCTCCACGTCCTGACTTTACCCTCCATGAGCGAGATGTCGCCATCGTGTGGACAATGGTAACAAGGTCATCCTTTCCTAAATAATTTTCTCTCAGCACCATTTCAGATTGTTCCAGTGAATTCCTGAAATTGTGTTTCTAACTTTCAATGCATGTGCAAGTTCCAGTTTTAATAACATGATTTCACTACTGACTGTGTACATTTATTTTGAATTTAGTTCAAACCACGTTTGAATTTAAAATTCAAAAGTAGGTATTAGCAGTTTCTGATGACTAATCAAATATAATGCCAACCTTCAATTTCCTACACTTATTCAAATTGGGTTTGAAACAAACAAATTTCAAATTAATTTGAAGGAAGTCTCCGTTCCTGTCGGGAATGGTTTTATGGCTTTATTTCTATATTTCCTTTTTCAAATTATTTTTAGTAATTTTGATTCGATACGTTATGACAACTGTATCCTTACTTTCTAGAAGTTACTTAACATCTATGCATGCTTGATTTGAATTGTAGTTAAACCAGTTTGAATGCAATTTAAATCAAGGTCTCTGTCAGCCAGATTGACCACTAGGAGGAAGTGGCCCAAACACGCCACTGCAGCTTGCTTCCTCCTGTGCTCTTCCTGCGGCTCTAAAACTCTCCTCCGAAGGGAGACTAGGTTATTCTGATAATTAACATTGTCATAATTCCCTTTTGTTTTTACCATAATTTTAGTAAAAAAAAAAAAAAAAGAGACACTCAATTTGATTTAGATAAAAGAGCTTTAATTCACGTTGAGGTTCAATTGTTCTTCATCCTGTTTTGTGTTTGTAGGTAGAAATCTCTCTCGGGCTGTGGCGATTTGACAGTCAGCTCTGCTCGAGGTCCGGCGGGTGGTTCGTCTGATCTGCGTCACCAGCACTGACTGAGCACGGGTCTCGGACTTTCCTGTATCTTTCCCTTCGTGCGGCCCGCAACACGACATTACCAATTCGGCACCGCCGGTTGTGTTCCAGGTCAAGTTGCTTGAAAGGGCGCACCTAGGTACAGATGCACCGAAAGGCCCGGGACACTGCTGCCAAGTGTTTGGGGCGACAGAAGGACCAACCACGATGCTGACTTCGAGCGGAATGACCTCATTTCACCCCAGGCAAACTAGAAAAAGGTATTAAACCCATCCACTTAGTATTGGCCACAGAATCTATGAATTCCCCCGGTCATTGAAGCGTGTGGCTCCCTTCTCCTCTCCGAGCCACAAACCGCAGGCTTAGGCCTCTTCTTCCCTTGTAACACTTCCTGTGTACTATTGACGCCATTTCATTACAGAACTTTCCATCTTTAATGGTTGCATGTTACTTCAAACTTTGCTATCTGGCCACTGCTCTTTTCTGTTGTGCTCTGTTCCTTTCAGTTCACCTAGAAGACAGAGCCTATCTGAGACAACAAGGAACGCTGAATAATAGTTTGACAAACCAAGCCGTTAGCATCAACAGGTGACCACTAAGCTACCGCCCTGTTAAATTTTATTCAGGCCCATACTGAACTACCTAAATTGTCCCACCGAATGATTTAACTGTCTGCATCAGTTAACCAAAATTTTCATACACGGCATAGCCCGTATTATAGCTCGTTAAACGTAGAAAGAAATTGCACTGGTCTCTCTGCGTGTGTTGTGTTCCTCTCGCCCACAGTGAAGCCAGTTTGTTCCGGTCCCACAACCCGCTGGGACAACCTCGACACATGGCTGACGGCCATGACAGCTAACTTCCTGCCCGAGGACGCTAGTGACTCAGAGCCTCGAGCCAAGAGCATCGCAGACGTGGACAAGCTGACGGCGCACAAACCAAGCCAAAGCTCCCACGACAAAGACCGGTCAGACACGTCAACCTCACTTGCCAGCTCATCACACAAGAACGTCTCCACGAAAGGAGCCGCATCGCCCTGGAGCACAAAGTTGCAACGCTAAGGATGCAAGCCGAGGATGACAACGACCCCTAGCTACAAGAAGGAAGTGGAAAGACTTCAAACCGCCCTGGCTAACCTTCATCGACACAGACCGAAGTGAATAGTCAGAGAAAAGAACCAGAGAGGAACTCGACGAGAAACTCCGACAAAGTGAAGCCTCTTGCAAAGAGCAGAGACCGAACTGAAAGAGACTCGAAAGCGCACGGCCTGCGAAAAACCCAAAAGAGGCCCGTGCGACCATCCACAAGCCCGTTCAACAGAGACAAGATCTCGAACACGAACTTGGCACCGATCACACAGAGTCGCCACACTCTGTTAGACTGCAGCATGACCTGAAAAGGGGGAACACACACCACAAGTTTCCCCTGACCGGTCCGCACATTTCAGCCAACGCACAAGAGCTGAAAAGGGGGGTGAAAAAGCCCGCCTTCCACACATCTCTGACAATCTACAGGACATTGATTTTTCACCTGCAGTCTCCAACCGGTGAACACACGTCACAGACACCCAGCAGCACAGACCTAGAAGAACCTGTGCTACCACCACCGGCTCCGAACGAGTTTGCTGTGGAACTTACAACGAACCTGTGACTGAGGACACAAGTTTCAAGAAACTTTCCCTCCAAAACCCGTCAGCCACCATAGTTCTTCTGCCCCCACGCAATGCCCACTCAACGATGCGTGAAGGTCCCCTCAGTAAGAATTCCTAAAACCCCAAATTCCTGAACTGCAAAACCAGAAGACACACTGCACGAACACCGTGCAAGACTCAGCTAAAAGGTCCTTGATCAACATCGGACATAAAACTTTTAAAAGTAGATGAAAGTGTGCTCAAAGAGTTGCAAGACTCTGCGTCTGTAAAATTAGAATTTTACTGATTTAAAGGAATCTTAGACGGACATGTAAGCCTCAACGGCCGACAGACTATGCACGACTCTTTTGAAACAAACGGTTTCTAGATGTTGAGTAAATCGGCACCGCTAAACATTAGGTTCCGTGACAGTGAAGAGTTTTAGATAGAACACCAGCTCCAAATAGGGTATACGTTACCTTGACGCCAGAGTGTAGTAAAATCACCTGAGTTCTAAACTACCGTTAACCCACGGGCGTGCACTTGATCATCGCGATCCAACTAAAACAAACCGTGCAATACGTGTTCGATCGCTGGCTTGTCTAAATGCCGATAAAACAATTGCTGGAATTGACATCTCTACTTCAAGTAAAAGAGCCTTAGATTCTCAACTGGTATCAGTAACTTCAGCATTAAAGCGTAAGTCTGTGTGAAAAAGGTATCATCTCAGCAGCTTGTAATCTGTACCGATATCCATTCCGCTTTGGTTAAAAGGAAATCCAAATCGCGGTATGACTAAAACCTGTTTCTGACAAAGAAAACTCAGAACAGTGTTATCTATGTAGACCCGGGTGATGCTCCCCTTTCTACGATGTAAAGGCCCTCAGAAAAAAAAAGAAAAAAAAATTTGTTGCTAGATTGATGTAATTCACCTAAATTTTGGCTGCATCTACAAGCAGAAAGCTACTAAGCGATCAAACCAAGTCACGTGCTGAAAAATCAGCATTTATGCACGAGAAGAAACGTAACTACATACGCTTAGACAAGCGTTGACTTGCAGCAATTCTATTTCCTTACTTTGTAAACAAATAGAATAAGTCATGTAAAGTAAAGAGCAAAGTTCCATTAGTACAATTAGCAAATGCCAAAACACATCTGCAGTTTACTAAATAAAATGTACAGACATTCTTCAAGTACTGTTGAATTGTTCTGACATGCTCTGGTTCCCATGACAACAACTTGCCACAGGAAGTGTTAACTCGTAATGTCACTTTTGTAAACAAACCAGCCTGGGTGGCTAAGCTAAATCTAGCCTAGCATCCAGCTAACTTAGGCTAAGCTAACCTAGCCTAGCATCAAGCTAACTTAGGCTAAGCTAACCTAGCTTAGCATCAAGCTAACTTAGGCTAAGCTAACCTAACCTAGCTCCCGCACAGCATAGGCTAAGCGAAATAACTTCCACAGTTAGCAGCTAGCATCATTTACTTGAACCCTTAATCACCGCCTGTGTTCCACAGGGCAAAGTATTCTAGAATACTTTCCTCAACACCAGTTAGGGTTTCTAATTATCCACTTTCCGTGTTTGCAATTCTTATTAGCTAAAGTTCACCTTCACTGGTTTAGGAATACTCCTTGCTAACCGTTGAAGACTAACTTCGCAGAGCCCCTGTTAATTAAACTTAAGTTTAACTACATGTAAACTGCGTAACTAACTACAGAAGAATTTGTATAACCATAGGAATTTTCATCTGCATGTGGACTAAACCTTTGGAGGGACACACACGAGGTGGTTTTGAACATGCAACCGCTACAACCCACTATAAAGTGTTGATCAAAGCAAATCCAAAGTTTAGTCACTAATGCCACTGATTATTCTCGACTTCAGATCATTCCTGTGTTTGATCATTTTATTCCATTTTGCTTTAATTTTTATTTTATTTTCCTCATTAATTATTTCATTCCTTTGACCTTGATAATAATAGCAAGCAGCTATTCCCTGGTCTATTAGGTCATCTATATGATTTAATTTTTTTTTTTTGGCCTCTCTTGTCCGAGTGTGGTTCCATCTCCTATAGGGCCCAGAAAGGAAACAGACCCCCTTATTTGTTATTTTGGCTTAATTTCAACCAGTGCACTCGTTTTGTGACCCTTCAACACCACTACTAGAGTCCTGAGGATTGACAATAAGCAGAATTTAAATAAGAAAGCACCATCGGAACCACACAAAACTTAGCCTAACAGTCACAGCTAAGATAAGGACACAAGAGACATTTAGCTTTATGCTAAATGCTTAACGAACCTATTAAGCAGTAGTTCTGAACTTTTAGGGCCACGCATTAATCACTCACAACAAGTGTGCCAGAATGCCACAGAGCCCCTGCCTAACCGCTCATCAGTCACGACACCAGCCCAGACGCCAAGACTTCTGTAAAGCCTAATCAAAAAGGGGGTGGCACGAAAACTCTACCTAACCACCACCAGAGACATTGATTTGAGCCTTGAAGGCCTGCTAGACACTAGCTCGAACACCACGCTAATGTCAGCCCAACTCTCTGAAAGACTCAGTGCTACAGCTGAGCATCAAAACGAACTCTCAAGTCCAAAACATGTGAGCTGAACGTGCAATCCTACAGCCAAAACAACATTTGGCTCAAAACAGGTAGCTTCCGTTCACCCAGTGTACCGATCACGTACCCACTTCCGATTGGCCAAGTCCTGTTAAATCGCTTTGAGCCTTTAATAGACCCTAAACAACTGAATGTCTGAGCTCAAGTTCAAAAACCCCTCCCCCTCCAGTCACACAGGTCAAGAGAACCTAACTGGCAGGTCACAGAGGTCACAAGAACTCCCTCAGCCAGCCATAAAGGCACAGCCTCAGCACCAAATGGAGATGTGAACTTGCTACCCTGCACCTTTCAGCTCACCAAAGACTGTGACTAACCAAATGAACTTTGAGACAACCACCTCTCTACCCCTCCAACCACCCACGACCGCCGTCTGCACCCACCGACAACCGGTGCCTTCAGCCAACCTGCGTCGACAAGCACATGCTGCGTGCACTAAACAACATTCAGCGTTCTGCACCTGATGCCATCACCGCGCCACAGCTTGTGATGCCACAGTGCAAAAGGGGGGTAATGCCAATGTATGCCGCTGCACGCCGCAGCACCAGAGACACTTGCAAGACACTTTTTCCTCCCTTTCTCTCTTTCTCTCTCCCTTTCACTTTTACCAGGATGCTGCTGTGCCTCCAGCCAACCAGAGGGCAACCGCACTCGGACATCTCACCAGGTCTGGCACCAGGACTCCTTTTCTGCCGGACCCGCACTCAGAAAGTGAATGTGCCACCTGATCCTTACAACGCCTACAGAACACACTACCCCAGCGTAACAACACAATACAGCTGGGTAGGTGCCGATGGACAAAGGACTCCCGCACTCACGCTGAGACCGTGGTTGAACACATGCTCAAGCAACTTGAGAAAATGACTGTCACGAGCACTCACAACAGAGTGCATCCCTGCAGACCATCGACAAGACACTGAAGGGAACTGTGGTAACTTTCAACACTCACAGCGTTGAACCCCATGCACTCCAACACTCACTCCATGAAACAGCTGTTTACTGTCTTCCAGAATGACTGTGCTCAAACTCAGCTGGTAACAGCCCTGATGACAAACCTGCTGCAGGGGGTGAACTCCTCCATCGACAGCCTCGCCAGGGGTAGAATTCCACCGCACCTGATACCCTTAAGCCTCGTGAAAACCGTACTGGCGTCCGCCATCACCACGCCACGAGTACAAATACACCTTTCCTACTCTCTGGGTAGTGCCATCCCTCTCTGCGCCGACTACAAGCAGAGAAGTTGGGGGTTTTCTCTTGAACTTGCCCATCATAGAGTCAAGCCGAATCTACCGGCTCAAGAACATTGTCAAGGTCAGATTTTGAAAAGTAACATTCACATCAAGATCCACACGCCGGACGGGGTTGACTGCAACGACGGCAACACAAAGCCGTCCTAAGCTCCGAACCCGTACGTGTGCACATTGACCAAAGAAATTCACTATCTCTGCCCTAACAAGCCTCTCCTCAGAGACAACACTGACGGAATCTGCGGGCTGCAGATCAGCGACAACCGCTGCCCTGCCGAAGCCAAGCTACGCACTCAAGGCATCAAGACCCAAGCAGAGAGTGTAAGTGACAGGCGGCTCGCTAACACTCCTGTGCGCACAGCTGCACTCACTTACGACCAGAATGACACCGACACCTGTGTCACCTTGCTCCACTAGAGCCTGTGAATCCAAGCACCGGAAAGTGCCATCCCTCACCTTGGCGACCTGGCATGGTACCATCTTCCATGCAAAGAGTACAAATTAAAACTGGAAATCCCATCCTTCTCCAGGTACCACACTTTCACCCTAACTCCAGAACGGGAGTTGTGGTTTGCGAAAGGGGGGTGATCCCAGCTAATTGACATTGCTCCTATCGACACAGCTCTCCAAGCTTTGTCTCTACTACCCATTCTGACTACCTCACCTGTTGTCCAAGCCTGGACCGCAGCCGACACTGCACGGTGTACCTCTATGGTAGTCAGACACACCCTGACACTGGGCTTGACCTTCATCCTATACAGGAGACTCAACGAGATACAAACATCTTCAGCCAAGCTCACGAAAGGTTTCAGACGAAACCCGCAAAAAGGGGGTGCCAAGTCAGAGACCAGGCCAGAGGCAGCTTCGAACCTCATAGAGCTGAATCCTCAGCCCTAATAACCACCTGCTGCATGAGTCATGATTCACCTGCCATCCGTCCATTGTGATGATTGTTGTCCGATCAAGTCCACACAGGGACTTCATCAGACAAAAAGGGGGACTGTAAGGACTGGGCCAGGGTGAATCTGAATAACTAAATACCTTCGTGCTAAAATCCCAAAGCCTTTAGCCCCAAAAGGCCTGGAACTTGAAAAAACACACACAAACACACACACACACACACACACACACCTCCCCCACAAATGAAGCCTGCTCAGGACAGAGCGTGGTTTCCTGTTACGAGACACTTGTATGACTGACTTGGAATTTGATGTTCAAAGAGAAAGAAACTTCTTTTCTTTAAAAGACATTAAACCCGATATATTCGATGTGTTTTTATGTGTGTCCATTTGCCCATGTCACATTGTAATGACTATAATTTGTCCGTAACTTAAAAGTGAATTATAAATACCCTAGGTGTATTTTTAATGTAAATGTTTACCTATAACAGTCGTGTTTGATATCGTAAAAATGCCCTTGACTTGACTCAGCCAGATATATGTATGAACACACCGTAAAAGGTATGATTATGTGCATAACACATCTCTGCAGTAGAAATGACCCTTCCTAACACAGGTCATAATTTAATTAGACAAGCAGTCTGACAAGACAAAGAGAAATAAAACCCAAAGTCCCGCCTGTAAACTTCCAACCCTCTAATTGGCCAAGCCAACAGGAAGAGGCTGGATTTCTCATAGTGTGATAAACGACGCTTCTCCTCTGCGCTCGCTCTCTTCCTGCCGTGTCCTCGTGTCATGATGTAACGTCTCGCCTCCGGGCGAGCTCTTCGCCTTTCTTTTATTTGTTTCTAGTTTAGTTTGTGTTTTTCAGTTGTAGATAAGTCTCTGTGTTTAATTCCAATCGACGATTGAAAAGAAAACCCTGTGACATATCTCTTCAGCAAATCCATCTACAAGGGACCTTTAAACGAGCGCGCGCTCGCTTTGAAGGAGAAACACGCGCACGTGACCGCGTGACGCGCCGGACCGAGCGAAGCACGCGCTTCTTCGCCAGCCATGCACAGATGGAACATTAACTCCTCGTGATTCCTCCGTTCTACGAAGTGAAACGAACTCAGCCGAACTATTTTCCTTCGGTAATGTTACCCCAAAGACTGTGAACCTCCGTTCAACACGCGCGCCAAGCAGCCCACGTGATGCTTCCTCACACACAAAGGAATCCTCTCACGCACGCGGCCAGACAAGGCCGCGCAGGATTTCCGCGACACAGAGAGAGACCATAACATAAGTTGATTGCAGGTATATCTCTTTATAGAGCTTCTAAGAAGTTTTAAGATGATGTTTCGTGTTGTTATCAGAGAGGTGAATGTCTTCCTGCCAATGAAATTCTCCCAATTTCTCTGTTCTCTCTCTCCCCATCCCCTTTCCTCTCTCTCTTACTCGCTCACGCGTGTAAGTTATCCATTGTCCAAACTTTACGCATTTCTCGTTCATTGATGTCTTATTGTATTGTTCATTGATGTCTATGTGTTTGTAAATACATATATCCCGTGTAACCGTAGTAAATACATAAGTAGTCATGCCTTTATTAAATCCATCATATTCATTTTGATTGATGTTACTGTGTCTGCTCATACTCCAGGTCTCTGAAATGAATAGATCAAGCTACGGCTTTATAAATTAAACATACTTTAAAGAGTATGTGTTTATAGGGCAGAAAACCCAGTTCTTCTGGCCAGAGAATTGCGTTTCCTGAAATCCTATGAAGTAAGATGATATGTGGGATTCCCCCAATATTAATCTGACAATTGAGCTAATTAAATTTTACCTGTCTGTAAAACGTGATCTATGCAATCAACTTGTAGTTAAAATGCAAGGATACACGTATGCATGCAGGTAAAATGATAGATCCTCCCTTAGAGGGAGAGTAAATTCAATGTAAGACTGATCTAATCCAAACATGTATGAATAATTATTAATTACCAATTATTAATTAATTTATGCAAATTCCCCACGGATTAGATCCGCCCTGAATCCTTACACCATGCTACTCTAAAAGTTGCGGAAGCATGCGAGTTATTCTTAACTATAATAAATGTATAACTCGATTTCAGACGCATTCTGAGTGACAATGTCATTCGTTTTTATCCAAGGAGTAAAAGTGCAAGGGGAAATACATCTAAGGTAGTTAAATTAAATCTTAAGTCCATGTCCAAATCTAAATTGTAAGGAACTCATATCTTTGATTTCATAGTAACGCTTTACAATAAGGTTCATTTGTTCATTACTCACGTATGAACTAGCATGAACTAACCATGAGCAACATTGTTTATTCATGTTATGTCACAGTCAGTGCATTAACTAATGATAACAAATACAACTTTTGATTTTAATGTTTTAGTAAATGCTGAAATTAATATTAACTAAGATTAATAAATGCTGTAGAAGTGCAGTTCATTATTAACTAATGTTAACTAATTTAACTAATGAAACCTGTTATGGAATTTTTCTATTATTACTCTGATTTCAGTGATTCCTAAGGATGGCCTCATTTGTTCTCACGAATGTAGTGAGAGGGGGCCTTTGGGTGATAATTTACTGTGGTTGGGAGTCAGTGGAGGTAAGGAAAAGCAGGTGGTCAAGGGGTTATCTTGAGTGCATTTGTACGTTATAGCCTAAAGGGTTAAGGGGGCATTTACCTCTCAGGGCCAGGGAGAAATAGGAAAAAACGTCTCGGTTACGGATGTAACCCTCGTTCCCTGAGTAGGGAACGGAGACGTTACGTCGGATGACGGAGAATGGGGGTTTCGCCAGAAAGCCAATCCTCTTCGAGTATTAAAAAACGAGCCAATGGCAAAGAAATGCCATGGGTCTGCGGAATTTGCATAATGTATCTCCGCCTCACTGCGTGAGTATTTAAGGAGAAACACCTGCAACAGCAGATCATATCTTTGCTGAGGAGCCGAGACTGAACTCAGGCGTCTACCCAGCGGTACAGCGGAAGTGGCAGGGAGACGTAACGTCTCCGTTCCCTACTCAGGGAACGAGGGTTACATCCGTAACCGAGACGTTCCCTTTCGTAGTCACTCCGAGTTACGTCGGATGACGGAGAATGGGGGTCCCCGTGTAATCACGCCACCTTCACAGCTGTCTTCCAGTGCCCTGCGAAGTCTGACCTCCCTGTCGTGATGTAGGCACGGACGAAGGAGTCCTACTAACACAGGAATACCAAGGTACACTGGGAAGCATATCTCAGGGGAGATATGCCGCAGCATGCCTACCCGTAGGGAGGACTTAAGAATACACATATGGCCCGAGGGGGCTTCATATGGAGGAACACTGGAGTGACCAGCCCGTAGGGTGGCATCTACTTTCAACTCCAGGAGTGGCAGGTGACTTGCCGAGGGAAAGACACATGCTCAAAGAGGCTTACAGTGGAAAATACACATGTGGGGGTTACTCAGAGGAGGAACCATGCACACGGAGGCACCTAGCCGACGCACAGGCAATAGACACTGGCGCCAGCGTCAACAGTGCTGGAGGAACTCAGGGCTTCAGAGGGGAAGGCTCACCTGAGGAAATATCGCACGTATCCAGTCCGTGGAGTGGAATGGCGAGCAAGCGAGACACTTAACAGCTCCCATGTTAGCTTGAAAAAGACAGTACATGGGCGGAGACTGGCTCCACTCGGAGATTGTAGAATCTGGCGAATGTGTTAGGTGTCGCCCAGCCTGCAGCTCTGCAGATGTCTGTTAGCGAGGCGCCACGCGCTAAAGCCCAAGAGGACGCCACACTCCGGGTGCAGTGGGCGGTCACACCAAGGGGGCATGGTCGACCTTGCTGCTGGTATGCCAAAGCAATGGCGTCCACTATCCAGTGAGACAACCTTTGTTTGGAGAGAGCCTTTCCCTTCAGCTTCCCACCATAACAGACAAAGAGCTGGTCTGAGGTCCTGAAACACTGCGTCCTGTCTACGTAAGCACGGAGTGCGCGTACTGGACAGAGCAGTGCCAAGACTGGGTCTGCCTCCTCCCGGGGCAGCGCTTGCAGGTTCACCACCTGGTCCCGGAAGGGAGTGGTGGGAACCTTGGGCACATATCCGGGCCGGGGTCTCAGGATCACGTGAGAGAGGCCGGGCCCGAACTCCAGGCACGCTTCGTCAACGGAGAATGCGTGCAGGTCCCCTACCCTCTTGATGGAGGCCAACGCAACCAGGAGCGCTGTCTTCATTGACAGGATCTTAAGCTCAGCTGATTGCAGAGGCTCAAAGGGAGCCCTCTGCAGGGCACTTAAGACCACTGAGAGGTCCCAAGAGGGAACGAGAGGAGGGCGAGGAGGATTCAGTCTCCTCGCTCCTCTCAGGAACCTGAGGATCAGGTCGTGCTTTCCAAGAGACTTACCTTCAACTGCTTCGTGATATGCGGCGATAGCGGCCACATACACCTTCAGGGTGGAGGGAGACAGCCTTCGCTCCAACCCGTCTTGCAGGAAGGAAAGCACAACGCTGATCGAGCATCTCCTGGGGTCTTCTCGGCGAGAAGAGCACCAGTTAACGAAGAGGTTCCACTTCAACGCATAGACATGTCTCGTGGACGATGCTCTAGCGGAAGTGATGGTAGCCGCCACCGCTGGTGGCAGGGTACTCAAACCTGCCTCGTCCCGTCCAGGAGCCACACGTGGAGTCTCCAAAGATCGGGACGAGGGTGCCATAGGGTGCCCCGTCTCTGAGAAAGGAGGTCCTTCCTCAGAGGAATTGGCCAAGGAGGTGCTGTCGCGAGGAGTATCAGTTCGGAGAACCAGGTCTTGGTGGGCCAGTATGGGGCGACCAATATGACCTGCTCCTCGTCCTCCTTGATCTTGCACAGAGTACGTGCGAGAAGGCTCACTGGGGGAAACGCATACTTGCGTAGGCCCTGCGGCCAGCTGTGCGCCAGTGCATCCGTGCCGAGCGTGCCCTCGGTCAGGGAGTAATACAGGGCGCAATGGGATGAGTCGTGGGAGGCAAACAGATCTATCTGTGCGTCCCCGAACTGGTCCCATATCAGCTGGACCGACTGGGGATGGAGTCTCCATTCGCCAGAGGTTGGCCGGAGCCGTGACAGCTCGTCGGCTGCAAGGTTCCGCACTCCTGGAATGTAAATAGCACGAAGGGACCTCAGGTGCTTCTGACTCCATAAGAGGAGGTGGCGTGCGAGTCGCGACATACGGCGAGAGCGTAGACCACCCTGACGGTTGATGTACGCTACAGTCGCGGTATTGTCCGAGCGGACAAGTACGTTGACCCAGGAGCAACGCGTGGAAGCGGTGCAGGGCAAGGCGTACTGCCAGCAACTCGAGGCAATTGACATGCATGAGGCGCTGGGGTCCTGTCCAGGAGCCCGCGGCTGCATGTCCATTGCACATGGCGCCCCAGCCCGTGGCAGAGGCATCTGTGGAGACGACAACATGCCTGGAAACTCGTTCTAGGGGAACTCCGGCCCGTAGAAAGCTGAGGTTCCGCCACGGGGGGAAGGTCTGACGGCAGGTCGGAGTTATTGGAACTCTGAGCGTACCGCGATGCCATGCCCACCTCGGGACCCGATCGCGAAGCCACAGCTGAAGCGGTCTCATATGAAGCAATCCGAGTGGCGTTGCCGCGGCTGCGGATGCCATATGCCCCAGGAGCCTCTGAAAAAGTTTCAGTGGGACCGCACTCTTGCCCTCGAACTGTCGAAGACAAGTCAGCAGTGAGTGTGCGCGCTCGCTCGTAAGCTGCGCGGACATGGCGACCGAGTCTATCTCCATACCGAGAAAAGAGATCCTCTGCACGGGGCAAAGTTTGCTCTTCTCCCAGTTGACCCGAAGGCCCAGACGGGCTAGGTGCCGGAGCACAAGGTCTCTGTGTTCGCAAACCTGATCTCGAGAGTGAGCTAATATTAGCCAGTCGTCGAGATAATTCAGGATGCGAACCCCGTGTTCGCGTAGGGGAACAAGGGCTGCCTCGACGACCTTCGTAAAGACGCGAGGAGACAGAGCCAACCCGAATGGGAGAACCGCGTACTGGTATGCCTGCCCCTTGAAAGCAAACCGAAGAAACGGTCTGTGTCGAGGTAAAATGGAGACATGAAAGTAGGCGTCCTTCAGGTCTATCGCTGCAAACCAATCCTGTGGCCGCACGCATTCGAAAATGCGTTTGGCCGTGAGCATCCTGAACGGCAGCCTGTGAAGGGAGCGGTTCAGGACGCGCAAGTCCAGGATTGGCCGTAACCCACCGGTTTTCTTGGGGACAATGAAGTAGGGGCTGTAGAACCCTGACCTCATCTCGGCTGGAGGGACAGCCTCGATTGCACCCTTCGCCAGCAGGGTAGCAACCTCCGCTCTCATGATCGGGGCATTGCCACCGACCATAGTAAAGCGGACTCCCCTGAAGCGGGGAGGAGATCGTGCGAACTGAATCGCATAGCCGAGCCTGATAGTTCGGGCGACCCAACGGGACAGATTGGGGAGCTCTAACCAAGCCCCCAAAAACTGATCCAGCGGAATCATCCGAGCCACAGGCGTCCCCCCGGAGGGGCAGCGAGGCGGAGTGACCGGCACAGGCAAGGGTGGCATAGCGGCCCTGAGCGTGTGCACAGCCAAGCTCCGCGCCCTGACAGAGGAGACCAGGGAAGGACCAGCGTTCCACGGGGGTCTGCTCTGCCAGGGGTCTGGCGATAGAGGGGGATGAGAGTGGTGTGGTCCGGGGACGGCACGCACTGTCATCCTCGCCCTCAGAGACAGAGGAGGACGAGAGTGGCGAGGCACGGGGGCGTCGCGCACTGTCATCCGGCTCTGTGTGCTCAGTGATGGACATTTCGGTTCTTTCTTTAACCACATTAGGGTGCTGCCCACCCGTGGGTGAGCAGCGGGGAGTGGAGAACAAAAGATTCTCCCCCGGCCCTCCACCGGGGGAAGGAGGGGGCCTGCAACCGCCTCCTGTGAAAAAACCGACACCATCACTGAGCAGCCCGTCTCAGGAGCGCCGCTTGGCCTGGCGTTTAGCGGGGCGCGGGGCCTGAGGGGGCTGGGACGCCTTCCTGCGGCTTCCTCCAGGACGCGGCCCGGGTGAAGGCTGCTGCTGGGGCCGTGCGGGAGGGGCGGGAGCCGCGGGAGGGCGCCCTCTGCGGCGAGCAGGCTGAGGCGTCTGTGCCGACGGCTGGGTGGAGGCAGCAGCTGGCCGTCGGGGCAGAATGTGTTTTATCGCCTCAGACTGCTTCTGTGCGGTCGAAAACTGCTGGGCGAAGTCTTCAACCGCTCCGCCGAAGAGGCCGGCCTGGGATATGGGAGCATCGAGCAGACGAGTCCGCTCAACGTCCCGCATATCGGCCAGGTTCAGCCATAGGTGACGCTCCTGGACCACATTAGTGGCCATCACCTGACCCAGTTCGTTGAACGTCCCTGGGTCAGTCCTGCCCTCGTGCATGTCTCTGAGCAGCTGGGCCTGGTAGACCTGTAAGGTGCCCATCGCATGCAGGGCAGCAGCCGCCTGTCCTGCAGCTCTGTGAGACCTCGCCACCATAGATGACGAGAATCTACAGGCCTTGGACGGGTGCTTAGGATTACCACGAGAGGATGCGCTCTGAGGACACAGTTGCATCGCAACAGAGCGCTCCACCGGGGGTTCACGGGAGGTCAAAGGAGCCTTCCATGATCTCGACAGCTCCTCATGCAGCTCCGGGAAGAAAGGAATTGGGGTTGGCTGAGGCCGTGAGGCGGCAGCCGCACCCAAAAACCAATCGTCCAGCCGCGAGCGCTCGGGGCAGGGCGGAGGGTTCCACTCTAGCCCGATGCTCACGGCTGCCCGGGACAGCATGGCTGTCATCTCGGGATCCGACACGGGCAACGCTGGGACTCCCGAAGGAGGCAACGCAGCCGCATCCTCACTTCCTGAAGACTCAAGCCCACCTTGTGATGCCGCGATCGACATCGTGTCATCCTCTGGAGCGCCGAATGAAACACGCGGGGCTTCCGAAGAAGAGCCCGCCTGAATCACCGCGGCACTCGCGGGTTGCAACACAGCGGAGGGGGGCGTGGTCCGAGGACGCATCGTCGGATTGCTCCACACCGTCACCCTCAGATCACCCTGTCCCCCAGCCGAACTACCACCTCTCGTGGAGGAAGCAGAACGGGTGGTGGACGCGGGACTCTCACTGAAAGATCATTGAGTCTTAATCTTAGTGTTGCGATGGCCATGTTCCCACAGAAGGAACATGAGTCATCCACGAGCGCTGCTTTAGCGTGTTCAAAGCCCAGACACACAAAGCAGCGCTCGTGCCCATCAGAAGATGACAAATATCGACCGCAACCAGAAGAACACGGGCGAGACATCTTTAAAAAGACGTGCCACGTGCAGCTCTTTTAGGAGAGGAAAAACTCTGCAATGCTGAGGCGACCAGGGAGAAAACACAAAGTCAGGCAGACCACTGCACAGATCGCAGGCAATGTGAAGACTCGCTGGGTACCGCCGTCACACCAACACTGGAGAGTTCGCTCGTCTCGAAGAGGTGAGTCACTTGTAAACTCAGATGTGGCTGTGGAGTGAAGAGGTTCTCTTGGCTCCGAAGCGAAAACATGATCTGCTGTTGCAGGTGTTTCTCCTTAAATACTCACGCAGTGAGGCGGAGATACATTATGCAAATTCCGCAGACCCATGGCATTTCTTTGCCATTGGCTCGTTTTTTAATACTCGAAGAGGATTGGCTTTCTGGCGAAACCCCCATTCTCCGTCATCCGACGTAACTCGGAGTGACTACGAAAGGGAACAAAGTATATCTCTCCTGTGAGGGGAGGGCAGAAATAAGGCCTTGGAGGACGCAAGATATAAAAAAGACAGACACTGCTTCTCTTTATCTCTCCTCACTGACTCACGAATGTGTATTGGTGACGAAGATCTCTCTTGCAAGAGAATAAATATATTATAAACTATTAAATTGGACTCAAAGTGTCTCTTACTCAGTGATGATGTTTGTTGGACAGGAAAAAGCCACAACAAACCTTATTGTAAAGTGTTACTGATTCATGATAGCTAACACTGTCTTTCATACATATAATACATACATTAAATTTACAACATCAACAAAACTAAAAATTAATTTTCCATAATTACCTTCTTAATTCTCACTGTTTTGTTTGGTAAAGTAAATATTTAGCAATATTATCAATTTCCCTATTTTCATTTGATGTGTTATGCATTCTAATAATTGTATCAACATATTTTCTTAGAATGCCAAGGAAAGAAAGAATAAAAACAAAAAAAATCAATGAACTTTCTGATGCAGCCAAAGGAAGCATCCCTCTCACAAGAGAGAATAAAATGCAGGTACTGTTAAATTAAATGTAAAAAAAATGTAGTGCCCTTTTTGGTCCCTCCTCCGCCCCTGCCCCTGAGGAGGTCTGTGCACGCCACTGTCGTACAACACTAAAAACAATCAGTGAATTTTACTTAACTTACTTCGTTTTAGGCTCATAGTATTGCATCATCTTGTTGACATTGATATCACACCATCCCTCGTTGCCTTTACTCTGAAAAGATTTATTTCAAAAGCATGAAAACAACCTTGTTAGTGTGGGTTTCAAATTAGAAAACGTGAGAAGCAAATAACAGTCTAAAATGTTAACTAATGTTAGCAAAACAGCCATCATCATCGGTCCTCGAGCCACTTGTTCACCGAGACTTCGGCTGCTTTAGGCCTAAACTTAATGTAATAAGCATCCCATGGATATGACAAGCTAGATAAAATTGACAAAACAGGTCATAAAACGATTAACAAAATGTATAACATTGTAATAGTGAATGGGTGGGTTTGCGTTAAGTTACCTGTTGTAACTGTTGTAAAAAATTTCTTGACCGTTAGCCGTCCTTACGTGGTGTGAATGACGGTTAGAGATGTGGAAGATGGTCCGTCTGTCAGCCGTCTCTGTTTTAAAATAATAATAAAAAATGCCGGAACTTGTTTGTCCGTGTCCAACTGTGAGAAAGCACACAAAATATGTATTAATTTCCCACTGACAAACTGTGGAGTAAAATGCTGCATATTCAACACTTACCGCAGATAAGTTAACTGTCTTTGATGTAACTTAGCTGCTAATGGCGCGTTGGCTCCGCTTCCTTGCTAGCTAACGTTAACGTTACGTACATTAGCGTTACTGGTATGGTTAACCTTCAGATAGAGAAGTACGACAATAAGACATAAAACGTTCAAATGTGCTTTAAATGGGGATAAAGAAGTTCGAAATGCTTACCTGTTCGTCGAGTGATGTGAGCGCGCAGTCAGTGGGGGATGGGCAGCTGGGCAAACGATTGCCTGAAGCCCCGTTCACACCGCCAGCGATTTTGTCGCTACATGTCGCTTGTCTCTGTACTGTGAAGTCGCTTGTGGGCGTTCGTAGTGCTGTCGCTCTAATGTTATTGGTTGACTGCACGTCTGGCCATATATCTACACAAAATACCATCAGAAGTGACATATACAACTATATCATTTTAATTTGACTAGGAATTAGGCTCAAAAGAAACAGTATGCTGTTGGGAGAGTGTTTTTATATTACCACAGCAGTGTTCAGTGGATTCAATCATTTACTAGATTAACGATCGATCAATCAACAAATTAAACTCACTCATTCTGTCATAAATTACTAAAACGTCATTCGAATTTGACAAATAATCAATTTTCTTGTCCCTAATAGTCAACATAATGCAAGGGAAACTGTAAAATGATCAGTGCTAAACTTGCATCATAAAATTACAACACTCAAACTATAAATGTATATGAATTAAACTCACTGAGACTGTCGATAGTTTCTTTTCCATTCGTCATTTTATTATATCCATGTATGTGGTTACAGTCAAATCATATAAAACAGTGAAATCTCCCTCGACCTCTTCTGTCTTGCCTGCACTCGAGACGGTGACGTGAGCTCCACTGAAAGTCTTCTTTCCTATTGGTTGTCGCTCGCGAAAATCGCTTCTCATTTGCATAAAGTTGAAAATTCTCAACTTTTGTCGCTTGTCTCTTGTCGCTTGACACGCCCACATTCTGTCGCCAACGGTCACTGTCGCTCGTGTCGCCGGATGTCGCCAGCGCTCCATTGAAATGAATGGGATCGTGTCGCTTTGTCGCTGCGTGTCGCTGGCGGTGTGAACGGGGCTTGAGAGAAAATGCGCGCGTTTTTTTTTTTTTTTGCTTCTTGTGAAACACTCCTGAGTCCTGGATAATATTTTGCCATTAGTAAAAGTAGTTAAGGCTTAATGAATGCTTAATATGAAATAGATTTATGTATTTACTATTGTTTATGTTTTTATTTGATTAGCTTTTAGTTATAAAAGAAAACGGCATAATAAAATGAGCCCTTATGCTATAGCCTACAAACGTAATTTCTCAGAGAAAATTATTTAAAAGAAATTAGAAATCATGGAGTAAGTTAAGACATTTTTTTATATATATTTTGTGGTCAGGCATAGACGTAAGATATCAGATTAAATTAATTGCTGAGTTACTTGATTGGCACTTGTTCTATTAAAATAAAAACATCAAGTTAAGTCAAAGAGTAACCGTTTCAAGTCAGTTTAACATGATGCAATATTGTTTGAACATTAAACCTGATACAATGGTTTAAATCAAAATGAATGGTTTAAACAAAGTGAACAACATCATGTAGATTCCACTCCAAAAATGTAGTTGCCAGAACAATTCTGTCTTTTAAACTCTAGGCTACTGTGCTGTAATTGAATATACAATTTTAGTCTGTACAATTTACAGAAATAGATCATTTCTACAAAAATATATGTTTTTATAATCATAGTTTTACTGTAAAATTAACATATATATTTGATTTACTTGCTTACAAAATATTACTATTAAGTTAACAATGTTTCATTTAATTTACAACATATTATTGTTAAGTTAACAATGTTCAATTGTATTCTCATTTACGGTATTTCCATGTAGCTATTTTACAGCATTTCAAAGTTAATTTTACGGACATTTTTTTACAGTGTGGGATGACTTCATACCAGTAGCGGTTGCCCAGGAATGGATAGACTGGTTGAAGGAGTTACATCAGTTGGAAGGCTTCAGCATCAGAAGATGTTTAAAACCTCGGAACTTTGGAGAAGTAGCCACTGCTCAGTTGCATCATTTTGCCGACGCAAGTGAGGAAGGATATGGTACTGTTACCTATCTGCTGCTGCATAATGAACACTCTCAGATATACAGCGCCTTCATAATGGGAAAATCCAGGGTGGCACCTTTAAAGCCTGTGACTATCCCACGTATGGGGTTGATAGCTGCTGTTGTAGCAGCTCGTATGGACAAACTGTGGAGAAAGGAGCTAAGACTACAGCTTCAAGACTCTGTTTTTTGGACAGATAGTACCTCTGTGTTAAAATACATTAAGAATGAAACTTCAAGATTTCGAATCTTTGTGGCAAACAGGGTCTCAGAGATTCTCAAGGTTTCTGATGCATCTCAATGGAGATTTGTGAACACTGCACACAATCTCGCAGATCTTGCCTCCAGGGGTGCGAAGGCTGAACCATTCCTAAATAACAAAACTTGGATTTCTGGTCCCTCATTTCTCTTACAACCAGAAGAAGACTGGCCTGATAACCCAGATGAATTGCAGGAGCTTCCACCAAGAGACCGGGAGGTCAAGGTGTCAGCTGCAATTGGAGTCTCTACAATTAGGGATGAAAATGACACTATGACTTGTTTGATCAATCGTACCTCATCTTGGACACGTCTAACAAGAGTGATGGGCTGGGTCCTAAGATTCAAGGCTTTGTTTCTGAATCTCAGAAGAACGAAGGAGGTCACTGCATGTCTTACTCGGTCTGTGTCAAATGCAACTCAACAGGAAGATGGCCTCACCAAGGACATGTGTGATTTCAAGAATAAGCTCTGCGGTGGTTATCTTTCATTGAGAGAGATCCGAGAAGCTGAAATTGAAATAATTATGTTTTGTCAGAGAAAAAGGTTCTCAGAAGAGTTCTCCTGCCTCCAAAAGGGAGAAGGTGTAAAAAGAAACAGCCATGTATACAAACTTAATCCAATATTGGAAGATGGTGTGTTAAGAGTTGGAGGACGGCTAAGTAAGGCTGCCATGCCTGAAGAGGCGAAACATCCTGCCATATTAGCTAAAGATCTTCATATTTCTGACCTCATTCTACAACACATTCATCGAGAGGTCGGCCATGGAGGTAGAAATCACATGTTGTCAAGACTACGCCAGAGATACTGGATCCCTGGTGTGGTTCCATAAGGAAGATCTTGGCAAGATGTGTGGTGTGTCGGCGGCTACATGGAGTTGCAGGTCAACAGCAGATGGCAGATTTGCCTGAAGACAGAGTTTCTTCTGAAGAACCTCCCTTCAGTCATGTCGGAGTTGACTACTTTGGTCCGTTCGAAGTCAAGCGTGGTAGGAGTCTTGTAAAAAGATATGGAGTTATCTTCACGTGTTTGGCGATAAGAGCAGTACACATTGAAGTCGCCTCATCATTAGACACAGATTCCTGCATTAATGCACTGCGACGCTTCATCGCAAGAAGAGGACAGGTCAAAGAAGAGGACAGGTCAAAGAATTGCGGTCAGACAATGGCACCAACTTTGTCGGCGCAGAGCGTGAGTTGAGACGAGCCATTGAAGGATGGAACTTGGAACAGATCAATGATGCACTCTCGTTAAAAGGAATTAAATGGATCTTCAACCCTCCCACTGGATCACACCATGGAGGAGCATGGGAGAGGTTGATTCGTTCTGTTAGAAAGGTCCTTAACTCTACTTTAAAGGTGAACTAAGTAACTTTTTAACCTTAACCGAACAGCTTTGGAGTCATTGTAATGTTTATATTACTGATTTCGTGTTGAATGGTGGTCGTCTCGCACCCCCCTGGTGCCTGTGAGCCACAAAACCACCCTTGCAACTTTGGGCCGGCGAGCCGCCGGCCTCAGTGTTAGGAAGTATCGTGTGATATCAGGTCTCGCGAGGTAACGAATTGCTTTACGGCAAAAAACAGATCTGATAAAATTCTGATAAAATGAGCATCAAACAGAAATAACCCGGCGCCGTATACATGTGGTGTTGGGCGTGCGCAGCTCTTAAAGGGCCCATACCTTATTTCCACTCGTTACAGCGTCCATCCTACTGAACAGGTACCGGTGTACAGGGGGAGGGGATCCGGCCGTGAGTGCAGAGCCATCTCTGCGTGAGTGCTATTTACGACAGTACAAGTACTCCACAGCGACTCTAGGGGTCGCTGTTTGACAAAAACGGAATTTCTACTTAGTTCTGCTTTAAGGACACAAAGTCTGGATGAGGAAGCACTCTGCACAGTGCTCTGTGAAGTGGAATCAATTCTCAACAGTAGACCCATCACCAAGGAATCGACAGATCCCAACGATTTGGAAGCATTAACTCCGAACCACCTTCTGCTTCTCAAAACCAAACCATGTTTACCTCTTGGACTATTTCAGAAAGAGGACATGTATGCACGGCGAAGATGGAAGCAAGTCCAATATATGGCTGACTTGTTTTGGAAAAGGTGGACTAAGGTGTATTTACCACAACTGCAGGAACGACAAAAATGGACCAAGATCAAGCGGAATTTCATTCCTGGAGACATCATTCTTGTAGTGGATGATTCTGCGCCCCGCAACTCCTGGATCATCGGAAGGATAACTGAAGTGCTGCCAGACAGAAGAGGACTTGTGAGACAAGTCTGGATCAAGACCCAAACCATATATGCAGGCCTGTGACCAAGATCTGCCTTCTTCAGGAATCAGCTGAATCCTGATTACTGTATTTTACTTTTGATTGAATTGACTGGACTATTTTTTTACTTTTTTCTTCTGAGAGAAGCCCGAAGATTGGCTCAGTTTTTATGATGGACTATTAATAATTTTTTACTTATTTTTCCTTCCCCTGCATGTGTATTGTATGTGTAATTATTACTGTGTGATAGCTGTAATAATTAGGGGCCGGAATGTAAGAGCCTGGTATTGTTTATTTTATGAACACATTCTTTTGGTTACTTACGGTAATTAAGGCACCTGGTGGTGGAGGAAGTGAGACTATATCATCTTCTCACCTGTGGGGTTCGGGAGGAAGAGAGGGGGTGACGGGGGAAGTCTTATTTTGTTGACCGCTGTAGAACACACTTGTATAATGCCGTTTGGACACCATTTCGTATACCAGTGAAATTACTATGGAATGTTTTGGACACACAACCTTGTTCATTTCTAACACAAATAAATCTACAAAACGCAGTCTTTGGATTCAGGTTCATTGAGCAAGCGCGTCTGGCAATTAGTTTCCCCTATTCAGTCTCTCGTCCGACAAATTATTTTGGCTTTCAGATTGTCGCCCACACCTCCCATTCTGAAACGGAAAACCCAGAGTTTCCCTCATTTCAGGGTTAACATACTCAGAGTTTTCACTTAACCTCCTTTCTGAAACGGGCCCCAGGGGTGTCTACAGAGACCGTGTTTTTTTTTACAGTGTGTTCAGGAGACAGGCAGCTAGCGGATAGTGAGGAGATGTTTGCTGTATGTAACAAAAAATGTGTTGGCCTAAAAAACGTGTGACATCGCTTAGAGCACCTTTAATAAGAAGTATAATGGTATAAGACTGGGAGGTTCTATTCAATACAGTGTGTCTAAAGAGGTAGATGGTGTAAAAAGAAAATCATGAAAGCTGGTGATGCTAAAGTCGTTTATTTAAAAAAGCAGCCCAAAAGTTCCCTTTTTTCTGAAAGTAAAACAATTTGATTTAAAGAAAATTTTCAAAAACAGCTTGATTATGTTATAACAGATGGTGACACCAAATTGCCACGGCGGGCTTTATACGATGATGGACAGATGATCTGCAGTTACGTAATCATCACGTCATCAAAGAGCGCTTGGTTTGAACTGGTTTACAACAAATATCCCAGCTAACAGACTTTTGTTATAAGAACGTTCTCCAAATATTCAGTGTTGGTTCTGGGAACGTGAAAATGTCCAGTTTTCTTGACGTTAGAGGAACGTGTTTTTAAAGGTATAATTTTCCTCAAACGTTCTTTCAACATAATTTTTTTTTTTTTAATTAAACATTCTAGGAACGTTGATTTCTAACATTCCAAGAACATAAAAATGTCCAGTTTCCTGAATGTTACTAGAACGTTATTTAAAGGTTAGTGGAAAATTTTTCACGTTCCCAGAACCAACACTGAATATTTGCAGAACGTTCTTATAACAAAAGTCTGTTTGACTGCAGCTGGAGAATTGAGATGTGTAGATTCTGCTATCACGTCTGTTGTAAAAGAAATCGACAGCGCATTCATTTTAAAAGACAAACAGAGAACTGCAATCAAGGCATTTGTCGATCGTAAAGATGTGTTTGCCGTCCTTCCTTGCCGTTTGCTTGCTCTGATTGGTTGTAGGTCTGTCCAATTGAGTGCAGAGTTTTTTCGGTTAAGGCACACCTCATAATCAATATGGAGCAAAATCAGACTCACATTCTGACTAGAATATGAGTATGATGAAGTCAGGCTAACTAAAACCATAAAGAAACATGAAAACACAGAGCAGCTCTCTGGTTTGAAAAAACAGAATCAGTCAAAGCATTAATTTCTCGATAATTACAGACTGAAACATCTAATTATTTAATTCAGTGATCTTTCTAATCAAATCCAAACCTGGGAAGTCCATAGCTATAACCCCAAAACAAACCTTGGGATTGTTTTTAGATTCGTTGTTGAGATGATCATACAGCCAGGGGTTGATGGCTTCTGCCAAATTTTTGGGGGTCTTAAATACATGCAATTTAGGCCAGCCTGTGCCACTTGAATAGATTAGAAAAACTTTATCAGCTCTTTCCTTTTCGTCTCTAGCCTTAGTCAGATGGCTTTTAATCTTTTCTTTCTTTCTTGTAACATCAGTTACTATATAGTCCTTATCTTCATCAGTTTCAGTTAGACTGATACCCAGCTCAAAGGCTTTTTTCTGAACAAATACAATCTTTCCTCTTACTTGCCCAATTGTTGGTATTTTTTCTAAAATCCAGCTAATGTCATTTTCAATCATATTTCCAATTAAATTTTGAACTGTGGCTTTAAAAAGATAAATGACAGGCTTAACTCTGACCAACACTGTCTCAGTATTATATTCAGATAAAAATGTCTTAATTGTGTCGAAAGCTTCCGGGAATGATGTATGTTGGTAAATCGGTCCATGCATAATTATTAATCCTAAGGCAGACACTCTCAAGTCGAAGTAGCGTATCCCAGCCTTTAGCTGGTCGTTTAGTGACCATGCCTGACATTCTGCTGCTGGTCCTCCGTGAAGAGCCAAGGAGTCATGGGTACCAGGAATAGTGAGCTCAGAAAGTAATGTTTCATCATTCAGAGATTTCATCCAGCCAATTTCATAATTTTTAGGGAGATTGAGTTGTGCCACGTCATTAAACACTTCTAGTTGACTACTCTTGAATATTACACAGTCCAGTCTGTGGAACAAAATCAGAATATCAGGTCAACAATACTTAACACGAGTTCTTCATACACAAACTAGTTGTGTGTGTGAGTGTGTGTGGGTAGAGGGGTAGATGGTGCAAGCAACAGCAAGATCATGAATTTAAATTCACAGGACGTATCAATATCACTGTAAAACCAAACAGTATATTTACACAATTAAATAGAGTTCACGGCACTCAAATAATACTGAAACTTGAAGTGGCTTGAATGACTGAAACAGAACTCAAACAGAAATAGTTATAGAACATTTCTAGATCCTAGAATGATAATTGAATAATAATTGTATAGTTAATTTAATCAATTAAGTGATGATTGATCATTAGTGATGAAGACCTGCTGTTAACAATCAGAATTACTGAAGGAAAGAGAAACACAAGAAATACAAGGTTTAAGGTCACCATGATGGAGATCAGCGCTTGCTTTAGTTGGGCTCTTGACCCTTGACGATTGAATACAAGATTTTCTTTGGCTGCTGTAATTGAGTGTTTATGTGACATTTGTTATGGCACATGTCAAGGAAAAGTATGATGATGACATTCATCACTTAAAGGGTAATTAATCCGGTGGACACATGAATATGTAAGGCCTGCTAATTTGATCCAATGCCGGCATTCAAATTAGCGGTGAAGGTCTCAACGCGCGTTCCGTCTCTTCCAATGGCAGAGGGATTTATAATTAAATGTAATACTTTTTATCTAATGTATTAACTCGTTTCATCTGACTCCATAGAATGAAAGTGTTTTAATGATATCTGTGCATCATTAAGTATACGTTAATGTTTGACTATTCGTTTTAACTCCAATGAAAATAAAGTCAAAGTCTGTTAGAATAATCAAATATAACAATTTATTATGTCAGGTAAATGTATTATAATAATTCCATAATCAATTGAAAGATAATCAATGCAAATCATCAAATGTTCTAGAACAAAGAGGAAAATCTTTTACCCGACATGAAATACATGAATGCTGAGTCTCGGCGACTCAGCATTCACGGGCTATCTGAGATACAGAAAGAGCCACGATCCCTTGCTGCCTTCCATTAAATAGCCAGACCTCATTTCATATGTAAACCTGTATTCACAGTGGAAATGTACTGGTAGGTAACCATTTGCTTAGTTGTAATTTGCATTCAAACAAAAGGCCAGAAGGTGTTAACTCCGAGACAAACCCTTCTGTGTGAAGGATATTTCTATATTCTTAATAACCTTATTACCTTTTGTTTTACTTCTTTTGGAATGAGACACTCGTACCAGCCACCCTGAGACCTTTAAAATGATACTAAACACAATCCTTAATGATACTCATTCACATTAAAACCATACATATATTCTTATGTGTGTTTTAGGTGATCTGTATGAAGGGGAAGGAGTGGGGGATGAGGGGAAGAAATGTAGATTAGGATGATTCAGAGGTGAGACCTTTGTCTCCGGGGAAGAGGGGGGAAGCCAAATGTTAATTTGCCAAGGTCCTTTGTCTCAATAGACCATGTGGTCAGATATTGTCTCTTCAACAAGTTTTACGGTCTTACAAATATGTACTGAAAGTGGGTGATATATGTAGTAGAATAGTAGCATAATTTTCTAATTTGGGTCCTCCTTGGTCGATAAAAGGCAGAAAATGACTTTTTAGTGCTTGCGGTTTGAAGACAGTACTCCCCATAGTGCATTGCAATGCTCAGTCCCGCAGGCCACTCCCACCTCTGCGCTACCGTCTGGAAATAACTTCACACAATTTCTAGTGAAGAGTTACTTTGCGAACTAATTATTGAATTACTCCTCGTTTTGTTTCGAAATGGTGTGCACTTGCATAGTACCGGCATGTTAAGCCAGCACAAGGAAAATACACAGAGTAAGTTCTCTGTTTAAGCAATTAAATATTTTATCTATTTTCACCATAAACATCTATCAAACATGTATCTTTATGTACAAATATATGGTTCAAAATCATAGCCTCCCAAAAGTGTTTAATAACTATTTTTTAATTAAATTTGATGTCCATTCATATCCAAACCGACAAGCAATGAATGTTCATCTTCCCTATTATCATACAAGTCTTGGTCAATTTTCCTTAAAATATAGAGGACCGTCACTTTGGAATACTATTCCTCGCTTTATTAAAACTAGCTCATCATTGTCAGTATTTAAGTCAAGCATGAAAAAACACTTGTGTGATTGTTAAAATTTCTATATATGTGTTGTCTTTAATTGTCTGTCGTTATTGTGACGATTGTTGTTATTTATTATAATAATTTGGTGTAGTATTACTTGAAAATCCAGAGGGGAGGTTTTACTATAAGCCCTTGGGGGTTTCTTACCTCTCCTGTATAATCCATATGTATTGTTTTAATATCTATTTGTTTTGTTCTTGTGCTAAATAAAAAAAAATAAAAAAAAGTTTTCATAGATTACCCAAAGATTTGGACTTGTGCAAAAAGTGGCTACGGGCTATCAATAACCCGAAGTTCGGAGAGGACACTAAAACATCTGACGGTGTGCAGTCTACATTTTAGGGATGGGACGGTATGAAAATTTCATATCACGATTATAGTGTCCAAAATTAGATGAAAATGTTCAAAAAGAACTGATGCTCACACTGAAAACATTTCAACAAGTTTTATATTTGAAAATCAACAAACAACAAATAAAACAAGCAGCTCTATGTACACTGTAAAAATGACTACAACTGAAAATGTTAAATCTAATCAATAAAATTGAGGCAACAAATGACAATCAATATTATTAATTAAATGTAACAAATTAGAATTGAGTAATAATTAACCAAATGAATTACTTAAAAGTTAACCATTTAAAATGAGTAAAATTTACACATTTTTCTAAACAAAAACATCAGAATAACAGACTGACGTCAAAGATGAATTAAGAAATCTTTTTTTTATTGCCATCATTGAAGACACCTGATGTTAACAAGCAGAATCACTGAAGGAGAAAACCGTAAATTTTAAGTCACCATTATGGAGATCAGTGTGTGTTTTAGTTGGGCTCTTGGCCCTTAACTAGGGCTGGGCGATATATCGCACGACATGTTATGCGCATCTCTTCAGTAAAGCCGGTTCCTTGATTAGTAGTAAATCACCTTCACCTGCTTTCAGATGGAAGATATGATGCAAATATGTGTTAAATTAAACCGCAAGAGTGTTAATGAGATAATTAAGTGATTAATTTAGTGATGAATGAGCATTATTGAAGACACCTGATGTTAAAGGTGCTCTAAGCGATGTCATGTCTTTTTTAGGCCAAAACATTTTTTGTCACATACAGCAAACATCTCCTCTCTATCCGCTGGCTGCCTGTCCCCTGAACACACTGTAAAGAAACACGATCTCTGTAGACAGCCCATGCTTCACAAACAGCACCAAAAACAAACTGCAGCGACCCGCTCCCCAAAACATAACAAACTGTTCCAGCCAATGACCGACAAGAAGGGTTTGGGGGTGTGGTTTGGGGGGTTAGTGTGCGGATGAGGAGGAGGGAGGGTCTAGCTAGCCTCCGTTTTGTTTGACAATAGTTCGAACGTCAACAAGAAGTGACGTCACCCAGGATCGCTTAGAGCAGTGGTTCCCAAACCTGTCCTGGCGACCCACCAACACTGCACGTTTTCTTTGTCTCCCTAATCAAACACACCTGATTCAACTCATCAGCTCATTATCACATGGGTTAATGAGCTAATGAGTTGAATCAGGTGTGTTTGATTAGGGAGACAAAGAAAACGTGCAGTGTTGGTGGGTCGCCAGGACAGGTTTGGGAACCACTGGCTTAGAGAACCTTTAACAAGCAGAATCACTGAAGGAGAAAATCACAAATTGTAAGCCACCGTTATGGCGATCAGTGTTTGCTTTAGTTGGACTCTGACCCTTATACTTTCATCTTTAAATTTTGTTTGTCAGCTGTTATTGATTTATAACAGTCAAATGAACAAAGAAAAGTGTGATCGGATAGTGTTGGTTATGTTTTGGCATAATCATGCTGTGATCTGAAAAATTAAACTTATTGAGATAGTTTGGTTTAACTTGTTATTAACAGCTTTGTGATTCTACAGCATACGATTATCAGTATTTTTCTTATAATCCAAAATATTTAATAATCATTGTTCTGAACAAAATACTTCCATATGAATTTATTTAGAAACACAGACATCAATAGTCAGCCTGTGAATCTCAAGAATGGTGACAACAATAATGCATGTTGCAGTGGCTGCCACCAATCACAACTCATTAATGGCTCCCATCATGCATTGCAGTATGAATAAATTATGATCTGAATTTTCTATGTAATTTACTTTTCCTAATTGAATATTCTGCTCGTCACCATTGTTGAGATGCATTGACTGAATCTTGATGTCTGTGTGTGCCTAATAGAAAGATTTTTTTTAAACAACTTTAAAGAAATCCTTTATATTATATTCATATATGAAATTCTGGACATTTATGAAGAATCACAGTTATGCTGTAACCAATAGCATAAATCACAAACATAAAGATCAAATGATGATTGTCATAATATAACCGACATAATTAGATCATTTTTTTTCTTTGTTGATCTGGCAGTTATAACTCAGATACAACAGCCAAACAAAATCTAAAGTTATTAATCTAAGGGTCAAGAGCCCAACTAAAGCAAACAATGATCGCCATAACGGTGGCTTACAATTTTAGATTTTCTCCTTCTTTAGATGCTCAATCATCACTCAATTAATCACGTAATTATCTCATTAACTTTAACACTCTTGAGTGTGGACTCATATACACTCCCAGGAGTGTTAATTTAACACTGGAGTTTTTGCTGTGTACAAAGAGCCGTAGTTAACTGACAAGCTGAGCCATATCGCATCAATTATCGCTGGCGATACGTCCGCGATATTAATGCGATATGGCTCAGCTTTTCAGTTAACTACGGCTCTTTGTAGTAAATGCCGCTCCATCTGAAAGCAGGTGAAGGCGATTTACTACTAATCAAGGAACCGGCTTTACTGATGAGATGCGCATAACAATATCGTGCGATATATCGCCCAGCCCTACCCTTAACTCATTAACTTTAGATCAGTGGCTCTCAACTCCAGTCTTCGCGACCCACTGCTCTGCATATTGTGTATGTCTCCCTTATTTAACACACCTGATTCAGATCCTCAGCTCGTTAGGATAGACTCTATGACAGGGGTCCTCAACTCTGGGCCGCAAGATCCACTTTCCTGCAGAGTTTACCTACAACCCTAATCAAACTCACCTGAACAAGCTAATCAATGTCTTCATGATTACTTACTACACCTTACAGGAACACAGCAAAATCCCTAGTGTTAAAGCAACACTGCTCAGAGTACATATTGTCCCAATCTAAAGAGTGTTAAAAGTGGTTAAGTTAATGAGATAATTAACTGATTAATTAAGGGATGATTGAGCATTAGCGATGAACACCTGCTGTTAACAAGCAGAATGACTAAAAAAAAGAGAAACCCAACTACAACTGACTTCAGCCAGTCTTAGATGAAATCAACTGAAGACATTAAATCTCTGAAGATCTCAGCAGAGGAGGATTAAACAACTCCACAAACAGCATTACCAGCTTCATTTATTACTAACCAGACTAACTTTATATCTGTCAGACTTCTACAGAAGTTTGTATTGAGAATTAACAGAGGTTTAACTCTTTAATTTGAAGTCACCATAACAGTGATTAGTGTTTCCATCAGTTGGGCTCTTAACTCTTAATGTATCTCTGTCTTTTTTTTTGCCGTTGTGACAGTGTGTTAAGTAAAACACATTTGCAGCAGCAAATAAAGTTAAAGCTAAAGTGAAGTGAGATCAGGTTATAATGGTTACCTGTTGATGGTTTAATAATCATCATGAAATAATTGGATTCACTGAGGTATTTGCTATTTTTTTTGCTGTTTTTTAAAACACTGTTCAATGTTTATGAGTCCACACTCAGGGACTGTTAAATGAACACTGAAGCAGTGTTAAAGTTAATGAGATGATTAATTGAGGGATAGTTGAGCATTATCGAAGAAACCTGATGTTAACAAGCAGAATCACTGTGGGAGAAAATCGTAATTGGTATGTTACCATTATGGAGATCAGTGTTTGCTTTAGTTGGGCTCTTGACCCTTAAGTTATTAACTTCAGATTTTTGTTTGGCTGCTGTACCTGAGTTACAACAGCCAGCTGAACAAAGAGAAAATGTTTTTTATGGTGTTCGCTGTGTTTTAACATTATCATTATTTCACAATCATTTGACCTAAGTAGAGCCCAATTTCCGAGTTAAATTTACTTTATTGATTATAGCAGCACTGTCCTTGACAATCATAATATGTGTAACTTTCACAATGTAATCCAAACAATTTCTTAAAACTTAATCACATACAAACCTTTTTTTTTAGACATCACTAATCAGCCTGTGAATCTTAACAATGGTGACAATTATAAAGCATTTTACAGTGTATTCTGGATGCCACCAATCAAATCTCATTCATGGCTCCCATCATGCATTGCTGTGTGAATAAATAATGAGCTTATGTTCAGAGGTCATCTTTTTGTCACCATTGTTGTGAATCATACGCTAATTCTTGATGTCTGTATGTGCCTACCTGAAAAACATTTTGGAAGGTTTTTTTTTGTTGTTGTTGTAATTGATTTGATCATTTGGATTTAAGAGAAAATACTAGAAAATGGATACTCTACAACAACAGTGCTGTTATAATCCATAAGCTACAAAACTTAACTCTGAAATTATGCTCTCAGTGATTCAGGCCAACTATTGATTATGTTAAAACACAATCAACACCATCATATCACCTTTTCTCTTTGCGCATATGGCTGTTATAACTCAGGTACAGTAGCCAAACACAATCTAAAGTTAATGACTTAAGGGTCAAGAGCCCAACTAAAGCAAACACTGATCTCCATAATGGTAACATACCAATTATTATTTTCTCCTTCAGTGATTCTGATGTTAACATCATGTGTCTTCAATAATGTTAAATTATCACTTAATTAATCAGTTAATTATCTCATTAACTTTACCACTTTTAGCACTCTTTAGATTGGGACAATATGTACTCTGAGCAGTGTTGATTTAACACTGGGGATTTTGCTGTGTTCCTGAAAGGTGTAGTAACCATGAAGACATTGATTAGCTTGTTCAGGTGAGTTTGATTAGGGCTGTAGGTAAACTCTGCAGGAAAGTGGATCTCGCGGGCCAGAGTTAAGGACCTCTGTCATAGAGTCTATCCTAACAAGCTTAGGATCTGAATCAGGTGTGTTAAATAAGGGAGACATACACAATATGCAGAGCAGTGAGTCGCGAGGACTGGAGTTGAGAACCACTGCTTTAGATGTTGTTTGACTGCTAAACGTGAATTATAACAGCCAGATGAACAAATAGAAAAGGTGATCTGATGGTGTTGGTTATGTTTTAACATAATCATTATTTCACAATCATTTGACCTGAATCACTGAACTCAAATAGAGCCCAGTTTCTGAGTAAGGTTTACTTTGTTAATTATAGCAGCACTGGCCTTGTACAGCATCATATTTTTAGCATTTTCAATTAAACCAAATGATCAAAACAATAAAAAGAAAACTTCAGAAATCATTTTATGTAGGCACACACAGACATCAAGAATTAGCGTATGAATCTCAGCAATGGTGACAAACAGATCACCTCTGATCATAAGCTCATTATTTATTCATGCAGCAATGCATGATGGGAGCCATGAATGAGTTTTGATTGGTGGCACCCAGAATGCACTGCAACATGCGTTGTTATTATCACCATTGTTAAGATTCACAGGCTGAATCTAGATCTCTGTGTCTAAAAATTAAATCAAAAACAAAAATATTTTTTTTGTATTTGAGACACGTTTAAAAATAATTCTATGGATTACCTTGTGAAATCTAAAAATATTATACTGTACAAGGACAGTGCTGCAATATTTAATAAAGTAAACCTAAACTGGGCTCTATATGAGTTCAGTGATTCAGGTCAAATGATTGTGAAATAATGATTATGACAAAACATAACCAACACCATCAGATCACCTTTTCTATTTGTTCATCTGGCTGTTACAATTCACGTACAGCAGCCAAACAACATCTAAAGTTAATGATTAAAGGGCCAAGAGCCCAACTAAAACACACACTAATCTCCATAATGGTGACTTAAAATTTACAGTTTTCTCCTTCAGTGATTCTGCTTGTTAACATCAGGTGTCTTCAATGATGGCCATAAAAAAAAAAGATTTCTTAATTCTTCTTTGACGTCAGTCTGTTATTCCGATATTTTTGTTTAGAAAAATGTGTAAATATTACTCATTTTAAATGGTTAACTTTTAAGTAATTCATTTGGTTAATTATTACTCAATTCTAATTTGTTAAATTTAATTAATAATATTGATTGTCATTTGTTGCCTCAATTTTATTGATTAGATTTAACATATTCAGTTGTAGTCATTTTTACAGTGTAGTTTTTTAAGCAAGATTCTATTCTGTGCCATTTCCTTCTTTATAATGATCGTCGTCAATAGCAACGCATTATTACACAGCGCGCACATCCATGTATCACAACGGACGCGCGCTCTTGTTTCATTCAAATACAACTTGGCGTCTTGCGTCTCCCGTTTTTGTTTGAATTGAAAATGAAATCAGAGTTGATTTATTGTTTACAGAGTTTGATAATATTGTTGTGATCATCTTGTCTGGACGATTGTTTTGTATGCTGTACAAAATGGATTTATAAACAGGTAAGATTTAAAACATTTATCTCAATTCAATATGTCCCCGTAATTATGTGGTGTTACGTTATGTGTATTTGTCTTCATGTTTTGTCCTCATGTATTAAATAGTTGATTAAACATTGTCTCCCGCACGTGAGAGAGTATCTGCCAGAACATTTTCTTTTCCCTTCTTGTAGCGAATTTCCACATTAAACTCCTGTATGATTAGTGCCCAACGCATAATACGTTGGTTGGAGTTACGCATCCGAGACAGGAAAACCAACGGGTTATGATCCGTAAAAACTACCAGAGTTAATGAGCTTGACCCCACATAGACCTCAAAATACTGCAACGCAAACAGTAAAGCTAGAGCTTCCTTCTCAATTGTACTATAATTCAACTGATGTTTCAAAAACTTTCTCGAAAAATAACATACAGGATGATCAACCCCTTGCACATCCTCCTGCAGAAGAACGGCACCAGCGCCAGTAGCGCTAGCATCCACGTCCAGCTTGAACGGCGTCGAGAAGTTAGGGGCAGAAAGTACCGGTGTACTGCACAGCAATGATTTAACAGACTCAAACGCTCTCTGACATTCATCAGACCACATATAGTCTCGGTTTTGACCGAGCAAATTGGTCAAAGGTAACACTACATCCGAAAAGTTTTTGCAGAATCCTCGATAGTATCCCGCCATACCAAGGAAACGTATCAGCTGTCGTTTAGTATTCGGGACAGGAAACTGTATGATAGCCTGCACTTTGGCAGCAACAGGACGAACTGCCCCCTGACCAACCTGTTTGCCCAAGTATGTCACTGTAGCCCTTCCAAACTCACATTTCGCAAGATTTAGAGTCAAATTAAAGCCATGCAGACGGTCAAACACCATACGAAGTGTTTTAAGATGTTCCTCCCAGTCAGAAGAATACACCACAATGTCGTCTACACAGCAAAATTCCCAGAGTTAAATTAACTCTGCTCAGAGAACATTTGGTCCCTCTCTACAGAGAGTTAAAATAACTCTGAATCAGAGTTAAAGGTAATGAGATACTTAAGTGATTAATTAAGTGATGATTCGGCATTAATGATGAACACCTGCTGTCAACAAGCAGAATCACTGAAGGAAAGAGAAACAACAAGAACAGAAAAAAAGATAAACACAAGAACTACAACTGACTTCTAGCCACAGCCTTAGATGAAATCAAATGTAGACAAAAGACATTAAATCTCTTTAGTTCTCAGCAGAGGAGGATTAAACAACTCCACAAACAGCATTACCAGCTTCACTTATTACTAACCAGACTGACTTTATTTCTGTTAAGTCTACAGAAGGTCTTTTTGAGAATTAACAGAAGTTTAGATGTTGATGATTTATTGAAAATGTTTGATCACCATTATGGCAATGAGTGTTTCCTTTAGTTGGTCAGATTTGACTCTTGGCTTTTACTCTGAGTTTGTGTTTTTTGTAACAGATTTTACCAAAACATGTAGTTTGTAACAAAGAAAGTCAAAAACAATGATGATCAGGTGATATAGTTTTCAACAACAAAAAATAGAATAATGCACTTATCTCATCACTGTCCAAAAGTGGTTATATGATGTTAATACATTATATTCACTTACAATACTCTCTTGCCACAGATCGGACATTCTGATTTTTGACTTTTAAAATACATTATGGGGATTTTTTTTTCCCAAGACACAGACATCAAGAATCAGCATATGAATCTCAACAATGGTAACATGCTTCATGCCGCAATGCATGCTGGGAGCAACAATAATATAAAACGTATGGCTCCCAGCTTATCTTTTTTTTCTGTTCTTGTTGTTTCTCTTTCCTTCAGTGATTCTGCTTGTTGACAGCAGGTGTTCATCATTAATGCCCAATCATCACTTAATTAATCACTTAAGTATCTCATTAACTTTAACTCTGATTCAGAGTTATTTTAACTCTCTGTAGAGAGGGACCAAATGTTCTCTGAGCAGAGTTAATTTAACTCTGGGGATTTTGCTGTGTAAATATGCATCACAGTTAGAAATGCCCGCCAGAACCCTATTCATCAGACGTTGAAACGTGGCAGGAGCGTTTCGCAGTCCGAACGCCATAACGGTGTACTGTAGCAGGTTATCAGGCGTAACAAAAGCAGAAACTTCAGCAGCGCGAGGAGTCAAGGGCACTTGCCAATAGCCCTTAAGTAGATCCAGCTTCAAAACGAAAGTAGCAGACCCCACCCTGTCCACAGAATCCTCCATGCGGGGCAAGGGAAATGAATCTGACTTGGTGGTGGCATTGACTTTTCTATAGTCAGTGCAAAAACGAACCGTGCCGTCACTTTTCGGAACGAGGAGGCAGGGGGAACTCCAAGCACTGAAACTCTGTACAGCCAACCCGTTTTCCAGTAAATACTTCACCTCATCCTGCATAACCTTACGCTTAGTTGGGTTCAGTCTATAAGCATGCTGCTTAATTGGTGGATGATCTCCTACATCAATGTCATGGCACACTGCAGTCGTCCTGGATGGTACATCAGAGAACAAAGTTAGATATGACTGAATTAGCTGACAAATATCTGCTCGAAAAACCTCAGAGAGATAGGACAGATAAGATGGCAAATCATCAAGGATCTCCGAATTTTGCAAACGGGCACCAGTAACAGAAACACTTCGCATGGTCAAACCATCCGAATCAGAACCATCAGAAGTAGGCATAACGGACACAGATGCAACTGAAACAGGACATTTCTCTTTTCGGTCTCGCGAAACGTATAACTTCAACATATTAATGTGACAAACGCGAGTTTTCCTCTTACGGTCAGGTGTACGAATTATATAGTCTGTTTCACTCAGTTTGGCGTCAATCACATATGGGCCAGAAAACTTAGCCTGTAGGGCTGATCCAGGAATAGGGAGCAAAACCAAGACCCTGTCACCCTGGTTGAAAGAACGTGAAACAGTTTTTTTTGTCAAATCGAGTCTTCATCTTGGCTTGGACCGACGCCATAGAGGCACGAGCAAGTTCACACACCCGGTGCAAGCGTTCACGAAATGAGCTAACATAGTCCAAGATATTAATGACGTCATTTGATTTACAGCCCATCATTTTCTCCTTCAGTAGTTTCAGCGGCCCTCTCACAGTATGGCCGAAAACTAGTTCAGCAGGACTAAAGCCAAGGGATTCCTGCTGAGTCTCACGCACCGCAAACAATAATAAAGACAAACCCTCATCCCATTCTTTCTCTGACTGAGCACAAAATGTACGCAACATTGACTTTAGGGTTTGGTGAAACCGTTCTAACGCGCCCTGCAACTCTGGATGGTACGCGCTAGAAACTTCGTGTTTTATATTGAGCTGTGACAACACTTGTTTGAATAACCGAGACATAAAATTTGTGCCCTGATCAGTCTGCACCACCTTTGGTAAGCCAAATGTTGAAAAGAATTTAATTAAAGCTTGCAATACTCCCTTGCTTCTTATAGTGCGTAAAGGCACAGCTTCCGGGAAACGGGTGTTAGAGCACATCATAGTTAATATAAATTTATGTCCGGACTGAGTCCGTGGCAAAGGACCCACGCAATCTAAAATCACCCGCTCAAACGGCTCACCAATAACTGGGATGGGGCATAGAGGCGCTGGGGAAATCAACTGGTTTGGCTTTCCCACAATCTGGCAGGTATGGCATGAACGACAGTATTTCACAACATCTGATCTTAAACCAGGCCAGAAGAAATGACCTAAAATACGGTGGTATGTTTTTGTAACGCCCAAATGACCAGAAAAACTGTGATCGTGAGCTAACATCAACACATGCGATCGAAACTGAATGGGCACAACTATCTGATAAACTGCATCAGCTTCATATTCAGAGAGCACTGGCGTCCTTTTTCGCATTAGCAACCCGTCGTCCCAAAAATAAGCAACAGGTTTCTTAAAAATATCCTCGTGCTTCACAACGGCAATTCTACACCGAGCCAGAGAATCGTCATTTCTTTGCGCGTTTGCTAGTGAAATTCTATCAATAGTAGAAGTCAAATCAATTTCAGCACTGGATACTGGGGACAGCGACTCCGAGGGCGTACACTCTTCTTCCACAGGAAACTCCTGACAAACGTCAGCGCTGTAAGGGAAAGCCACAAAGCTATCGGAAAGGTCAATTACGTCACCATATTTACGTGACTGCGCTCGCGTAACCACGCAGGCCGGAAATACAGAAGTTAGGTTTGAAACAGAGTCTACCACATTTCGTGGGTCAGAAAGCAGATCTTCAATTACTTCAGGAAACGGCAATACCTTTCCCCCAGCGAGATCATTACCGAGAATCAAATCAATCCCTTTAATGGGTAATTGTGGACGAACCGCAATCTTAACAAGATCAGAAACAAGGTCAGATTGAATGTTTACATGATGTAAAGGAACTCTGACAATCCCTAACTCAATTCCTTGAACCAAAACGTCGGACCCACAATACGAATCATTAGAAAACGGTAAAATGTTGTCACGCACAAATGATTGGGCGGACCCAGTATCTCGGAGAATGCGAACGGGAACTTCAACACCCTCTTGCCCATTAAGAAAAACTATCCCAACTGGTGGACTCGTAACACGTGCAAATCCAACACCCTTCGGCGCTTGACTGTTTAAAAACTGATTTCTCTTTTTTAAAACTGGACAACCAGCAATGAGGTGGCCAGCTTCATGACAATAAAAACACTCACATGATTCACCCTGACTCGATATAGCAGCAGTTGCTAAATTTTTCGAACTCTTTTCAAATTGGGAGAATTCACGACGCACAGACGAAACGAAAACATTTTTATGAGTCAATACGAATTCGTCAGCTAAAACAGCGCCATGTGCCAGCGTATTTACTTTTTGCTCATTCAGATATACAACAATCTTGTCTGGTAAGGTTGTTTTGAAATCTTCCAATAACATAAGCTCGCGAAGTTGCTCATAATTATTTACCTTGCTGGACTGGCACCATTTATCAAAAATAAAAATCCCTTTTCACGGGCAAACTCAACAAATGTCTGATTGGTGGCTTTTAAATGACCACGAAATTTTTGACGGCATGCTTCAGGAACAAGCTCATATCCCCTAAGCACCGAGGCCTTCAAAACATCATAATCTAAACTCTCTTCAATAGACAAAGCAGCACATACTTCTTGAGCTTTACCAGTTAGTTTACACTGCAGCAAGAGTGACCAAATATCTCTTGGCCACTGCAAAACGACAGCGATTCGCTCAAACGCACTGAAGTACGAATCAATCTCCGTTTCTCGAAACGAAGGAACTAAACGAATCTGTCTACTAATATCAAATTCACCCGTACCTGGAGAATGTGGAGCAGGAGAAATAACAGAAGGACCACTGGGAACAGACGCCCTCGAAGGCTGTGATGCACTCAGCGGCACCGTCGAAACGCGGCGCGCCTCAAGTTCACACTGCCTAAAGCGCAGAAGCTGTGTATCATGTTCTTCTCGCTTAACTTGCCAATCAAGCTCTTTAAGTCGTATCGCCAATTTAAGATCCGTTGTATTTAGACCCATTAATGGATCTGGCTCTAACATTGGAACTGCCTCCGCTCCTAACTCATCCGTCGCATAAGCAGCATCGACATCCCGTACCACTGGTTCAACTTTCAACACCCCATCCAGCACTAAATTCTCCTGTACCACATCTCGTATTACTTGTTTAGTGGCTACTTTAGATATAGATATATCATAATGATCTGCCAAAAGAATCAAGTCAGATTTACGGCAGTTTTGTAAAGCCTCTACCGTAGGAGACTGTTTAAACGCCTCAATACTAAACTCCATATTCACAATAACAACAATCCACCAATCAGACAATGAAATAAGTACTCACCAGCAAGGCAAATTATAGACTCCCTTACAAACGAATCAGATGAAATGGACGAGCCCCCATTTTATGTGTAATTATTGCGTCTTACCCATAGCGGACGTAATAGTGGTAAAAATAAAATCGGTGTAACAAGTGTACAATGAAACTATACATTACTAAAATGTCACTCTTAATAATAGTATTGTTTGAAGTTGTTCGTTCGTCTTTGGCTCAAAGCCACTTGCTGCGAACCTTTCTTCGCGTAAGCTGCGCGTTTATTTCAAGTGGGTGACAAAATATTTCAACTTAAAACAATATTTCGTGCCCAATTATTTCCCAGACGTAGTTTTGGTATTGAGGTCCAAGTTAACTTCCCTTGCGTTCGCTATAGCCTACAACACTGGGTGATGGTCACACAAGACGACTCGGAAGTCAAGTTTCCCTCAGGACTTTTGTAAAAGCCAAAATATGACCACACCTCAGATAAGGTTCTCTTAAAAGGCTAGAAAAATCTCCCGAGCACGGTAACTGCCTTCCGCCATTCCTTCTCGATTAAAAAAATTTTGCGCGCTGTGCCTGCCTCAGACTGTTGCTGGCTGGACAGGTTTTACAGTGAGTTACTAAAATTGCGATAATCAAACACGGTTTTAATGATAATTAAATTTTAAACGATAATACTAACCGTCAGTAGCCTACATTTTATCGTGGTTTATCGTGAAACCGGTAATCGTCCCATCCCTACTACATTTCAATCCAGAAGATTTCGAACCCAACCCCTTATGGTGTGTTCACACCGAACGCGAATAGAGCGTCAAATACGCGTCTATTGCGTCTAGTTAGACGCTTGAACATTCGCTCGAGTTCAAATTTTTCAACTTGCGCGGATTCGCGGCAAACGCGTTGCCCAATTCGCGTCATTTGCAACGCCCAGGGCGAATGATGCGCCTATTCGCGTCTTTGCATTGACTTTGTATGTAATCCACTCGCGCAAATAATTAAATTCGCATTCGGTGTGAACACACCATTTGAAGAGACCCGCGCTAGTGAAAACCGCAATTCCGTCGATATTTACCTTGTCAGATGATGACGACGAACAGCCAGGAACGTCTGGAACTAGCAGTGCTAGTAGCGCTAAATGCATTTGCCTGAAGGTAAGGTTCTTTCTGACTCGACTCTATTAGCAGCTAGTGGCTACTGAGAACACACACTGACATAGTCGTCTGCTGTAAAGCAACACATCTCCTATGATTTAGTCTGTTTACAAATTTTCAAAAAGTTTCTGCCGGTGAAATCAAACGCACTGGCACTGATCTGTGATAGGTCTGTTAACGCATTAGGTCCAACCCCCTATGGGCGGGTTTGAAAGGGTGGGAACTAGTGCTTGTAGTCTTTACAGAACCCCCCCTCGTCTCAGGGGAAAATGAGAGAGTTGCACGACCATTCAATATTATGACTGGGTGTCTAACAATAAAAAGCTTAATGCAAATGGGTGGAGTGTCCCTTTAATGGCTTGATTCACTAATCTCATTCAGTCTAATCTCTGATTATATTACTAGTTCCATTCAAAAATCGATTCTACAGCATAAGAACTAGCAATGTTATGACTATCAGATAATATGAAGGATTTTACAGAAAATGTAATTCAGTACCAAAACTAACACAGATATCATGAATCAGCATTTGAATCTCAACAATGGTGACCATCAAAAAATGATTGATACTGCAATGCATGCTGGGTACTACCATAATACAAACTAGGGCTGGGCGATATATTGCACGATATTGTTATGCGCATCTCGTCAGTAAAGCCGGTTCCTTGATTAGTAGTAAATCGCCTTCACCTGCTTTCAGATGGAGCGGCATTTACTACAAAGAGCCGTAGTTACCTGACAAGCTGAGCCATATCGCATTAATATCGAGGACGTATCGCCAGCGATATTTAATGTGATATGGCTCAGCTTGTCAGTTAACTCCGGCTCTTTGTAGCAAAAACTCCAGTGTTAAATTAACACTCATGGGAGTGTATTTGAGTCCACACTCAAGAGTGTTAAAGTTAATGAGATAATTAAGTGATTAATTGAGTGATGGTTGAGCATTATTGAAGACACCTAAAGCAGAATCACTGAAGGAGAAAATCTAAAATTGTCAAAATTGTGACCCTTAGATTATTAACTTTAGATTTTGTTTGGCTGTTGTATCCGAGTTATAACTGCCAGATCAAGAAAAAAAGTGATCTAATTATGTTGGTTGTATTATGACAATCATCATTTGATCTTTATGTTTGTGATTTATGCTGTTGGTTACAGCATAACTGTGATTCTGCATAAATATCCAGAATTTTAGATATAATATAAAGAATTTCTTAAAAAAGTTTTTTTTTTTTTTTTTTATCTTTCTTTTAGGCACACACAGACGTCAAGATTCAGTCAATGCATCTCAACAATGGTGACGAGCAGAATACTCAATTAGGAAAAGTAAATTACATAGACAATTCAGATCATAATTTATTCATACCGCAATGCATGATGGGAGCCATTAATGAGTTGTGATTGGTGGCAGCCACTGCAACATGCATTTTTATTGTCACCATTGTTGAGATTCACAGGCTGATTATTGATGTCTGTGTTTCTAAATGAATTCATTTGAAAGTGTTTTGATCGGAACAATTTTTATGAAATATTTTAGATTATAAGAAACATACTGATAATCATATGCTGTGGAATCACCAAGGCTGTTGCTAATGACGTAAACCAAACTACCTCAATAAGATTCTTATTCAGATCACAGCATTATGCCAAAACACAACCAACACTTTCAGAGCACACTTTTCTTTGTTAATTTGACTGTTATAAATCAATATCAGCAGTAGTGTTGTCAAAAAACTCGGTACTTCGGTACCAAGTCGGTACTAAAAAAAATAACGGTTACGGTACCAGCTTTTCTAGGTACCGAGTACCAGGTTAATCCGGTTCTTGATGCGCTGTCCGAAAGGTGCAGAGTTGCGTCCTCTTCATAAAAACACTGAGACATGGCGACCGGCGGCGCTGCTAATGCATTGGCTCTGAATCCACTTGTTGACAAGAAAGGAGGAAAGAGCCACATATGGAAATATGTTGAATTAGGCTAATGTCACGTTGCCATAAAGGGCCGTTCACACGCGTCACAAAGCACATTTTTTGCCCGTGCAAATTTCAAATGTAGGCGCGCGGGAAGCGCGCTCATAATAGAAGCGAGCGACGTGTGCGAGCTTGTTTTTCCAGGCGCGTCACTGTTTATGGTTGCATAGCGGAGACACGCGAGAGCGAGCGCTTGTGGAGAGAAGGAGAAAGCGGTGCAAACTTCCCTCTCCGTGATGACGAGGAAGTATCAGCAAAGAATTAATTGATTTCTAGCCCTTGCATTGGAAATCAGCTACAGGGCTCTCAAGTTTTGAAGACAGGCAAGAGTGACATTTTTGGCAGTTTTGGATTAAATAAAAGTAGGCTATACAGTTAAGTCAAATAAAACATGTTTTATCTAATGTATAGTTTGGTAACACCACAATAAGATACCATTCATTAACATTACTTGATGTGTTAACATCAACACATTGAGTGAATAATATATTTTTACAACATTAATTAATGTTTGTGAATGTTATTTAATACAAACACTTGATTGTTCATGTTTGTTCACTTCATTCATTGTGCATTAAATAATGTTAACAGATAAAACTTTTGATTTAAAAAAATTTATTTAGTATATTTTTAAATTAAACCCAAGGAGAATAATTGCCGTGTATATAACTATGGTTTATTGTTAGGTCATTTTATCTAATGTTATCTAACAAATATAATCTTATTGTAAAGTGTTTTTAATACTACAGTTTCCATCTTTGTATCTGTGATATACACTTTAATATATGTAAATTTTATCTAAATTAAGCTTTGGTACCGAAATTGGTACCGAGAACCGTGGATTTTCACTGGTATTGGTACCGAATACTGAAATTTTGGTACCGTGACAACACTAAGCAGCAGACAAACAAAATATAAGTGAAAGAATAAGTGTCAAGAGACCAACTAAAGCAAACACTGATCGCCATAACGGTGGCTTACAATTTGTGATTTTCTCCTTCCGTGATTCTGCTTGTTAACATCAGGTGTCTTCAATAATGCTCAATCATCACTAAATTAATCATTTAATTATCTCATTAACTTTAACACTCTTGAGTGTTAATTTAACACTCATATCTGCATCATATCTTCCATCTGAAAGCAGGTGAAGGTGATTTACTACTAATCAAGGAACCGGATTTACTGATGAGATGCGCATAACAATATCGTGCGATATATCGCCCAGCCCTACTCATAACTATTGTTTTAATAAACTTAAATGAATTGAGGTAATCGGTTTCCTCAAACGAAATGAGTTAGCTTAACTTGTTGGGTTTTACAAGCCACTTCAAGTTTCACAATAACATTTTATGTGCCATTTTCTCCATTACTTTTTATAACATTAACTGTACACACAGTCTCATAAGGACGTGTGCAGTGTGCCACCCAGGTAAAGGACAAAATGCAATATTAAAACAAATGGTTGTTTAACACACCTAGGTGTTCATAACATCCCAATTGCATAAGTCTAAGTTAGAAAAGGGCAGGTAATGACCTTATCATCAACTTTTGTCTTTTGTAAAATCAACTTATATAATTAATGTGGTTCAGATAACATACTACTTTGAGATTCTGTTGATTAAACCAATCTCTTTTGTATTAACTAAAAAAAATATTTTCAATGAACTCAATATTTAAAGGCAACCAGGTTACTTTCTTTTTTTTTAAAGTTAAACCAACAATTATTTTTTTGTTGTGGTGATCAGTATTCAATGCAAATATTAAATAACATTATCCAAACCCCAATAACCCAGCCAATTTCAATAAAATGAAATAAATCACTTCAGGTTTTTTTTTAACTCACAGCAGCATCAATATGAAGAGAAATTTGCCAGGAACTCCCATTTTCTTCATTGTCTAAGAACAGTACGGAATAAAACAATACATTAGTACAAAATTGCATTTACAAAGAGGTTTTAATGCAGTATAGAGGTGACATCAATGTATATACACAGATCATAGTTTGAGGAAGCAATGGTCAAATGTTATGTTTTTGTTTTGTTTTTTACAAATGTTTGACAGATAAAATGAAAATTGCTAAATACATATAGCGTTTCTTTAGTTTTATGGCTTTAAATTTAAGTCTACATTAAATACAGCCGACCCAATTCTTACTGTTACAAAAAAAAGGGGGAAATAATACCTCACAATTCTTGATGGACACCCAAACACAAGTGTTGATCACAGCAGCGTTTTCGTTCTGGTAGAGTTCTGTCTGGGAGCTATAAGAACTCACTGATATCATTTGATTGGCCATTGGCTTGAAGTATATTTGCATGCTGTATTAAATGGGCCCTAAATTCATTTTAAGCCCAACTTAAAATGTATGAATTTCTTTGCATTACTTAACCAAAAATATCTAACAAATATCCTTTATTTTAAAGAGCACAAGCAAACCCGGCATTAATTTATAGATTGTTTTAAATTATAAAACAATAGACATACTGTTTAAAGTGAAAGAAAGAAGTATAGACACTATCTGTTTGTCAAACAATAGCGGAGCATTTTTAAAGTAATGGAGTATTCAAAGCACTCTGACACCTGTGTGAACTTAAATAAAACTGATTGTATTTACATTTTTCATATTGTTAATTATATATAATTTAGAGTTAATTATGTGAAATTACAATTAAGTTTTGATAGATCTGGCAGAGGGGATGTTTTTCAGAGAATAATTATTTGGGAAAACAAATTATTTTTATGGTGCTTTTTTCCACTCTTTATAAATTCTTGCAGTAAAAGTCATTGTCCATGGAACACTCAGAAATACAGAACTTCTATTTTTTTATTCAATGGTCAAAAGAAATTCATACAGGTTTGGAATGACATGATAATGATTAAATGATGACAATTTACACAGATATATTTGATTTGATATCTGAGTGAGAAATATAATCCAATGTATGATCATTCTATATGATTCTGCAAACTGGGTGTCATTGAAATTGACAGTGAGACACAATAGTCCTACTCCATTGCAATATCAGTCTTTTGCAGAGACTGTTTACTTGAGTACTGTACTCAAGTACATTTTGAGTATCTACTTGAGTATTTTTTTTGGAAACTTTTTACTTAAACTTCATTACATTTGAAAGACAAATTATTGCATTGCAAGAAGCTGCCTCCTTGTCATTTCTGACTTATAACAAAAAACAAAAAAAAACAAAAAAGAATGTCCAAAAGCTGCTATGTGACAAGGTGTACAGCAAACAAGCTAAAAAAAAAACGGATTATTTTTTATAAGATGTCGACCCCAAAAAACGAGCGTTTAAGGACGCAAAAAGTGGATACAGAGAATAGAGACAGAGCGCAATGAGAACTACGTCCAGTGGAGGGGAAGGTAATCTGCGACAGGAATAGCTTAGCTTACAGATATATAATATATAAAACTGACATTTGGATACTTGACTTACCAAATTGTTTACTGCACACGTAGTGTATTTTTAGTGCATACTGAGTGTCAGGATCCCACAATTTACCCATTCGTCCCAGCCTGTATCTACTTTTGTCATTATTTGCCCACCTCTGGTCTTTTAATCTTATCTGTTTTTTCAAGGTATAATAAAAAAAGATATAATTGACCATACATTTGCTGTCTGTGTGATTACATGTAAAAATTAAGATAATCACACCTAAGAAGCCTTTTTATAGCACCAGACAGAAATGACGTTGGACATCCTCAGATAACATTCCCCAGATAGCATAATACACTCAGGCCAGTTCTGGTTAGATTATCGCCTGCCGTAGACATACCCGTCGGCCCGCTTCTGTCTGCTGCAGTTATGTGGCATATCAATTATGTCCTTCAGCATTTGGTGGAGGTTATCTGGAATAGGTAAACCTGTGAGTTAGTTGGTTTAAGTTCAATTCATTTCTTCATAAAATTTACTGACAAGGAAAGCTTGACATGCTGTTGACAATGTTTTAGAAGGATGACATGCAGCCCATTACTGTGTGTGTGTGTGTGTGTGTGTGTGTGTGTGTGTGTGTGTGTGTGTGTGTGTGTGTGTGTGTGTGTGTGTGTGTGTGTGTGTGTGTGTGTGTGTGTGTGTCAGTGGCGGCTGCTGGTCTTTCAAAGAGGGGAAGCTCATTTTCATTATTTAATTTATAAATAATATACATCATTATTTATTTTTTATATGTACACCCATACATGTTAGTGTATAATTATCACACACACACACACACACACACACACACACATATATGAACTGTTTTATTAATTCATTTATAAATAATATATTTTGTTATAGTTTTTGTTTATTTTTTTGGTTGCTGATAAATAAATAAATAGAAATCAGGTTGACAATAATTATTAGCACTGTCTATCGTGCAGTTTGCTAGCTGGCTAGTTCCCATGACGCTAGCCTACACTGTTAGACCTTACCAGGTTTTTTACAGTAAAATACTGGCAAAAGGTCAAATTCTGACACTATCATACCATTTTCCATTAAAACAGTAATATACCGTAGAAAACAAAACTAGCCTACAGGAATATACTGTGAATTAACAGCTCTCAAAGTCAACACTCAGAGACTGTGTTCCTAATCACACTCTATACCCTCATTCACTATTCCCTACATTAGTTCACTAATATAGTCCACTTGAATGAAAAGAAGTGAGTGAATTGAGACACTGATGAACACCTGATAAGCAGAATCACTGAAGGACAGAGAAACAAGAACAGAAAAGAGAAACACAAAAACTACAACTGACTTCCAGCAACACTGAGTGTGAAACCAGATTACAAACCAGTTTACGCTTATTTACTTCAGACATGTACAAAAGTTCTTGTTGAGAATTAACAGATAATAAAGTAAAAATAATACATTTTGTTGTCACCATAATCGAGATCAGTGTTTGCTTTAGTTGGTCTCTTGTCCCTGGACTTCTTGCATTCATCTCTCTCTGACTGCTGTAACAGTGAGTTTATAAAGCACATTTGTTGTAGCAAGAAAAAGTCAAGTGGAAATTGATCTGATGATATTGGCTTTTGAGATGATGTGAGTCATTCTGGATACGTCTGATTTTCAGATCTTTCCCTCTATATATTTTTTGAATGTATTGGTATTTAATGTGAAATTTGTGTTAATTTATGGGTATAAAAGAAATCTGTGAATCTACAACATGAAATCAGAATTTCGGTTATTCGTGTCTTCTGAAGAATATTGTAATCATGTAATGGATTAAAAAAAATTCTGTCTGACTCAGACACACAGACATCAACAAATATAATATGAATCTCAACAATGGTAACAATCAAAACTTTAATGCAGTAGTGCATGCTGGGTTCCAGGATAGTATAAAACTCCCAGCATGCTTTGCTGCATGAATAAAAAAAAAATATTGCCACCATTGTTGAGATTGATGTGCTAAATTTTGATATCTCTGTGTTTCTACAAGACAGTGTAGCTCTGTTTTTTTTGGTTTATGAATGATGTGTTAAAAAAAAGAGTCATTGTAATTTATTTCTGTGGTTTCACGGTGGTGGTAAAGTAGGGCTGGGTACCGAGTTCGGTACTTTTTAGGTACCGACCGAATTGCCTCGATACTACCGAGTATCGAAACATGTCTTGTTTTTCGGTACCACATTTCGGTACCTAAGTGGTTAATCTCGTCAATGTCAGTGAAACAATAAGCATGCAGCATGATTGGCTGTGGCGGAAAAACACTAGTTTACGCGGCTGCCCAGAGACGCGGCTCGTCGCACGTGAGGCTGCACTGCAGTGTGTGTGTGTGTGTGTAAGCGTGCGTCCCAACCCAGATATATAGAAAATATGTGGAAATGATCCAAAGTGTACCTATGTCATGTGCCAGACTCGATGCCAGATGCACGCGATGCAATATTTTCGACAAGATCATTGCTGTCAAGACCGGCAACACGGTAAATCTAGGCACTGAAGCGCACAAAATACACTTGAGAGTAATGGTGTTCACATCGAACGCGAATAGAGCGTCAAATACGCGTCTATCGCGTCTAGTTCGACGCTTGAATCTTCAGCTCGAGTTCAAATCTTTCAACTTGCGCGGAAGACGTTCGCGGCAAACGCGTCACCCAATTCGCGTCATTCGCGACACCCGGCGCGAATGATGCGTCTATTCGCGTCTTTGCATTGACTATGTATGTAATCTACTCGCACAAATAATTAAATTCGCGTTCGGTGTGAACACACCATTAGTAAACACTTGTTCAATAATAAATAATTGAAATATCTCCTTGCTATTGTTTCCACATCCATAATCATTAGGCTACTTTTGCCAGTGCTTTGCTGCAAGCTTCACGTGCAGGTATATATCCCGCCCCCCAGCCTATATTTAATTTAATTCACATTTATTTGTATAGCATTTTTCACAATACATATCGTTTCAAAGCAGCTTTACAGAAAATGCATGTCTAAATTACAATTTAGAGTGATCTGTTATCAGAGGTGACAGTGTAATGCATTTCAATTAATTTTCATTCAGTTTCATCGTTAATTAATGCATTAAGTTAAAGCAGAAACAATGAGCTCATTGAAGTAAAGAATACATGTTGTTAAATGATTAGGAAACATAGAAAACTTTAGCATTGGTGCTTTTTTACATACTCAAAATATGAGTGTAAAAAAGTCAACAAACTGAAAAAAAAAATTAGGTAATGTTATATTGTTAAACCTGGTTACATAAAATTGGTATCGAAAAAAGTATCGTTCAGGAACCGGTATCGAAGTCAAGGTATCGGTATCGGTATCGGTACCGAACATTTTGTTACGATACCCAGCCCTATGGTAAAGTAACACTTTTGGAGAGTAATTAAAGTAATTAAACTCTGAATGAGTGAGAATGATTCCTTTAATGAATGAACAGGCAATATGACGATTTTCATATTTTGGCAAATCCAATCATTCATAAAATGTGTGTGTGCACAAGTGTGACTTGCAAAAAAAAAAAGCACAGCTCAAGCAGCAAAAGAAAAACCCATGTTATAGCATCAGCATACCAACTAAAGCAAACACTGATCTCTATAATGGTAACGTACATGTATGACAGAAATAAAGCCATACTGGTTAATAATAAGTGTAATAATGTTTAATGGCTGGAAGTCAGTTGTAGTTCTTGTGTTTCTCTTTCCTTCAGTGATTCTGCTTGTTAACAGTAATGTTCATCACTAATGCTCAACAATCACGTACATATTCTCTTAATTATCTCACTGCAACACTGTCAATGTTACTTTAAACTCTTTGTAGTGTGGATTTTCCTGTGGGGTTGAAAGGGTTAACAGTGCAAGATAAAAAGACACACCCACAAAATGTATTTTAACAGCAATAAACTGTAAGTTATAAAACAGGTTTATACTGGCAACACTGTTGCCAGTAGTTTACTGTAAAATCTTGTTTTTGGGTCACCATTGTGCTGAAGAGTAGAGCCTGTGCTTGAGTCCAGGAGAAGATCTACAAACATTGATGGTACGCAGCGTGTTGCTTTATTTAAAAGACAGGGACTGTGTAGTTGCTGGTCCAGTGGAAATCTCTTTATTTGCAAAAGTTGGTCCCACTTTATATTAAGTGGCCCTAATACCTGTGAACTTACATGGTACCTAGATATGTACTTAGTATGTAACTACAGTGTAAATACACATTGGTACATAGTATTTACAACTGTAATATTTGTGTAACTACACATATGTAACAACCCACGGAATGGTATGTGTAAGTACAAATGTGTAACAGGACATTGGTAACAACACTTTTTCCACTAAAGTAAGTACACATGTGTAACAGGCATTATGTAACTACATTTTGTAACAACTATATGTATTCACACAAGTTGTTCCACTTCCACACGCAGTCTTTCATACTGTAGTTACCAGTTAAGAACACACTGAAACCATGATGATTCCTATGTGTATACCATGTATTTACTATATGACCGGCAGGACTTATGTTGAATTACAGCGAAAGATTTTTTCCTTGTGGTACCAGTGTACATACATGGTCACTCCTCAGGCAACATCTTGATACAATGTGTTAAACTGTCATAACTTACTGTGTATTATGCAAAACCCAAACCTCTGTGCAACTGTACTAACAGTGTACTTACATGGTAACTCCTCAGGAACTGTCCACTTAATATAAAGTGTAAAATGGTCATTACTTACTGTGTATTATGCAAAACCCAAACCTCTGTGCAACTGTACTAACAGTGTACTTACATGATAACTCCTCAGGAACTGTCCACTTAATATAAAGTGTAAAACGGTCATTACTTACTGTGTTTTATGCAAAACCCAAACCTCTGTGCAACTGTATTAACAGTGTATTTACATGGTAACTCCTCAGGAACTGTCCACTTAATTTAAAGTGTAAAACGGTCATAACAGAGACCATCTCAGCAAACCCAAACCTCTCATAGTTTTATTAACAATAGCATTAAAATATATTTTGAGCCACTAATCCTACTCATACCCCTAAACCTACCCATAACCATTCCTTAAAACTACGTACACTGTAAAAAAATGTTTGTTGACATAACTCATTATTTTGTGTTATCTTTTTGCATGGGTTTTTTTTAGTTTAACTAACTTATTTCGAAAAGTGTACCTGACAAATTTGGAAAGGTTTACCTGACAAATTATAAAGTACAATGAACTGATTTAATTTAGTTAAGTAAACTTTGAATCTAAGTTCGGCCAACTAAAGTTAAGTTTTCTAAACTACATCCAATAAGTTCAGCCAACTAAAGTGGTTTTTTGAAAATCGAATTTTAAGCCACCATTATGGTGATGAGTGTTTGCTTAGTTGGGCTCGTGGCCCTTAAACTGATAACATTAGATTTTATTTGGGAGTTGTTTCTGAGTTATAACTGGCAGATGATCAAAGAGAAAAGGTGATTCCTATGGTGTCGGATATATTTTGACATAATCATCACTTGAGAATTTTTTTGTGATTGTATAGCAAACGTTTTTCAGCATTTTCAATATAGTCCAAAATATTTCTTAAAAGTTTTTCTGATCAAAACACTCTGAAAAATCATTTTATTTAGACACACTGACATCAATAATCAGCCTGTGAATCTCAACAATGGTGACAATAATAAAGCATGTTGCAGTGTATTTTGGGTGCCACCAATCAAAACTCACTCATGGCTCCCATCATGCATTGCGGTATGAATAAATTATGATCTGAAATGTCTTAGTAATATCCTTTTCCTAATTAAATATTCTGTTTGTCACCATTGTTGAGATTAATACACTGATTCTTTATGTCTGTGCCTAAAAAAAAAGAAGTTTTTTTAGGCACAAAATCTTTTTTTATTTTTTTTTTATTAAAACAACTTTTAAGAAATTCTTTGGATTGTGTAGAAATTTCTAGATCTTGTACTGTAGAATCACTGTGATGTTGTAATCAACATTACACATTTAAAGTCAGAGATTAGGCTCTAAATGAGTTTTGTGATGCAAGTCAAGTGATGATTATGTCAAAACATAACCAACACCGTCAGATAATCTTTTCTCTTCGATCATCTGGTAGTTATAACTCAAGTACAACAGCCAAAACAAAATATAATGTTAACAGTTTAAGGCGAGACCAACTAAAGCAAACACTAATCAACATAATGGTGGCTTAAAAAATAGATTTTCTCCTTTGGTGAATCTGCTTGTTAACATCAGGTGTCTTCAATAATGGTCAATCATCACTCAATGAATCACTTAATTAGCTCTTTAACTTTAACACTCCCAACTTTAACAAGCCATATAAACTCCCAGGAGAGTTCATTTAACACTGGAGTTTTTGCTGTGAATAATTCTGAAAAAAATAATTTTACTAATGTTCATTTGCACTTATGAATTTAATGTATGATTTATTTTGATATTATTTGTTAACACAAGACTATAAACGCTTATTATGAACTAAAAACTCGCAATATAAAATGTCACACTTACTCGGTATCAGTCTATTTCTTCTGAAGACACGTGTAAGGTCCAACATGGAAAATCATCCGGTTTCCACTGGCTTCTCTCGAAAATTCTCAGAGAAAAAAATGATTCAGCGAATCATCTTGAGCGGTTCATTTTAACGAATCGCTCAAATCCGCCCATTATGGATTAAATCTGACCATGAATAAAAACTAAAGCGGCTAGAATTTTTTTTTTTTGTGTAATTTAATGAATCTGTGCTCATATTGTAAAAACATTGTTGAAGTTGAGGATTTATTTTTGAAGCGGTTTTAAAAGCTTGAAGTTTAGGTTTTAAGACCATACAGTCTACCAGACAGCAAGATAGATAGATAAATTAAGTTTAGTTTAATATCAAAGCATTAGAGTATAATTGAAGTAAAACCTGCAGAAATTGTAGTGCAGTTGTTTCAACTTACATTTATAAGTTAAAATAACAAGTATATTTGTTAATTCAACAGAAAAGCTAGTGCAGTTGTTTAAACATACATTTTTGAGTTAAAATAACAATCTGACTTGTTCATTCAACTTTCAGTCTAGTTGAGAACAAGAAAACTTAAAATTTCTTGTTGTCTGGACAATCTAGTTATCTCTACTCAAAAAAATAAGTTGAAATAACTAAATTGCTAAAATATTTTTTACAGTGTAGGCTAACGTTACACTTATGCAGAAAATAAAAACATAACAGACAGACAAGTAACGTTATAAATTTCACAATAATTTGTTTATTGCGAAAAATGTTAAAAAAAACGGTACCAAAAGACGTCGTTCACATGATGATGCGTTGCAGAAAGCCGCAGTCCTCTCTGGCAGTATTATAATAGTTGTGTATGAGGTACAGATCAGAGTATAAATTATTAATCCATGAAAATGTTAATCCGGTTTCGGTTCGCTCTGTGAAGGCAATGGTGAAGGCGCGCGCGCTTCTCCATTTCAAATGTACTACACCGACTGAAACACGGCATGTCGCAATCTGTGACGAAGCAGGCGAGAGCCAATGAGCGTTTGACATCACGGCCGTAAAACATGTCGTAACGCTTCTTGAAGGCGCATTTTTTGAATTTGAATTCATCACCAGCGCGCCTGAGCGCGGGATTTGACGTTTGCGGTCGCTGCTGAGAAATGGAGATGAAGATCATAAAGGGCTGAATTTGGATCTGTTTCTTGCAAACAACGTATGGATTCTAAAGATTTGGATTACATTTACATCAGGCTAATACAATTTATGTTTTTTGTGAATTTATGTTGTGTTTTATTGGAGAAAACGCTTTTTGTGTCTCACGGTAAATGAACTAAATACTACAAAATGGTTAAACGATTAAACAAGGTATTTTTAAGGTTTTAAAGTGTATGCTATTCTTGTTTATTGTTTACAGAACACTGTAATTTACTGTAAAGGCAAATAGGTCACCACAATGTCAAATAAAAAAAATCTAAAATAAAGAGTAAATCTTTAAAAGTGCTATGCCGTAATATCCCAGAATCTATCAAAGCATAACTATCACATTTATATTTCAGAGTTTAATATCCACTATGTAACCTTGTGGTTGTATTTACTGTGGTACACAACAATGACCCTAACAATTACACTTTATATTAAGTGGACAGTTCCTGAGGAGTTACCATGTAAGTACACTGTTAGTACAGTTGCACAGAGGTTTGGGTTTTGCATAATACACAGTAAGTAATGACCATTTTACACTTTATATTAAGTGGACAGTTCCTGAGGAGTTACCATGTAAGTACACTATTAGTACAGTTGCACAGAGGTTTGGGTTTTGCATAATACACAGAAAGTTACGACCATTTTACACTTTATATTAAGTGGACAGTTCCTGAGGAGTTACCATGTAAGTACACTGTTAGTACAGTTGCACAGAGGTTTGGGTTTTGCATAATACACAGTAAGTTATGACCATTTTACACTTTATATTAAGTGGACAGTTCCTGAGGAGTTATCATGTATGTACACTGTTAGTACAGTTGCACAGAGGTTTGGGTTTTGCATAATACACAGTAAGTTATGACCATTTTACACTTTATATTAAGTGGACAGTTCCTGAGGAGTTACCATGTATGTACACTGTTAGTACAGTTGCACAGAGGTTTGGGTTTTGCATAATACACAGTAAGTTATGACCATTTTACACTTTATATTAAGTGGACAGTTCCTGAGGAGTTATCATGTATGTACACTGTTAGTACAGTTGCACAGAGGTTTGGGTTTTGCATAATACACAGTAAGTTATGACCATTTTACACTTTATATTAAGTGGACAGTTCCTGAGGAGTTACCATGTATGTACACTGTTAGTACAGTTGCACAGAGGTTTGGGTTTTGCATAATACACAGTAAGTTATGACCATTTTACACTTTATATTAAGTGGACAGTTCCTGAGGAGTTACCATGTATGTACACTGGTACCACAAGGGAAAACTTTAGCTGCAATTCAACATAAGTCCTGCCGGTCATATAGTAAATACATGGTATACACATAGGAATCATCATGGTTTCAGTGTGTTCTTAACTGGTAACTACAGTATGGAAGACTGCGTGTGGAAGTGGAACAACTTGTGTGAATACATATTGTTGTTACAAAATGTAGTTACATAATGCCTGTTACACATGTGTACTTACTTTAGTGGAAAAAGTGTTGTTACCAATGTCCTGTTACACATTTGTACTTACACATACCTTTCCGTGGGTTGTTACATATGTGTAGTTACACAAATATTACAGTTGTAAATACTATGTACCAATGTGTATTTACACTGTAGTTACATACTAAGTACATATCTAGGTACCATGTAAGTTCACAGGTATTAGGGCCACTTAATATAAAGTGGGACCTACATTTTAGTTCATACTTTTAAATGACAGTTTAAGGCAGTCGGTTTCTGCAAGTGAAATTAGTTAACTCGAGTTTTAGTGCATTTTTACAGTAACATACTGTAGATTACAGTAAATAACTGTACAATTAACAGAAAGTTACTGGCAACCGTGTAGGATCTAACAGGGTTTTTTTTTTTTTTGAGTCAATTTGACTCACTTTTTTTTTTAGTGTGAACGCAAAAGTTTTGTGAGGGAATGCAAAAGATAAAAAAAAAAAAAAAAAAAAATCCCGTCCTATAGTTTTTTCCACCACCACATCCCTTTAGGGGATCCATGTTATTGATGTTTGTCAAAATAAAACTTTTTTTCTAATGCACTTTTTTTTTTTGTGCTTGTTTTAAGAAAAATAATTGTATTCAGTTGTGCTATTAGTATACTTATATTCAACTACAGTCAGGGGCGGATCTACCGGGGTGGCATAGGGTGGCAAATGCCACCCTAAAAGAAAGCCTTGCCACCCCTGCTGCCACCCCAGTTGGCAGCAACGAATTAAAAGTTATGGCCAATTTGACAATTTACGAACGCGAATCTCCAATGTCCGACTGCAGTGAATTCGCTCCCTGCATAATATGACGACCGTTGACGTTCGTACTAAAGTATTATTGTGTGGGCAAATACTTCCGGCGAAAACTTCCGGTGATCTGACCGCGAGAGCGGGAGACAGCGAGAGCAAGAGACAACAGCGACCGAGTTCCATTACCAGAGAGATAAGTTTTCAACCCGACCAAATTTTTAAATGCATATATCATTTTCAGTGTATTTCACCTGTGCGTTTCTATGCTTTATAATACTGCATTTATTTTGTGCAAGTGAGATGAGTAAAGAACATCTGTTTCATATATCATTATCTGTCTGGTGTTTATAAGCAGTAGCCTACAGTATTTTACTACGTGTAAAATATACACAAACTTAGCTATATTAAGTTGTTTGTGTACAGTTAAAAATATAAATGTAAAATATGTGATAATAATATTGATCGAGCAATTGATGTAAGTAAGTAAAAATACATGCGCAGAATTAAGAAAATATTATTTAATATTTATGGAGATAAATTTTAGCCTATCATAAAGCAAACGTGTGAATGTTCACAGGGTATTTTATTTAATATTATAAATATTATTATATATAGTAGTGTAATGTAGACAGACACTATATCACAACTAAAAAGAGTTTTGAGGGTTTTTTTGTTCAATTTGCACACTGAATATGGGTTGGAGCTCTTTATTGTGAACTCTCAAAGTGCACCAGATTGATGAATTTAACATTAAAAAGCACAACATTTTCTTACGGGGGAGCATGCCCCGAACCCCCCTAGAGGGACAGAGGTGCACTCTGCACTCACCACAGATTTCCCAAAATCAAAATCGGTATGCAGCTTATAGCTTGTTTTAGGATTCATCACTGTGGAGTATAGTTCAACTGAGTATAGTTCAACACCTCCCCACCCCCACACCACACCACACCACACCACACCACACACAAAAGAGATACAAATAATGCCCTTTTGTAGTGTGTATACGTACGATTTCTCATCAAACTGTGATTAAATTCAGTATATATACGTCTGCCATGTTGCCACCCCTCAAAAATTCCTGCCCCCCTCTTACCACCCCATAAATATTTTTCTAGATCCGCCCCTGACTACAGTGCAATGCATAAGTTTAGACACCCATGCTAAAGTTGCCTAAAAAGAGGAATAAAAAAAGTCATCATTTGGAAAATGCCTTTTTTGTGGAAAACTCCAACCTTTAAGGACACCAATTTTCCTTTGTGAATGAATAATGTAATGTTATAAAATAAATAAATGCTCTTCCTTAAAATACAGGGTGCATAAGTCAGGACACCCCTATGTTAAATTCCCATAGAGACAGCAGATTTTTATTTTTAAAGGCCAGTTATTTCATGGATCCAATATACTATGCATCCTGATAAAGTTCCCTTGGCCTTTGGAATTAAAATAGCCCCACATATTCACACACCCTTCACCATACCTAGAGATAGTTCAGTTAGCCTAATAGTTTGATTTGCATTGAGGGATGATCTTATGGAAAGTACCATGCCAATCTCCAGCAAGAAATTTCCATATAGCTACTGTCAGATCATCTGGCTGAAAGGTAGAGATGTGTCATTAGCAGTGTTGGGAGTAAAGCGTTACAAAAGTAATGCATTACAGTAACATATTACTTTTAGCTGTAACCCAGCGATATCAAAGCAATCCGATTGTTTTTTTTATAAGGAATAGTATCGAAGATATGTTCACATGCTGAAAAAAAAGAGAAAATGCTTGTTTATAAATGAGTGTAAAGAAGAAAATCAAGGATTATGAATCAATTTGACGGAGATCCGTGAGTCCGTGTGACAAGGAAACCAGAAAAGTTTAGTTAATAAAATATTTATTTATATATTAAAGATCATTCTTTATTTTATTTTTTTATATACCACAGTAGGCTACAGAATCTTACTTTTGACTGTTTTTTTTTATATAACTTGTCACAATATAACTATTATAGCCTTTATTTTACATAGGCTATACGTTTAATTAATCATTAATAGGCCTAATAGCCTAATAATAATAAATATAGCAATTTGCATACACTGTAAAAAAAAATCCTAATTTTACAGAAAATAACTGTGATTTTTTGACGATCATTTTCTTTCATTTTAAATTGGACTCAAAACACTGTAAAATTACAAATAATATCTGTAAAATAAAAATTCAGCTGTTATTTTAGGTATTGCGACATTAATGACAAATTGCAGTAATTCACATTTTTTATACAGGAAATTGATTGTATTTTTCATACAGTATTTTTTCTGTTTTCTTAAATTACATAAAAATGTATGTAAAATTAAAAATATAATCTGTAATTAAACAGTAACAAAACAGTTAAATGATAAAACGGTCAAATGACTGGGAGCCCCCAAAAGACTGTAACATTAAAGTAAAACATCCTAAATTAAATAACTGAAAAAAAAACGTGATAATTCAGGATATACCTGTAAAATAACAATCATATACCTTCATTGAAAAAAAAAATCGTAAAAAAAGGGTCAAATGACTGGCAGCTACGGCTGCCAAACAAAAACCATAAAATTAAAGTAAAATCTTCTAATTCAAATAAAACAAAAAAAAAACTGTTATTTCACAGGTATTTCCTGCATTATTATGATCATATACCTTCATTGAAAAAAAAACGTAAAAAAAGGGTCAAATGACTGGCAGCTACGGCTGCCAAACAAAAACCATACAATTAAAGTAAAATATCCTAATTTAAATAAAGTGTAAAAAACTTTAACAGAAATGTGATGTCACCATGATTGAGATCAGTGTTTGCTTTAGTTGGGCTCATGACTCTTGAGTTTTAACGTTACTTTTTCTCTGGCTGCTTTAACTGTGTTTTGATGCACATTTATTATGGCAATAATTGCAAGAGAAAATATCAGATGATCTTTGTCATTTATTGATGATTTTATAGTCATCATAATGATCTGATTCACTGATATGACAGTCAAATCTCTATTAGCTGTGAATAAATTATATATAGATGGACTTAAGTGTTATACAAAGGCAATTATTAATATCATACTTTATTCACGTTTTTTTTTATATATATTGTGGCATCAGTATTATAGCAACCTCAAATTAAAAAAAATTATACATAAAATGTTTTGAGTTGGTTAATTTTGTTAGGAGTAGAGAGACATCAAGAATCAACATATGAATCTCAACAATGGTGACAATCAACAAAGCCTTTTTGTGACTATAATAGGTCAGAATTTTTTTCATTGTCACCATTGTTGAGATTCATACGCTAATTCTTCATGTCTGAGTGAGACTGTAAGATCCTGTCAAAACATGTTCTGCATAATAACTTCATAATATCTTAATATCACAGCAATACTGGCATTCTAAATTAACAAATAATATTTTAAAACTTATTCAGTTAGTAATAAGACATACCAATCAAGTGGTATCAATAAAACAGACAACTGCTTGATGTTTATTATCACTAATAAGTGACCAACATCATCTGATCTGAGTTTCTCTCGGTTTCCTACAATAACAAATATGTAACAGAGACACACAGTTAAAGCAGCCAGAGAAAAAATAATGTTAATATCTGAAGGGTCAAGAGCCCAACTAAAGCCAGCACTGATCTCTATCATGGTGACATCAAAGTTTATTATTTTCAATAAAATATCAACTTCTAAACCTCTGTTATTTCTCAATAAGATTGTTAGTATGAAAGAAGTCTGGATTGTAATAAGTGAAGATGCTGAGATCTTGAGAGATCTGTTAGTGTTTAATGTTCTGTTGGGATGTAAAGTGTTTCTGTATGGTGTGTTTTGTGTGTCACCATTGTGTTGAAGAGTAGACCCTGAGCTTCAGTCCAGGATGAGCAGAGAAACACTGATGAAATGCTGCATGTTGCTTTATTTAACAGACAGTAACTGTGTAGTTGCTGATGACATATAATCACAGTAAATCATGCATGTAGTTTATAGCAAGATATTTACTTTTTACAGTGATTATGTTTTTTTATAAAAATTCAGTATATATATATATATATATATATATATATATGTGTGTGTGTGTGTGAAATTACTGTGTTTCCGTTAAAAAGATGAATGAAGATTTCTGCAATAGTATTTATTTAAATTAGAATATTTTACATTAATTTTATGGTTTTTGTATGGCAGCCATTGCTGACAGTCATTTGACCTTTTTTTCACAGTGAAGGTGTTTGATCATAATAATTCAGGAAATAACTGTAAAATAACAGTGTTTTTCTGTAAAACATTTAAGGACAAAGTTTGGAAAAGTTTTTTGCACTCAATTTAAATTAGGATATTTTACTTTATTTTTACGGTTTTTGTTTGGCAGCCGTAGCTGCCAGTCATTGACCGTTTTTTTACGATTTTATTTTTTACAGTGTACATGGAATGCAACTCAAAGTGCTTCACAGGCATAACAACAAATAATGAGAACACAATTTCACACAATATCAATATAAAATATTTGAAAACAAGGCTATAAACGTTTCATAATGTAAAATAAAGAAATTGACAAGACTCTTCACTCTTGGCTACACTGTAAAAAATAAAATCGTAAAAAAACGGTCAATGACTGGCAGCTACGGCTGCCAAACAAAAACCGTAAAAATAAAGTAAAATATCCTAATTTAAATTGAGTGCAAAAAACTTTTCCAAACTTTGTCCTTAAATGTTTTACAGAAAAACACTGTTATTTTACAGTTATTTCCTGAATTATTATGATCAAATACCTTCACTGTGAAAAAAAAGGTAAAATGACTGTCAGCAATGGCTGCCATACAAAAACCATAAAATGAATGTAAAATATCCTAATTTAAATAATAAATACTATTGCAGAAATCTTCATTAAGCTTTTTAACAGAAACACTGTTCTTTCACATATATATATATATATATTTACTGATTTTTTACTAAAAAACATATTCACTGTAAAAAGTCTTGCTATAAACGACAAGCACGATTTACTGATTATATGTCATCAGCAACTACACAGTTACTGTCTGTTAAATAAAGCAACACACAGCATTTCATCAGTGTTATTCTGCTCATCCTGGACTGAAGCTCAGGCTCTACTCTTCAACAGAATGGTGACAGACACAAAACACACCATACAGAAACAATTTACATCCCAACAGAACATTAAACACTAACAGATCTCTCAAGATCTCAGCATCTTCACTTATTACAATCCAGACTTCTTTCCTACTAACATTCTTATTGAGAAATAACAGAGGTTTAGAAGTTGATATTTTATTGAAAATAATAAAGTTTGATGTCACCATGAGAGAGGTCAGTGTTGGCTTTAGTTGGGCTCTTGACCCTTCATATAATAACATTAGTTTTTCTCTTAACTGTGCATGTCTTTGATGCATATTTGTTATTGTAGGAAATCGAGAGAAACTCAGATCAGATGATGTTGGTCACTTAATAGTGATAATATTCATCAAGCAGTTGTCTGCTGTATTGATACCACCTGATTGGTATGACTTTTTAATGACTGAGTAAGTTGTAAAATGTTAATTGTTAATTTAGAATGCCAGTATTGCTATAGAAGATCCTACAATGCTTTAAGATTTTATGAAGTCATTATGCAAAAAATGTTTTGACAGAATCATACAGACTCACTCAGGCATCAAGAATTAGCGTACGAATCTCAACAATGGTGACAATGAAAAAAATTCTGACCTATTATAAAGTCACAAAAAGGCTTTGTTGATTGTCACCATTGTTGAGATTCATATGTTGATTATTGATGTCTCCATACTCCTAACAAAATAAACCAACTCCAAAAATTTGATGTAGAATATATTTTTTTTAATTTGAGATTGCATTAATACTAGTGCTGGGCAACGAGTAAAAAATTTAATCGCGATTAATCGCATGATCTTCTTGCGATTAATCGCATTGTTACGCGCAAAATTGAATAATGAATTCTAAAGTAGTGTATTGCGCACTTTTGATTTAAATGTACTGCTACAAAAGTGCAATAAATGTGGTTTGCAAAAACTTTAAACAAATAAGGTGCTTTTATATCAGCAGTATTCCCTTTACACAGTATCAATAAAATATTTCTTGTAAATCTCAACTTAAACATTAACGTAATCAAATAAAATATTTAAACAAAGCTATTTGCCACTGCCAGGGCATTAAATAAATCAGCCTAGAGTGATGTGAAGTGGTCGAGCACAGGTGCAGCGACAAGCGGGTGCGTTCCTGTGAAACTGTTGCGGTCATGCTCGCCTCACGCACGCGCCCGCGCGTTGCCGAAGTTGAATTGTCTAACTTTTTGTACACGACGCGCAGCACAAATCATTGGAAGAGAGACTGATCCTCGGCTCGCTGTTTGTGAGTTTCCAGAATCTAAATAGTTATCAGGACATCAACAGGAGGGAATTCACATGGCAGAGCATCGCCGCTAAACTAAACGCAGGCCTATCAGGTAAAGTTATGTATAATTTTAATTTAAGTTAAAAAGGCTACAGCTGCGTAGCGCACAGAAGCCGTTGCCATGGTTACTATCCATAGAGCGCCTGTCATTCACTCGCTGAGCGCTGTCTCCCTTTCTGTTCACCTGAGAGAACCTGCCAAAGCCTCTCCATTGCTTGTTTGAGTGGGTTATTTGCTGGCTGACCAACATCCCACCCCTCCTGTGATCATGGTTTGACTGTAGGCCTATGTGTATTCAGAGCCAGTGAGCAAAGGACTTTCAAAATAATAATAAAAAAAACTCTGCGTTAACGCGCGATAAAAAAATTGTCGGCATTAATTAATAAATGCGTTAACGCGATAATAACGCGTTAACTTGCCCAGCACTAATTAATACTGATCCCACAATATTTCAACAATTCATGTGAAAAAAAAGTATAACTTTGTATAACACTAAAGTCCATCTATATATAATGTATTCACAGCCAATAGAGATTTGACTGTCATATCAATGAATCAGATCATCATATGATAACTATAAAATCATCAATAAATGACCAAGATCATCTTATATTTTCTATTGCAAATATTGCCATAATAAATGTGCATCAAAAACACAGTTAAGGCAGCCAGAGAAAAAATAATGTTGAAACTCAAGAGTCATGAGCCCTACTAAAGCAAACACTGATCTCAATCATGGTGACATCACATTTCTATTAAAGTTTTTTACACTTTATTTAAATTAGGATATTTTACTTTAATTATATGGTTTTTGTTTGGCAGCCATAGCTGCCAGTCATTTGACCCTTTTTTTTTTACGATTTTTTTACAATGAAGGTATATGATCATGATAATGCAGGAAATACCTGTGAAATAACAGTGTTTTTTTGTTTTATTTGAATTAGAAGATTTTACTTTAATTTTATGGTTTTTGTTTGGCAGCCGTAGCTGCCAGTCATTTGACCCTTTTTTTACAATTTTTTTTTCCACTGAAGGTATATGATTGTTTTTTTACAGGTATATCCTGAATTATCACAGAGTTTTTCAGTTTATTTAATTTAGGATTTTTTACTTTAATGTTACAGTTTTTTGGGGGCTGCCAGTCATTTGTCCGTTTTATCATTTAACTGTTTTGTTACTGTTTAATTACAGATTATATTTGTAATTTTACATACATTTTTATGTAATTTAAGAAAACAGAAAAAATACTGTATGAAAAATACAATCAATTTCCTGTATAAAAAATGTGAATTACTGCAATTTGTCATTAATGTCACAATACCTAAAATAACAGCTGAATTTTTATTTGACAGATATTATTTGTAATTTTACAGTGTTTTGAGTACAATTTAAAATGAAAGAAAATGATCGTCAAAAAATCACAGTTATTTTCTGTAAAATTAGAATTTTTTTTACAGTGTAGTTCCTATCCCAGCCAGGATTGACATGTCATTTTATATTCAATAATACACTTCAAAATATATAGATGTATATCAGATATGGTACTGCATGTATATTGGAGATATATTTACTCATGCAACAAACATATATAGAGAAATATATACTTTAATATATTTCTTATATTTTTTAAATTCTTTACATAATAAATTATTCATCTTTTTAGGCTATTTAACAACAGCTCTACAACACCTGCATGTAAATAATTTATCCAGACTATCACTGTGCTGAAGAGTAAACTTTTAAAATATAGTAATTATAATCTTAATGACCTTCGACCAATCGTCAACCGAACAACAGGCTCTCTTCAGCAGTGACCCCAAAAACTCACACATACCAGAAGACATTTTTAAATAAAAAAATAATAGAGCATTAAACACTAACAGTGTCTCCCCCATATTAATATTGAGCAAAACACATCAAATAACACTTAATTTTAACATTTGCTCTCCTTTAACAGTCAGAAGCAAAGCATGCTGGGAACTAGAAATCTGTTGTAACCACTGATCTATATAGAATGACATCTATAATTGCTCTGAAAAGTATAATCATGCATATAATACTTTATTTTCTTTACATTTTATTATCAGATCAGTAAAACAATTTAAGTGCAACATTTATTAAAAAAAATTTTTTTTAAAAATATTTTCAGCTATCTGATAAACTATGGTGTGTCAAAAGTTGACCCCCACCCCCTCCTCTTAAACTCTTATAAATCAAACTTATGCTTTGAGGGTCTTTCTGTTGAATCTGACATCAGTTCAGCAGAAAGTAGAATATCAGAGAACAGCCAAGAAACAAGAAGCTCTGAGAGACTCTCTCTACAGCGTTACACAGATTCCCCTCACACACAGCAAAATCCCCAGTGTTAAATTAACACTCTGAGTGTGGACTCATATAAACACTGAAGCAGTGTTAAAGTTAACACTGAAGCAGTGTTAAAGTTAATGAGATAATTAAGTGAATAATTGAGGGATGATTGAGCATCATTAAAGACACCTGATGATAACAAGCGGAATCACTGAAGGAGAAAACCGTAATTTTAAGTCACCATTATGGTGATCAGTATTTGCTTTAGTTGGGCTCTTGACCCTTTAATCATTAATTTCAGATTTTGTTTGGCTGCTGTACGTGAATTATAACAGCCAGATAAACATATAAAAAAGGTGATCTGATGGTGTTGGTTGTGTTTTAACATAATCATTATTTCACAATCATTTGACCTGAATCACTGAACTCATATATAGGCCAATTTCTGAATTAGGTTTACTTTATTAATTATAGCAGCACTGTCCTTGTATGGCATCATATTTTTAGCCTTTTCAATGAAACCAAATGATCAACAAAAAAAAAAACGTCAAAAATATTTATGTTGGCACACAGACATCAAGAATTAGCATATGAATCTCAGCAATGGTGACAAACAGATCACTTCTGAACATAAGCTCATTATTTATTCATGCAGCAATGCATGATTGGAGCCATGAATGAGTTTTTATTGGTGGCACCCAGAATGCACTGCAACATGCTTTAATAATTGTCACCATTGTTGAGATTCACAGGCTGATTCTTGATGTCTAAAAACTGTATCAAATTAATGAATTTTTTTTTTGTATATGAGACGTGTATAAAATGAATTTCTGTGGATTACTTTGTAAAAGTTTAAAACACTATGCTGTGCAAGAATAGTGCTGCTATAATTGATAAAGTAAACCTAATTTGGGCTCTATATGTGTTCAGTAATTCAGGTCAAATGATTGTGAAATAATTATTATGTTAAAACACAACCAACACAATCAAATCACCTTTTCTATATGTTCATCTGGCTGTTATAACTCACGTAGAGCAGCCAAACAAAATCTGAAGTTAGTGATTAAAGGGTCGAGAGCCCAACTAAAGCAAATACTGATCACCATAATGGTGACTTACAATTACGGTTTTCTCCTTCAGTGATTGTGCTTGTTATCATCAGGTGTCTTCAATGATGCTCAATCATCCCTCAATTATTCACTTAATTATCTCATTAACTTTAACACTGCTTCAGTGTTTATATGAGTCCACACTCAGAGTGTTAATTTAACACTGGGGATTTTGCTGTGCAACATGTGACATTAACTTGAGGTCCATGCATCTGTCCTGACAACCCGCATGCAAATTCAGATGCACATCCTTTCACTGTAAAAAATGTTCGTAATTTGAACAGTAAAATACTGTAAAAAAGCAACGGAAAAGACATGTTAATTGCTTAACAGTATGTACCCTTATTATATACCGTGAAAAACTGTAATTGCTCTCACGGGACACTTCATGTAGTTTTACAGTAAAATACAGTTAAAAGTACGGATTTTGGATGTACACACTGTAAAAAAAACTTACTGTTGCATTTACCACAAATTACTGTAAAAAACACGGTAGCAATTCCTACGTTTTACATAATTAAACTTAAATTTACGGTAAAAAACTGCTAGCTGTGGTTGGCAGTCCTTTACCGTAAAAAATACGGTAGACATATGTATGTTTTACATCATTGAACTAAAGTTTACGGTAAAAAACTGCCAGCTGGTTTAAAGCGATTTACCGTAAAAAATATGGTAGTAATATTTTAGGTTTTACGGCAGGGATCTAAATATTACGGTAAAAAACTGGCAGCTGTGGTTGCCAGTACTTTACCGTAAAATATATGGTAGAAATATTTTTGTCTTTACGGCACTGAACTAAAGTTTACGATACAAAACTGGCAGCTGCTTGCAAGTGATTTACCGTAAAAAATACGGTAGTAATGTTTTAGGTTTTATGGCATTGAAGTTTAGTTTATGGTAAAAAACAACAACAAAAAACTGCCAGCTGTGGTTGCCTGTAATTCAAAAATGTTGTAGCACAATTTGTCATAAAAGATATTATTGAGAATTACCAGAGGTTTAGATGTTGATGTTATATTGAAAATAATAAAGTTTGAAGTCACCATTATGGAGATGAGTGTTTGCTTTAGTTGGGCTCTTCACTCTTGACCCTTGATTTTTTTATGTTAGCATTTCTCTGACTGCTTTAACTGTGTGTTAATAAAAAACGCATTAATTATGACAGGAAAATCAGAGATAAAATGCAGAGATGGGAGTAAGTCAAGTCTCAAGTCCCTACCATCAAGCAGAGGTGGAAAGTCCAGGGGTCAGAAAGTAAAAGTCCTGCCATATTTTTATTCCACCCATGAACTCACACAGCAAAAACTTCAGTGTTAAATTAACTTTCCTAAGAGTTCATTTGGCTCCAGACTCAAGAGTGTTAAAGTGTTAAAATGAGTGTTAAATTAACACTCAATAGTGTTAAAGTTAATGAGAAAATTAAGTGATTGATTGAGTGATGATTGACCATTATTGAAGACACCTGATGTTAACAAGCAGAATCACTGAAGGAGAAAATCTCAAATTGTAAGCCACCGTTATGGTGATCAATGTTTGCTTTAGTTGGGCTCTTGACCCTTATATTATTAACTTTAGATTTTGTTTGTATAAAAAGATATCTAAAGGATAATCTTAAAAGTCGTTTTCTAAAAAAAAAAAAAAAAATCTTTCTTTTAGGCACACACAGACGTCAAGATTCAGTCTATGCATCTCAACAATGGTGACGAGCAGAATATTCAATTAGGGAAAGTAAATTACATAGACAATTCAGATCATAATTTATTCATATCGCAATGCATGATGGGAGCCATTAATGAGTTGTGATTGGTGGCAGTCACTGCAACATGCTTTATTATTGTCACCATTGTTGAGATTCACAGGCTGATTATTGATGTCTGTTTCTAAACAAATTGATTTGAAAGTGTTTTGATCAGAACAATGTTTATTAACCCTCTGGGGACGGATTGGGTGGTACCGCCCAAAATGGCATACTTTTACAAATGTGTAATTATCTTAAAAACTATTAATGATAGAGAGCTGCGGTCTTTTTTACCGTCTTCCTCAGATTCCGCTGAAAACAGTGATACATACCCGGCTTTGTAAATACACACACTTCCTTGTTGCGCAATACCACTATGTAAAAGGCCAATGAAATCGATGTTGTTTGGCAGATTCCGCGAACAATGGAAAAATTGCCGATGGAGAAATATTTTTCTTACCCAATCAGAGGAAGGTTACCATGACCTTTCTACACTGTAAAAAAATGTTTGTTGACGTAACTCATTATTTTGTGTTATCTTTTTGCATGGTTTTTTTTTTAGTTTAACTAACTTATTTCGAAAAGTGTACCTGACAAATTTGGAAAGGTTTACCTGACAAATTATAAAGTACAATGAACTGATTTAATTTAGTTAAGTAAACTTTGAATCTAAGTTCGGCCAACTAAAGTTAAGTTTTCTAAACTACATCCAATAAGTTCAGCCAACTAAAGTGTTTTTTTGAAAATCGAATTTTAAGCCACCATTATGGTGATGAGTGTTTGCTTTAGTTGGACTCGTGACCCTTAAACTGTTGACATTAGATTTTATTTGGGAGTTGTTTCTGAGTTACAATTGGCAGATGATCAAAGAGAAAAGGTGATTCCGATGGTGTTGGATATATTTTGACATAATCATCACTTGAGAATTTTTTTGTGATTCTATAGCAAACGTTTTTCAGCATTTTCAATATAGTCCAAAATATTTCTTAAAAGTTTTTCTGATCAAAACACTCTGAAAAATCATTTTATTTAGACACACTGACATCAATAATCAGCCTGTGAATCTCAACAATGGTGACAATAATAAAGCATGTTGCAGTGTATTTTGGGTGCCACCAATCAAAACTCACTCATGGCTCCCATCATGCATTGCGGTATGAATAAATTATGATCTGAAATGTCTTAGTATTATCCTTTTCCTAATTAAATATTCAGTTTGTCACCATTGTTGAGATTAATACACTGATTCTTTATGTCTGTGCCTAAAAAAAAAATGTTTTTTTTAGGCACAAAATGTTTTCTTTTTTTTATTAAACAACTTTTAAGAAATCTTTTGGATTGTGTAGAAATTTCTAGATCTTGTACTGTAGAATCACTGTGATGCTATAATCAACATTATACATTTAAAGTCAGAGATTAGGCTCTAAATGAGTTTTGTGATGCAAATCAAGTGATGATTATGTCAAAACATAACCAACACCATCAGATCATATTTTCTCTTCGATCATCTGGCAGTTATAACTCAAGTACAACAGCCAAAACAAAATATAATGTTAACAGTTTAAGGCTCACGAGACCAACTAAAGCAAACACTAATCGCCATAATGGTGGCTTAAAAAATAGATTTTCTCCTTTGGTGATTCTGCTTGTTAACATCAGGTGTCTTCAATAATGGTCAATCATCACTCAATGGATCACTTAATTAGCTCTTTAACTTTAACACTCCCAACTTTAACAAGCCATATAAACTCCCAGGAGAGTTCATTTAACACTGGAGTTTTTGCTGTGAATAATTCTGAAAAAAATAATTTTACTAATGTTCATTTGCACTTATGAATTTAATGTATGATTTATTTTTATATTATTTGTTAACACAAGACTATAAACGCTTATTACGAACTAAAAACTCGTAACAATCACTTTCACAATATAAAATGTCACACTTACTCTGTATCAGTGTATTTCTTCTGAAGACACATGTAAGGTCCAACATGGAAAATCATCCGGTTTCCACTGGCTTCTCTCGAAAATTCTCAAAGAAAAAAATGATTCAGCGAATCATCTTGAGCGGTTCATTTTAACGAATCGCTCAAATCCGCCCATTATGGATTAAATCTGACCATGAATAAAAACTAAAGCGGCTAGAATTTTTTTTTTTTTTTGTAATTTAATGAATCTGTGCTCATATTGTAAAAACATTGTTGAAGTTGAGGATTTATTTTTGAAGCGGTTTTAAAAGCTTGAAGTTTAGTTTTTAAGACCATACAGTCTACCAGACAGCAAGATAGATAGATAAATTAAGTTTAGTTTAATATCAAAGCATTAGAGTATAATTGAAGTAAAACCTGCAGAAAATGTAGTGCAGTTGTTTCAACTTACATTTATAAGTTAAAATAACAAGTATATTTGTTAATTCAACAGAAAATCTAGTGCAGTTGTTTAAACATACATTTTTGAGTTAAAATAACAATTTGACTTGTTCATTCAACTTTCAGTCTAGTTGAGAACAAGAAAACTTAAAATTTCTTGTTGTCTGGACAATCTAGTTATCTCTACTCAAAAAAATAAGTTGAAATAACTAAATTGCTAAAATATTTTTTACAGTGTAGCAAATCAGAGGACTCTGTAGCTTTGCAAGGGGTGATAATATAGTTAGGGATATGACGCAAACAGCGTTGAATGGAGAGAAGGAGAGAGAGCGAACGGAGGCTTACGGAGCGGATTATCAGAGATTTATATGAGAGAGAGAGAGACAGAACAATTATAATATATATTTATATACACATACATACAATTATAGCATTATTTATTGTTTTAGCACTTTTATGATGGCAAGCAGTAAACGATTTACGGTGGAACAAGCTCTGGAACAATTACTGGAGAGTGACGAGGAGAAAGCATTGCTTAGAAAATTCTAAGCATTCCTAAGAAAAACGCATGGGACTATTTGTAAATAAAGTTACATTTTTCATTGTTCTTTACACATTTTATTTAACAATTACACATGTCTGTCAAGCAAAGGCTTTGACAAATATATTTTTTGTTCAAAAACTGTTCACTATTTTTGTGTGATGTGTGATTTTCAGAAATAAATGAGAAAAATCTCATTTCCGTTTTTGAAATTATCTAGTTTATAGTACATTTTTCACTCATACTTCCTTTATAAACACATTACATGCATGCTTATGTTATCTTAGGGTCTTCTGAATCCATAGATACCAAACACATAGTGATCCATCTCCATTACATATGGTTTATAAGCCCAAATGTAAAAATAGAGAAAACGGACCAAAAAGGACTTAGTCCCCAGAGGGTTAAATATTTTGAATTATAAGAAACATACTGATATTCATATATGCTGTAGAATCACAAAACTGTTGCTAATAAGTTAAACCAACCTATCTCAATAAGTTTAATTTTCAGATCACAGCATGATTATGCCATAACACAACCAACACTATCAGATCACACTTTTCTTTGTTCATTTGACTGTTGTAAAAAAATAACAGCAGAAAAACTATTTTAAAGTGAATGTATAAGGTTTAAGAGCCCAACTAAAGCAAACACTGATCGACATAACGGTGGCTTACAATTTGTGATTTTCTCCTTCAGTGATTCTGCTTGTTAACATCAGGTGTCTTCAATAATGCTCAAACATCACTAAATCAATCACTTAATTATCTCATTAACTTTAACACTATTGAGTGTTAATTTAACACTCATTTTAACACTTTAACACTCTTGAGTCTGGAGCCAAATGAACTCTTAGGAAAGTTAATTTAACACTGACGTTTTTGCTTTGTGAGTTCATGGGTGGAATAAAAATATGGCAGGACTTTTACTTTCTGACCCCTGGACTTTCCACCTCTGCTTGATGGTAGGGACTTGAGACTTGACTTACTCCCATCTCTGATAAAATGTGATCAGATGTTATTAGCCGTCTATTGATGATGTCAAAATCAATGTGTTTCACGTTATTGAGTATAATTGTTATGTGACACTATGCAAGCTAGCAGTGACAAATGGACAATCTGAAGAACTTTAATAACCACTTGATGTATAAAAAAAGGTTTTTAACTTAAACTGCATGGCCAACGCAGACATCAAGAATCAGCGTATGAATCTCAACAATGGTAACAAGCAACAAAATAATCAGATAAAACTCTGATCACAAAACAAGCTACTAAAAAGTTGCAACAAAAACAACAGCAAAAAAAGATGATAATAATAAAAGAAAATACTGAGGCAAATCAGCATAATTTATTCATGCTGCAATGCATGCTGGGAGATAATGGTGAGGTTTGATTGATGGATCCAGTCATGCACTGCACTTTTATCATTACCATTGTTGAGATTCATATGCAGATTCTTGATGTCTGTGTGTGTCTAAAGAATATAGTAGTTCTTAACTAGAACTATAGTAACTATAGTAGCTTAACTATAGTAGTTTAACTTAACCCTCTATTGCATAGTGTTGCTTCAGGGTAACATACCCATTTTCCCTAATATTCTCAGGCTTACAAAATCATACACCAAAAAAAAAAAGCTTATTTTAATCTGGAGGAAGTATGAAAAGCTAAAAGAATGCTTGTATTTGATCAAATGACTTGTCCAACTCCCTTTTCGATGTCTTTTCCTCACCTGCACTCACATGCGGCAGCCATGTTTTTTCAGCTCCACAAAACTTTGAAAAAGTGACATTTTCCTTAGGATTTCCATGAAATAAAAAATATTTTCACAATTTTGGGTAAGTTCTGATTTAATTTCACTCTGTTGATTATGTTTTCATTGAATATTTATTTTGTAAATGGGTAAAATAGCTATGTTGCCTCAAAGCAACAATATGCAACAGTGGAATGAGAATTCCCTGTGTTTTCATGCTAGTTAGCAATACAATATTATCAGCAATATAACATTATACACAGATGGAAGGATACCAAGACTTATTAAAGTATTTGTCAGTATGTGCCTTGTTTTTATTTTAATTTTAAAATACTTAATAACAATAACAATATTTATGATGACAGTTTAGCTATAAGTATGCATAGGCAGAGCCTAGAATTTGTAGCTTTGTAAGCTCAGATGTATGTGTGTGTGCGCGCATGTGTGTGTGTACCAAATGTTCAATCTGCCTCCAATATTTCCAGATACATATAATAATTTTGAAATTATCTTTTTCAGTGACAATGAATATAACAACATTCTATGGCAGAAAGAGGAGTCAGGCAGTGGACACGGTTTTGGTTGTTCCACGAGATTTAATGAGAATGAATGCATAAAAATAATACTCCTTTGTTGCGCGTTGTTACTTCTAGGTAACAAACCCCACTAAGATGGTAACTGGATTTAACTGTATTACTTTTTCAGCACAAGTGTTTTTTTAAATGAAGTTGATGTTGAAGATCTTTCATAAAATGTGTTTTGTTATGAAATAAAGAGATATATATTAAATAGACTGCACTTTTTGTTTTTATTCCCATTATTGCATGTTGTTGCGCCAAAGTAACATACCTAGATCTACCCCCTATAAATATAATTTTTGTAAATTATGTGTTGAATTGTTTAATGTGCTCTATGACTGGTAATAAAATGTGTGGAAATATTTTTTTTCTCTATTATTTCATATATCATGCAATAGAGGGTTAACTATAGTAGAACTTATATTGTGTGCAGAAGTCTCAGGATCATAACAACAATGGTGAATCACATACAGTAAAATTATAGAGTTAATACAATCAATAATGTACCAGCATAAAAAAATAAGACTCTTAATTAACTCAGTGTGTTGAATATGTACTCAACACACAGCCAACGTCACCTGATTCATTTTCTCTCTGATTTTCTTACCATAATCAATGTGTTTAATAAGCACAGAGTTTACAGCAGACAGAGAATAAATTAATGTTAGAAATAGGGCTGGGCGATATATTGCACGATATGTTATGCGCATCTCTTCAGTAAAGCCGGTTCCTTGATTAGTAGTAAATCACCTTCACCTGCTTTCAGATGGAAGATATGATGCAGATATTACTGTTAAATTAACACTCAAGAGTGTTAAAGTTAATGAGATACTTAAGTGATTAATTTAGTGATGATTGAGCATTATTGAAGACACCTGATGTTATCAAGCAGAATCACTGAAGGAGAAAATCACAAATTGTAAGCCACCGTTATGGCGATCAGTGTTTGCTTTATTTGGACTCTGACCCTTATGCTTTCATCTTAAAATTTTGTTTGTCTGCTGTTATTGATTTATAACAGTCAAATGAACACATAAAAGTGTGATCTGATAGTGTTGGTTATGTTTGGGCATAATCATGCTGAAAAAAGAAATTTATTGAGATAGTTTGGTTTAAATCATTAGCAACAGCTTTGTGATTCTACAGCATATTATTATCAGTATTTTTCTTATAAACCAAAAATTTTAATAAACATTGTTCTGATTAAAAATAGTTTCAAATGAATTTATTTAGAAACACAGACATCAATAATCAGTCTGTGAATCTCAATAATGGTGACACTAATAATGAATGTTGCAGTGGCTGCCACCAATCACAACTCATTAATGGCTCCCATCATGCATTGCGGTATGAATAAATTATGATCTGAATTGTCTATGTAATTTACTTTTCCTAATTGAATATTCTGCTCGTCACCATTGTTGAGATGCATTGACTCAATCTTGATATTTTTGGTGTGCCTCAAAGAATGATATTTTTTTAAACAACTCCTAAGAAATCCTTTACATTATATCTAAAATGCTGGATATTTATGCAGAATCTCAGTTATGCTGTAACCAACAGTATAAATCACAAACATAAAGATCAAATGATGATTGTCATAATATAACCGGCATAATTAGATCATTTTTTTCTTTGTTGATCTGGCAGTTATAACTCAAGATACAACAGCCAAACAAAATCTAAAGTTATTAATCTAAGGGTCAAGAGCCCAACTAAAGCAAACAATGAACGGTGGCTTACAATTTTAGATTTTCTCCTTCAGTGATTCTGCTTTAGGTGTCTTCAATAATGCTCAATCATCACTCAATTAATCACGTAATTATCTCATTAACTTTAACACTCTTGAGTGTGGACTCATATACACTCCCAGGAGTGTTAATTTAACACTGGAGTTTTTGCTGTGTACAAAGAGCCGTAGTTAACTGACAAGCTGAGCCATATCGCATTAAATATCGCTGGCGATACGTCCGCGATATTAATGCGATATGGCTCAGCTTGTCAGTTAACTACGGCTCTTTGTAGTAAATGCCGCTCCATCTGAAAGCAGGTGAAGGCGATTTACTACTAATCAAGGAACCGGCTTTACTGACGAGATGCGCATAACAATATCGTGTGATATATCGCCCAGCCCTAGTTAGAAAGTCAAGGGTCAAGACCCCAATAAAGCAAATACTGATCAATACCGAGCAATTGATGTAAGTAAGTAAAAATACATGCGCAGAATTAAGAAAATATTATTTAATAATTATGGAGATAAATTTTAGCCTATCATAAAGCAAACGTGTGAATGTTCACAGGGTATTTTATTTAATATTATAACTATTATTATATAGTAGTGTAATGCAGACAGACACTATATCACAACTAAAAAGAGTTTTGAGGGTTTTTTTTTGTTCAATTTGCACAGTGAATATGGGTTGGAGCTCTTTATTTTGAACTCTCAAAGTGCACCAGATTGATGAATTTAACATTAAAAAGCACAACATTTTCTTACGGGGGAGCATGCCCCGAACCCCCCTAGAGGGACAGAGGTGCACTCTGCACTCACCACAGATTTCCCAAAATCCTATGGGAAAAACCGGTATGCAGCTTATAGCTTGTTTTAGGATTCATCACTGTGGAGTATAGTTCAACTGAGTATAGTTCAACTTAGTATAGTTCAACAGGCCATAGCAATGCCACATGTCAGCCAAGAGCAAAGAAATAAACCAGAACTGGACTTTATCTGAGCCACAAAATCTGTGTATATTAAATATGGAGTCATCTCAAGCCTGTTAACAAGCAGAATCAATGAAGGAAAGAAGAGAATAGAAAAAGAGACGAGCAGAAACACAAGAACTACAACTGACTTCAGACACAGTCTTAGATGAAATCAACTGAAGAGAAAGGAAGACATTACATCTGAAGATCTCAGCAGAGGAGGATTAAACAACTCCACAAACAGCATTACCAGCTTCACTTATTACTAACCAGACTGACTTTATTTCTGTCAGACTTCTACAGAAGTTTTTATTGAGAATTAACAGAGGTTTAACTCTGTTTCATTTGAAGTCACCATAGCAGTGATTAGTGTTTCCATTAGTTGGGCTCTTAACTCTTAATATATCTTTTGTATTTTTTGGCTGTTGTGACAGTGTGTTTAGTCAAACACATTTGCAGCAGCAAAGAAAGCTAAAGTGAAATGAGATCAGGTTATAATGGTTACCTGTTGATGGTATAATCATCAGGAAATAACTTGGTTCACTGATGTCTTTGGAATCTAACAATTGTGTTGATCCATTAATACACAGCATAATCTATTAAAAATAATAATAAATTAACACTGCTCAGTGTTTATATGAGTCCACACTCAGAGAGTGTTAAATGAACACTGAAGCAGTGCTAAAGTTAATGAGATAATTAAGTGATTAATGGAAGGATAATTGAACATTATCGACGACACCTGATGTTAACAAGCGGAATCACTGAAGGAGAAAATCGTAATTGGTATGTTACCATTGTGGAGATCAGTGTTTGCTTTAGTTGGGCTCTTGACCCTTTAAGCTATTAACTCTAGATTTTGTTTGGCTGCTGTACCTGAGTTATAACAGCCAGATGAACAAAGAGAAAAGGTGATATGATGGTGTTGGTTGTGTTTGAACATTATCATTATTTCACAATCATTCGACCTGAATCACTGAACACATATAGAGCCCAGTTACTGAGTTACATTTACTTTATTGATTATAGCAGCACTATCCTTGAAAAGCATAATATTTGTAGCTTTTACAATGTAATCCAAATAATTTCTTAAAACTTAATCTCATACAAAACTTTTTTTCTTTTTTTTTACACAGACATCAAGAATCAGCCTGTGAATCTCAACAATGGTGACAATTATAAAGCATTTTGCAGTGTATTTTAGATTCCACCAATCAAATCTCATTCATGGCTCCCATCATGCATTGCTGCATGAATAAATAATGAGCTTATGTTCAGAGGTGATCTGTTTGTCACCACTGTTGAGATTCATGCGCTAATTCTTGATGTCTGTATGTGCCTACCTGAAATATTTTCTAGAAGGTTTTTATTTTTATTTTATTTTTTATTTTATTTTATTTGATCATTTGGACTTAATTGAAAAGGCTAAAAAAATGCATACTCTACAAGGACAGTGCTGTTATAATCCATAAGGTAAATTTAACTCTGAAATTATGCTCCCAATGAGTTCAGTGATTCAGGCCAACTATTGATTATGTTAAAACACAACCAACACCATCATATCATCTTTTCTCTTTGTTCATCTGGCAGGTACAGCAGCCAAACAAAATCTAAAGGTAATGAATTAAGGGTCAACTGCCCAACTTAAGCAAACACTGATCTCCATAATGGTAACATACCAATTACGATTTTCTCCTTCAGTGATTCTGCGTTAACATCAGGTGTCTTCAATAATGCTCAATTATCACTCAATTAATCACTTAACGATCTCATTGACTTTAGCACTGCTTCAGTGTTCATTTAACACTCTCTGAGTGTGGACTCATATAAACACTGAGCAGAGTTAATTTAAAACTGGGATTATGCTGTGTATTAATAGAGCAACACAATTGTTAGATTCCAAAGACATCAGTGAATCAAGTTAATTCTTGATGATTATAAAACCATCAACAGGTAACCATTATAACCGGATCTCATTTCCTTTTAGCTTTCTTTGGTGCTGCAAATGTGTTTGACTAAACACACTGTCACAGCAGCCAAAAAAAGACAAAAGATATTTTAAGAGTTAAGAGCCCAACTAATGGAAACACTAATCACTGTTATGGTGACTTCAAATGAAACAGAGTTAAACCTCTGTTAATTCTCAATAAAAACTTCTGTAGAAGTCTGAAAGAAATAAAGTCAGTCTGGTTAGTAATAAGTGAAGCTGGTAATGCTGTTTGTGGAGTTGTTTATTCCTCCTCTGCTGAGATCTTCACAGATTTAATGTCTTCTTTTATCTTCAAGTGATTTCATCTAAGACTGTGTCTGAAGTCAGTTCTTGTTTTTCTGCTAGTCTCTTTTTCTGTTCTCTTCTTTCCTTCAGTGATTCTGCTTGTTAACAGGCTTATTAAGGCTGCAATTACTTAATATTTAATATACACAGATTTTGTGGCTCAGATAAGGTCCAGTTCTGGTTTATTTCTTTGCTCTTGGCTGACATGTGGCATTGCTATGGCCTACTTGTGGCCCAGATCTGGCAAACAGGAGTGGGCCACCCAAGGGCCGTCATTCCACGCTGCATGTGGGCCAGATCCGCATCCCACAAGTGCCAGATGTGGGCCGGATCTGGGCCGAAACAATGTTGCTATCTGGGAATAATGTAATGTTATAAAATAAATAAATGCTCTTCCTTAAAATACAGGGTGCATAAGTCAGGACACCCCTATGTTAAATTCCCATAGAGACAGCAGATTTTTATTTTTAAAGGCCAGTTATTTCATGGATCCAATATACTATGCATCCTGATAAAGTTCCCTTGGCCTTTGGAATTAAAATAGCCCCACATATTCACACACCCTTCACCATACCTAGAGATAGTTCAGTTAGCCTAATAGTTTGATTTGCATTGAGGGATGATCTTATGGAAAGTACCATGCCAATCTCCAGCAAGAAATTTCCATATAGCTACTGTCAGATCATCTGGCTGAAAGGTAGAGATGTGTCATTAGCAGTGTTGGGAGTAAAGCGTTACAAAAGTAATGCATTACAGTAACATATTACTTTTAGCTGTAACGCAGCGATATCAAAGCAATCCGATTGTTTTTTTATAAGGAAAAGTATCGAAGATATGTTCACATGCTGAAAAAAAAGAGAAAATGCTTGTTTATAAATGAGTGTAAAGAAGAAAATCAAGGATTATGAATCAATTTGACGGAGATCCGTGAGTCCGTGTGACAAGGAAACCAGAAAAGTTTAGTTAATAAAATATTTATTTATATATTAAAGATCATTCTTTATTTATTTTTTTTATATACCACACACTCAAAAAAATGACTCTTTAAACTTACTCAATTTAATTATGGACAGTGGTTCCACACAAGCAAATTATTTTTTATTAACATTAACCCTTGTGCTGCATTAGGGACATTTTTGGTCTTTTGCAGTTTAATTTCTTTGACCATTTTGGCTGTTTTAATGCAAATGGTATGTAATTTGGCAAAATTGTGACTTTTTAGATAAATTATCCCATTTTGCAAAATATGTATAACACACTATGTGTAGAACAAATAGTAACACTCAGCACCATAATGGACAAAAATGTCCCATTGAAACCCATTAAAACGTCGTTTAAAGCCGGGGCCATCATTAATACACGAATCATGATTTATGTTGAAACATCCTTTCATTTTGAAGCAAAAGCATTATATTTGCATTATATAGTGTATTCCACCAGATGACGTCACTACATAGGTATTCCCTATGGGTGGAAATGCATGTTATTTTCCTGGTTTCCACTAGGGGCACTATTGACTGTGTTATGAAGCATTTTAATGGCTCAATGATCTAAAATTGTTTCTGAGTATGTGTGGATGTCTGAGAGCAATGTGTGTCTGCGTTGAAAAAAGTGTGTGTGTGTGTAGGGCCTAAATATAATACATGGTGTTCAGGCGAGTGACAAATCACAATATCCTGAAGGTCATATTTTACCCTTTCTGTCCACTCTCTCTCTCTCTCTCTCTCTCTCTCTCTCTCTCTCTCTCTCTCTGTGTGTGTGTGTGTGTGTGTCAGTGGTGTATGATGTGTGTGTAGGCGTGTGTGTGTGTGTGTGTGTGTGTGTGTGCAATGCATTTAGCAAGAGAAAGCGCTTCTCACTGCATTGTTTTCTTTCGGTTTGATTCATGCGTATTTTACGCACAGACATGAACCTTTGACACAGCTTCGTTTTTTTTTAGCAGTCTATGTTTCAAAGTTAATTGATAATTTCTCACATACGTAGAGGCATAAACACAGCCATGCAGTCAGTCCTTAGACAATAATAACACCTTTCATCTTGCGGCAACACAAAGATTTAGCTGCGAGGGATCCAAAACAAAATCTGCCTTTGTTTTGGATTAGACTAGTTGAGAAATCATACAAGTGCGGTTGATGCAAAAGTTATAAAGCTGTGCACATCTTTGGTGTGGCAATTTCAAACTGAGCAGAAAATTCAGAGGAAAGTGGGTCTGCAGACACCCATGACAAGAGGAGGAGGGGGTGCAGTTTCTGCCCTAACAAAAAAAGAAAAATCTCCACCACCTCCTCAAAATGTGGCATTTACATCTGTAAGGAGCATGCATTGCAATTCTGCAGCTCCTGCAAATGAGCTGAAGAATGATTTTGTTTTGAAGTTTTGATATGTTTTAATAATAATAATAATTCATTACATTTTATATAGAGCTTTTCTCGGCACTCAAAGCGCTTTACATAGAAGGGGGAATCTCCTCAACCACCACCAATGTGCAGCTCCACCTGGGTGATGCGACGGCAGCCATACTGCAAATTTGGCCAGGATGCCGGGGTTACACCCCTACTCCGAAATACATCCTGGGATTTTTTGTGACCACAGAGAGTCAGGACCTCGGTTTAACGTCTCATCCGAAGGACAGTGCTCTTTGACAGTATAGTGTCCCACTATGTTAGGACCCACACAGAGCACAAGGAGAGCACCCCCTGCTGGCCTCACTAATTTTATATTTATAGAATTAAATTGTTTATAGAAAAAATAAAAATTCATGTTCATGGTGATCTTGTAGTTTTGCTTTCTTTCTATAGCAAATTTTGATGTGTAGTGAGACAGGCACAGGTTATAATCACCTAGTAGAAATCAGGAAAATGTTTGCAGTACTACAGATGTTTGCAGTATGTCAAATATATGACAAATGGTACCAACTGGTGGAAAACAGTAAAAAGTAAATATTTTACCCCAAGGCTTGGTAATGACAGGGTATTTGAATAGAAATTATGATTTTATGATATTATGACAGTGGGTTCAAAAATGGATATTTGAATGGGTTCAAATAGGACCAAATTTGTCCTTAACGCGCTATGTGTGATTTTTTTCAAAAATCTTACATATCACAAAAAAATAAAAATGCACCAAAAATAATGTTGCTGCTAATCTTTGACATATTCAAGACTGTGATAATCCAAAGCCAAGGTTTTCACTTTGCATTTAGTATATGGAAAATAATTACATTTTTGTGTTTTTTCCTCTTATACAAATTGATGGTATCGCCACCAAAACTGGTATTTAAAGGGTTAAAATCCTGAAATTAAATAAATATTTGGTAGTTATGATGAGGACTGATGCTGGTTAAAAGATTTAACTCAGTAAAAGTGGAAAATAATAATAATATATAATATTTTAGGCAATGTTTAATATGTGGCCATTTTTGTCCCTTAACGCGCTAAGAGGGATTTTTTTTTTTTAATCTGACATAACACAAAATCTTTAAATGCACCAGAAATAATGTTGCCGCTAATCTTTGACATATTCAAGACTGTGATAATCCAAAGCTAAAGTTTTCTCTTTGCATTTAGTGTATGGAAAATAATTACATTTTTGTGTTTTTTCCTCTTATACAAATTGATGGTATCGCCACCAAAACTGGTATTTAAAGGGTTAAAATCCTGAAATTAAATAAATATCTGGTAGTTATGATGAGGACTGATGCTGGTTAAAAGATTTAACTCAGTAAAAGTGGAAAATAATAATAATATATAATATTTTAGGCAATGTTTGATATGTGGCCATTTTTGTCCCTTAACGCGCTAAGAGGGATTTTTTTTTAAAATCTGACATAACACAAAATCTTTAAATGCACCAGAAATAATGTTGCCGCTAATCTTTGACATATTCAAGACTGTGATAATCCAAAGCTAAAGTTTTCTCTTTGCATTTAGTGTATGGAAAATAATTACATTTTTGTGTTTTTTCCTCTTATACAAATTGATGGTATCGCCACCAAAACTGGTATTTAAAGGGTTAAAATCCTGAAATTAAATAAATATTTGGTAGTTATGATGAGGACTGATGCTGGTTAAAAGATTTAACTTGGTAAAAGTGGAAAATAATAATAATATATAATATTTTAGGCAATGTTTAATATGTGGCCATTTTTGTCCATTAATGCACTCAACGGCGTAAAAAATCTAATGCAGCACAAGGGTTAATGGAATTTGTTGAATCTATGTAAGCTCCTTGTGTTGTGACAACACAACTGAATCAGATAGAATCTATGTGAAATAGTAATGTCCAAACAAATCAATGGAATTGCTTCCCTGTAACTGATACAGACTTAATTGAACCGATATAGACTTTCATCGAACCTTCGTACAAGGTTAAAAACTAGTTCAAATGTGGCCATTGTGGACATATTTTCAACATCATTTATGGTCTAATTTAGACAGAATTACTTTGACTATTGCTGTCAGATGATCTTAGTGAGAATTAACAGAAGTTTAGATGTTGATGTTTCATTTGAAGTGTCACCATTGTGGTGATAAGTGTTTGCTTTAGTTGGGCTCTTGGTCCCCTTTATTTTTACTTGAGCTTTTCTGTGGCTGCTGTATCTCTGTGTTTGTATAACACAGTCGATGTTGCAAAGAAAGTCAAGAATAAGTAAGATCAGGTGTTATCAGCTTCATGTTGATGTTGATGATGAAAGCTTTACAAAACATTCATCTAATGTTGTCAGACACTTTCGCATTTTTAGCCGCCACCATGTGGATCTGCAATACTGGCACCAATAGCATTTTTATGATCACTTATTTAGAGGTGGATAAAAATTATGTGCATACGATGTTCAGAGCAAACATATCATGTTGTCACACACAGACATCAAGATTTTACATATGATTCACAACAATGGTGACAATAAAAAAATGGTCATGCTGCAATGCATGATGGGTAGCTTTCATAGTTCAAAACTCATCATTGATTCCCAAGCTTTTTTGTTTTGATTGTCACCGTTGTTGTGATTCATATCCAAAATCATGATGTCTGTGTGTGACTACATAATACATTTGCTCAAAACATCATTTGCACATGCTTTTTATATTTTTAAAATATTTCTTATTCTATTGGCACCAATATTGCACTTCCACAAGGTTGGTAATGCCAAACATTAATACAATTTTAAACTCAACATTTGAAACTTGATTTGTGATGATTATGTCATCATCAACATTGAGCTGATAACACCTGATCTAACTTTTTCTTGGCTTTCTCTGCCACAACAATTGTGTTATATCATATAACTTAATAAATGATTGTGAAATAATTATTATGTTAAAACACAACCAACACAATCAAATCACCTTTTCTATATGTTCATCTGGCTGTTATAACTCACGTAGAGCAGCCAAACAAAATCTGAAGTTAGTGATTAAAGGGTCGAGAGCCCAACTAAAGCAAATACTGATCACCATAATGGTGACTTACAATTACGGTTTTCTCCTTCAGTGATTGTGCTTGTTATCATCAGGTGTCTTCAATGATGCTCAATCATCCCTCAATTATTCACTTAATTATCTCATTAACTTTAACACTGCTTCAGTGTTTATATGAGTCCACACTCAGAGTGTTAATTTAACACTGGGGATTTTGCTGTGCAACATGTGACATTAACTTGAGGTCCATGCATCTGTCCTGACAACCCGCATGCAAATTCAGATGCACATCCTTTCACTGTAAAAAATGTTCGTAATTTGAACAGTAAAATACTGTAAAAAAGCAACGGAAAAGACATGTTAATTGCTTAACAGTATGTACCCTTATTATATACCGTGAAAAACTGTAATTGCTCTCACGGGACACTTCATGTAGTTTTACAGTAAAATACAGTTAAAAGTACGGATTTTGGATGTACACACTGTAAAAAAAACTTACTGTTGCATTTACCACAAATTACTGTAAAAAACACGGTAGCAATTCCTACGTTTTACATAATTAAACTTAAATTTACGGTAAAAAACTGCTAGCTGTGGTTGGCAGTCCTTTACCGTAAAAAATACGGTAGACATATGTATGTTTTACATCATTGAACTAAAGTTTACGGTAAAAAACTGCCAGCTGGTTTAAAGCGATTTACCGTAAAAAATATGGTAGTAATATTTTAGGTTTTACGGCAGGGATCTAAATATTACGGTAAAAAACTGGCAGCTGTGGTTGCCAGTACTTTACCGTAAAATATATGGTAGAAATATTTTTGTCTTTACGGCACTGAACTAAAGTTTACGATACAAAACTGGCAGCTGCTTGCAAGTGATTTACCGTAAAAAATACGGTAGTAATGTTTTAGGTTTTATGGCATTGAAGTTTAGTTTATGGTAAAAAACAACAACAAAAAACTGCCAGCTGTGGTTGCCTGTAATTCAAAAATGTTGTAGCACAATTTGTCATAAAAGATATTATTGAGAATTACCAGAGGTTTAGATGTTGATGTTATATTGAAAATAATAAAGTTTGAAGTCACCATTATGGAGATGAGTGTTTGCTTTAGTTGGGCTCTTCACTCTTGACCCTTGATTTTTTTATGTTAGCATTTCTCTGACTGCTTTAACTGTGTGTTAATAAAAAACGCATTAATTATGACAGGAAAATCAGAGATAAAATGCAGAGATGGGAGTAAGTCAAGTCTCAAGTCCCTACCATCAAGCAGAGGTGGAAAGTCCAGGGGTCAGAAAGTAAAAGTCCTGCCATATTTTTATTCCACCCATGAACTCACACAGCAAAAACTTCAGTGTTAAATTAACTTTCCTAAGAGTTCATTTGGCTCCAGACTCAAGAGTGTTAAAGTGTTAAAATGAGTGTTAAATTAACACTCAATAGTGTTAAAGTTAATGAGAAAATTAAGTGATTGATTGAGTGATGATTGACCATTATTGAAGACACCTGATGTTAACAAGCAGAATCACTGAAGGAGAAAATCTCAAATTGTAAGCCACCGTTATGGTGATCAATGTTTGCTTTAGTTGGGCTCTTGACCCTTATATTATTAACTTTAGATTTTGTTTGTATAAAAAGATATCTAAAGGATAATCTTAAAAGTCGTTTTCTAAAAAAAAAAAAAAAATCTTTCTTTTAGGCACACACAGACGTCAAGATTCAGTCTATGCATCTCAACAATGGTGACGAGCAGAATATTCAATTAGGGAAAGTAAATTACATAGACAATTCAGATCATAATTTATTCATATCGCAATGCATGATGGGAGCCATTAATGAGTTGTGATTGGTGGCAGCCACTGCAACATGCTTTATTATTGTCACCATTGTTGAGATTCACAGGCTGATTATTGATGTCTGTTTCTAAACAAATTGATTTGAAAGTGTTTTGATCAGAACAATGTTTATTAACCCTCTGGGGACGGATTGGGTGGTACCGCCCAAAATGGCATACTTTTACAAATGTGTAATTATCTTAAAAACTATTAATGATAGAGAGCTGCGGTCTTTTTTACCGTCTTCCTCAGATTCCGCTGAAAACAGTGATACATACCCGGCTTTGTAAATACACACACTTCCTTGTTGCGCAATACCACTATGTAAAAGGCCAATGAAATCGATGTTGTTTGGCAGATTCCGCGAACAACAACCAATGGAAAAATTGCCGATGGAGAAATATTTTTCTTACCCAATCAGAGGAAGGTTACCATGACCTTTCTACACTGTAAAAAAATGTTTGTTGACGTAACTCATTATTTTGTGTTATCTTTTTGCATGGTTTTTTTTTAGTTTAACTAACTTATTTCGAAAAGTGTACCTGACAAATTTGGAAAGGTTTACCTGACAAATTATAAAGTACAATGAACTGATTTAATTTAGTTAAGTAAACTTTGAATCTAAGTTCGGCCAACTAAAGTTAAGTTTTCTAAACTACATCCAATAAGTTCAGCCAACTAAAGTGTTTTTTTGAAAATCGAATTTTAAGCCACCATTATGGTGATGAGTGTTTGCTTTAGTTGGACTCGTGACCCTTAAACTGTTGACATTAGATTTTATTTGGGAGTTGTTTCTGAGTTACGATTGGCAGATGATCAAAGAGAAAAGGTGATTCCGATGGTGTTGGATATATTTTGACATAATCATCACTTGAGAATTTTTTTGTGATTCTATAGCAAACGTTTTTCAGCATTTTCAATATAGTCCAAAATATTTCTTAAAAGTTTTTCTGATCAAAACACTCTGAAAAATCATTTTATTTAGACACACTGACATCAATAATCAGCCTGTGAATCTCAACAATGGTGACAATAATAAAGCATGTTGCAGTGTATTTTGGGTGCCACCAATCAAAACTCACTCATGGCTCCCATCATGCATTGCGGTATGAATAAATTATGATCTGAAATGTCTTAGTATTATCCTTTTCCTAATTAAATATTCAGTTTGTCACCATTGTTGAGATTAATACACTGATTCTTTATGTCTGTGCCTAAAAAAAAATGTTTTTTTTAGGCACAAAATGTTTTCTTTTTTTTATTAAACAACTTTTAAGAAATCTTTTGGATTGTGTAGAAATTTCTAGATCTTGTACTGTAGAATCACTGTGATGCTATAATCAACATTATACATTTAAAGTCAGAGATTAGGCTCTAAATGAGTTTTGTGATGCAAATCAAGTGATGATTATGTCAAAACATAACCAACACCATCAGATCATCTTTTCTCTTCGATCATCTGGCAGTTATAACTCAAGTACAACAGCCAAAACAAAATATAATGTTAACAGTTTAAGGCTCACGAGACCAACTAAAGCAAACACTAATCGCCATAATGGTGGCTTAAAAAATAGATTTTCTCCTTTGGTGATTCTGCTTGTTAACATCAGGTGTCTTCAATAATGGTCAATCATCACTCAATGGATCACTTAATTAGCTCTTTAACTTTAACACTCCCAACTTTAACAAGCCATATAAACTCCCAGGAGAGTTCATTTAACACTGGAGTTTTTGCTGTGAATAATTCTGAAAAAAATAATTTTACTAATGTTCATTTGCACTTATGAATTTAATGTATGATTTATTTTTATATTATTTGTTAACACAAGACTATAAACGCTTATTACGAACTAAAAACTCGTAACAATCACTTTCACAATATAAAATGTCACACTTACTCTGTATCAGTGTATTTCTTCTGAAGACACATGTAAGGTCCAACATGGAAAATCATCCGGTTTCCACTGGCTTCTCTCGAAAATTCTCAAAGAAAAAAATGATTCAGCGAATCATCTTGAGCGGTTCATTTTAACGAATCGCTCAAATCCGCCCATTATGGATTAAATCTGACCATGAATAAAAACTAAAGCGGCTAGAATTTTTTTTTTTTTTGTAATTTAATGAATCTGTGCTCATATTGTAAAAACATTGTTGAAGTTGAGGATTTATTTTTGAAGCGGTTTTAAAAGCTTGAAGTTTAGTTTTTAAGACCATACAGTCTACCAGACAGCAAGATAGATAGATAAATTAAGTTTAGTTTAATATCAAAGCATTCGAGTATAATTGAAGTAAAACCTGCAGAAAATGTAGTGCAGTTGTTTCAACTTACATTTATAAGTTAAAATAACAAGTATATTTGTTAATTCAACAGAAAATCTAGTGCAGTTGTTTAAACATACATTTTTTAGTTAAAATAACAATTTGACTTGTTCATTCAACTTTCAGTCTAGTTGAGAACAAGAAAACTTAAAATTTCTTGTTGTCTGGACAATCTAGTTATCTCTACTCAAAAAAATAAGTTGAAATAACTAAATTGCTAAAATATTTTTTACAGTGTAGCAAATCAGAGGACTCTGTAGCTTTGCAAGGGGTGATAATATAGTTAGGGATATGACGCAAACAGCGTTGAATGGAGAGAAGGAGAGAGAGCGAACGGAGGCTTACGGAGCGGATTATCAGAGATTTATATGAGAGAGAGAGAGACAGAACAATTATAATATATATTTATATACACATACATACAATTATAGCATTATTTATTGTTTTAGCACTTTTATGATGGCAAGCAGTAAACGATTTACGGTGGAACAAGCTCTGGAACAATTACTGGAGAGTGACGAGGAGAAAGCATTGCTTAGAAAATTCTAAGCATTCCTAAGAAAAACACGCATGGGACTATTTGTAAATAAAGTTACATTTTTCATTGTTCTTTACACATTTTATTTAACAATTACACATGTCTGTCAAGCAAAGGCTTTGACAAATATATTTTTTGTTCAAAAACTGTTCACTATTTTTGTGTGATGTGTGATTTTCAGAAATAAATGAGAAAAATCTCATTTCCGTTTTTGAAATTATCTAGTTTATAGTACATTTTTCACTCATACTTCCTTTATAAACACATTACATGCATGCTTATGTTATCTTAGGGTCTTCTGAATCCATAGATACCAAACACATAGTGATCCATCTCCATTACATATGGTTTATAAGCCCAAATGTAAAAATAGAGAAAACGGACCAAAAAGGACTTAGTCCCCAGAGGGTTAAATATTTTGAATTATAAGAAACATACTGATATTCATATATGCTGTAGAATCACAAAACTGTTGCTAATAAGTTAAACCAACCTATCTCAATAAGTTTAATTTTCAGATCACAGCATGATTATGCCATAACACAACCAACACTATCAGATCACACTTTTCTTTGTTCATTTGACTGTTGTAAAAAAATAACAGCAGAAAAACTATTTTAAAGTGAATGTATAAGGTTTAAGAGCCCAACTAAAGCAAACACTGATCGACATAACGGTGGCTTACAATTTGTGATTTTCTCCTTCAGTGATTCTGCTTGTTAACATCAGGTGTCTTCAATAATGCTCAAACATCACTAAATCAATCACTTAATTATCTCATTAACTTTAACACTATTGAGTGTTAATTTAACACTCATTTTAACACTTTAACACTCTTGAGTCTGGAGCCAAATGAACTCTTAGGAAAGTTAATTTAACACTGACGTTTTTGCTTTGTGAGTTCATGGGTGGAATAAAAATATGGCAGGACTTTTACTTTCTGACCCCTGGACTTTCCACCTCTGCTTGATGGTAGGGACTTGAGACTTGACTTACTCCCATCTCTGATAAAATGTGATCAGATGTTATTAGCCGTCTATTGATGATGTCAAAATCAATGTGTTTCACGTTATTGAGTATAATTGTTATGTGACACTATGCAAGCTAGCAGTGACAAATGGACAATCTGAAGAACTTTAATAACCACTTGATGTATAAAAAAAGGTTTTTAACTTAAACTGCATGGCCAACGCAGACATCAAGAATCAGCGTATGAATCTCAACAATGGTAACAAGCAACAAAATAATCAGATAAAACTCTGATCACAAAACAAGCTACTAAAAAGTTGCAACAAAAACAACAGCAAAAAAAGATGATAATAATAAAAGAAAATACTGAGGCAAATCAGCATAATTTATTCATGCTGCAATGCATGCTGGGAGATAATGGTGAGGTTTGATTGATGGATCCAGTCATGCACTGCACTTTTATCATTACCATTGTTGAGATTCATATGCAGATTCTTGATGTCTGTGTGTGTCTAAAGAATATAGTAGTTCTTAACTAGAACTATAGTAACTATAGTAGCTTAACTATAGTAGTTTAACTTAACCCTCTATTGCATAGTGTTGCTTCAGGGTAACATACCCATTTTCCCTAATATTCTCAGGCTTACAAAATCATACACCAAAAAAAAAAGCTTATTTTAATCTGGAGGAAGTATGAAAAGCTAAAAGAATGCTTGTATTTGATCAAATGACTTGTCCAACTCCCTTTTCGATGTCTTTTCCTCACCTGCACTCACATGCGGCAGCCATGTTTTTTCAGCTCCACAAAACTTTGAAAAAGTGACATTTTCCTTAGGATTTCCATGAAATAAAAAATATTTTCACAATTTTGGGTAAGTTCTGATTTAATTTCACTCTGTTGATTATGTTTTCATTGAATATTTATTTTGTAAATGGGTAAAATAGCTATGTTGCCTCAAAGCAACAATATGCAACAGTGGAATGAGAATTCCCTGTGTTTTCATGCTAGTTAGCAATACAATATTATCAGCAATATAACATTATACACAGATGGAAGGATACCAAGACTTATTAAAGTATTTGTCAGTATGTGCCTTGTTTTTATTTTAATTTTAAAATACTTAATAACAATAACAATATTTATGATGACAGTTTAGCTATAAGTATGCATAGGCAGAGCCTAGAATTTGTAGCTTTGTAAGCTCAGATGTATGTGTGTGTGCGCGCATGTGTGTGTGTACCAAATGTTCAATCTGCCTCCAATATTTCCAGATACATATAATAATTTTGTAATTATCTTTTTCAGTGACAATGAATATAACAACATTCTATGGCAGAAAGAGGAGTCAGGCAGTGGACACTGTTTTGGTTGTTCCACGAGATTTAATGAGAATGAATGCATAAAAATAATACTCCTTTGTTGCGCGTTGTTACTTCTAGGTAACAAACCCCACTAAGATGGTAACTGGATTTAACTGTATTACTTTTTCAGCACAAATGTTTTTTTAAATGAAGTTGATGTTGAAGATCTTTCATAAAATGTGTTTTGTTATGAAATAAAGAGATATATATTAAATAGACTGCACTTTTTGTTTTTATTCCCATTATTGCATGTTGTTGCGCCAAAGTAACATACCTAGATCTACCCCCTATAAATATAATTTTTGTAAATTATGTGTTGAATTGTTTAATGTGCTCTATGACTGGTAATAAAATGTGTGGAAATATTTTTTTTCTCTATTATTTCATATATCATGCAATAGAGGGTTAACTATAGTAGAACTTATATTGTGTGCAGAAGTCTCAGGATCATAACAACAATGGTGAATCACATACAGTAAAATTATAGAGTTAATACAATCAATAATGTACCAGCATAAAAAAATAAGACTCTTAATTAACTCAGTGTGTTGAATATGTACTCAACACACAGCCAACGTCACCTGATTCATTTTCTCTCTGATTTTCTTACCATAATCAATGTGTTTAATAAGCACAGAGTTTACAGCAGACAGAGAATAAATTAATGTTAGAAATAGGGCTGGGCGATATATTGCACGATATGTTATGCGCATCTCTTCAGTAAAGCCGGTTCCTTGATTAGTAGTAAATCACCTTCACCTGCTTTCAGATGGAAGATATGATGCAGATATTACTGTTAAATTAACACTCAAGAGTGTTAAAGTTAATGAGATACTTAAGTGATTAATTTAGTGATGATTGAGCATTATTGAAGACACCTGATGTTATCAAGCAGAATCACTGAAGGAGAAAATCACAAATTGTAAGCCACCGTTATGGCGATCAGTGTTTGCTTTATTTGGACTCTGACCCTTATGCTTTCATCTTTAAATTTTGTTTGTCTGCTGTTATTGATTTATAACAGTCAAATGAACACATAAAAGTGTGATCTGATAGTGTTGGTTATGTTTGGGCATAATCATGCTGAAAAAAGAAATTTATTGAGATAGTTTGGTTTAAATCATTAGCAACAGCTTTGTGATTCTACAGCATATTATTATCAGTATTTTTCTTATAAACCAAAAATTTTAATAAACATTGTTCTGATTAAAAATAGTTTCAAATGAATTTATTTAGAAACACAGACATCAATAATCAGTCTGTGAATCTCAATAATGGTGACACTAATAATGAATGTTGCAGTGGCTGCCACCAATCACAACTCATTAATGGCTCCCATCATGCATTGCGGTATGAATAAATTATGATCTGAATTGTCTATGTAATTTACTTTTCCTAATTGAATATTCTGCTCGTCACCATTGTTGAGATGCATTGACTCAATCTTGATATTTTTGGTGTGCCTCAAAGAATGATATTTTTTTAAACAACTCCTAAGAAATCCTTTACATTATATCTAAAATGCTGGATATTTATGCAGAATCTCAGTTATGCTGTAACCAACAGTATAAATCACAAACATAAAGATCAAATGATGATTGTCATAATATAACCGGCATAATTAGATCATTTTTTTCTTTGTTGATCTGGCAGTTATAACTCAAGATACAACAGCCAAACAAAATCTAAAGTTATTAATCTAAGGGTCAAGAGCCCAACTAAAGCAAACAATGAACGGTGGCTTACAATTTTAGATTTTCTCCTTCAGTGATTCTGCTTTAGGTGTCTTCAATAATGCTCAATCATCACTCAATTAATCACGTAATTATCTCATTAACTTTAACACTCTTGAGTGTGGACTCATATACACTCCCAGGAGTGTTAATTTAACACTGGAGTTTTTGCTGTACAAAGAGCCGTAGTTAACTGACAAGCTGAGCCATATCGCATTAAATATCGCTGGCGATACGTCCGCGATATTAATGCGATATGGCTCAGCTTGTCAGTTAACTACGGCTCTTTGTAGTAAATGCCGCTCCATCTGAAAGCAGGTGAAGGCGATTTACTACTAATCAAGGAACCGGCTTTACTGACGAGATGCGCATAACAATATCGTGTGATATATCGCCCAGCCCTAGTTAGAAAGTCAAGGGTCAAGACCCCAATAAAGCAAATACTGATCAATACCGAGCAATTGATGTAAGTAAGTAAAAATACATGCGCAGAATTAAGAAAATATTATTTAATAATTATGGAGATAAATTTTAGCCTATCATAAAGCAAACGTGTGAATGTTCACAGGGTATTTTATTTAATATTATAACTATTATTATATAGTAGTGTAATGCAGACAGACACTATATCACAACTAAAAAGAGTTTTGAGGGGTTTTTTTTTGTTCAATTTGCACAGTGAATATGGGTTGGAGCTCTTTATTTTGAACTCTCAAAGTGCACCAGATTGATGAATTTAACATTAAAAAGCACAACATTTTCTTACGGGGGAGCATGCCCCGAACCCCCCTAGAGGGACAGAGGTGCACTCTGCACTCACCACAGATTTCCCAAAATCCTATGGGAAAAACCGGTATGCAGCTTATAGCTTGTTTTAGGATTCATCACTGTGGAGTATAGTTCAACTGAGTATAGTTCAACTTAGTATAGTTCAACAGGCCATAGCAATGCCACATGTTAGCCAAGAGCAAAGAAATAAACCAGAACTGGACTTTATCTGAGCCACAAAATCTGTGTATATTAAATATGGAGTCATCTCAAGCCTGTTAACAAGCAGAATCAATGAAGGAAAGAAGAGAATAGAAAAAGAGACGAGCAGAAACACAAGAACTACAACTGACTTCAGACACAGTCTTAGATGAAATCAACTGAAGAGAAAGGAAGACATTACATCTGAAGATCTCAGCAGAGGAGGATTAAACAACTCCACAAACAGCATTACCAGCTTCACTTATTACTAACCAGACTGACTTTATTTCTGTCAGACTTCTACAGAAGTTTTTATTGAGAATTAACAGAGGTTTAACTCTGTTTCATTTGAAGTCACCATAGCAGTGATTAGTGTTTCCATTAGTTGGGCTCTTAACTCTTAATATATCTTTTGTATTTTTTGGCTGTTGTGACAGTGTGTTTAGTCAAACACATTTGCAGCAGCAAAGAAAGCTAAAGTGAAATGAGATCAGGTTATAATGGTTACCTGTTGATGGTATAATCATCAGGAAATAACTTGGTTCACTGATGTCTTTGGAATCTAACAATTGTGTTGATCCATTAATACACAGCATAATCTATTAAAAATAATAATAAAATATATATATATATATATATATATATATATATATATATATATATATATATATATATGAATATAGCTGCGAGCAGCGATTACGGGCCCAAGCCGGTGGCACCGCAACCCCGGTGCCTTTAGTTACCTAAAGGCACCGGAGTGGCGGTGCCGCCGGCTTTGGCCCTTCATCGCTGCTCGCAGCTATATTCATATATATATATATATATATATATATATATATAAACAAGCCGGTGGCACCGCCACCCCGGTGCCTTTATATATATATATATATATATGTCTACATTGTTCAATCACGCCTCACACACACACACACACTTTTGCAGAGCCCACACCAATGCAAGCTCTATAGCACACATCTTCTCAAAGGTCAAAGCGGAGTTACGATATTGCCCGTCATGCACAGTAACCCTAAAGGCACCGGGGTGGTGGTGCCACCGGCTTGTTTATATATATATATCGTATTATTCTAACTTGTAAAAAACTATTAACTTTTGTTAATATTCAACCATTTCACAACTAACTTTTTTCCATAGATCAAACACAACATAATTATATGGTGGACTGAAACAAAAATTATTAATTAAATAAAATTATTGTTTTCCTCTGAAATAGCAAAAGCATCACACACTAGCTGTACCTGCTCTAAATAAAAAATAGTAATTCAATAAAAATACAAAATCGAACTAAATAAAATAAATTATTACAAAAACAAAATCAAACCAAAGAAAATATATCTTCGAAAAAAAAAGCGAGTGTCATGAGGAAAGGCGCCTCAGGAATCGTCAGGATTAACTCCATGTGTAAGGAATTTTGATTGATTTTATTTGTCACTTGAAAATTATTGTTAAATGTGTGCCTGCATAACTTTAATAAGATTTATTTTCTTTGATTTGATTTGCTTTATATCATTTATTTATTTCGATTTTGTATTTTTATTTAAATACTATTATTTATTTAGAGCAGGTACAGCTAAGTGTGCGATGCTTTTGCTATTTCAGAGGGAAAAAAACACATTTTATTTCAAAAAGGCTTTTCAATTAAATAAAATGTTCAAGCTTTGTTTTCGTTTTATTATTTTGTTTGTTTTAAGCTTTGTTTAATTTATATTGTTAATCATCTGACACAAAACAAATGCATAAAGTATCATTTTAACTTTTAAAAAACTATTAACATTTGTTAATAGTACATTGCCTGTCTTTTGTTAATAGGACAAAACATAGTTATTATATTTTATAATATTTTATAAATATATAAAATAAATATTTGTAATGAAATCGTTCAAAAAAATGATATTAGCATTGTTTTAAACTTTGAAATAGAAGTAGCGCAATGCCTGGCCACTCCCGCGCCGCCTCCTTTTCACAATCCGAGGGAACCGTCTCCGGAATATTAACCTCACTCCTAGAAGTCCAATTCTCATTATTCATGCCTCTTACCTGGGATTGATTGCACACACACACACACACACACACACACACACACACACACGCACGCACGCACGCACTCACACGCACACACACACACACACACACACACACACACGTGTCAAGTCACTTACATTTTAGATGCAATATTGACTGTTCTTCTGTTTCAGCAGCGAAAATAGTTAAACAAAGATCACAGCAGAACCATTGCATCTCACAGCAACGTGTTTTCTCATTACTGAATGATTCAGCATTTTGAACAAATTGGTTGACTCAAAGATTCAATGACCAATCCATAAACATCTGTCTCATTCATGAATGACTCAGTCGTTCAAACGAATCGTTTGAACGAATGAATCAATGACCCGCTCATTAAGACGGTCGCCTGGCGACACCTAGTGACGGTTTAGTGTTATTTGATTATACACTCAAAATATTCCACAACAAATCCTTTAAATTTAATGATATTCAGAACAGAACACGAATAAAAAAATAACTATAATAAAGCCAAAACGAAATAATTTAAAACAAAAGTAAAAGTAAGTGGTGTTAGGCTCACGTAAATCTCTCTTTAGAATCTAAATGTTGCAACATTTGCGATGTATTTGGATGCTAAACTATTCTTTATTACAGGCTTTGTACTTCACTCACGTTCCAATATCGACGGAAAAAATCATCCTCTTCACTTGTGCAAAAATGTGCTTGGAAAAATCACAGTGGAGCGGTGCTTACTGTGAATGATACAAATTGTACTACTGACTATTTCAACATAGCAGTGTAATTTGTATATGTTAGGTTGAATGTTTTATTATTGTGTGTGTGTGTGTGTGTTTGTGTGTGTGTGTGTGTGTGTGTGTGTGTGTGTGTGTGTGTGTGTGTGTGTGTGTCAGTGTGTGTGTGGGGGTCTGGGTGGCTCAGCGCGATTGAACAGTGAAACATACTCCGTCATTTTCTTCATACAGGACATCATTCAAACGTCAAAGTGTTTACTTATATTTGTGTACACTCGCAATAAAACACAACATTGTGTTTTTGTTAAATAAATTAAAGTAATACGTCCCCCGAAATGGCGCTAATTTTAAAATGAAACTAAAATGCTCACGGCTGCACGGGCATTCATAACTCTGCGCGCCCACGGTGAGGGACGAGCAGAACAGAGCGAACGTTGTTTAGTTTATTCCTACTTCCATAGGAATTAATTGAAAAAGCTCACTCTACTCTGCACCATTATTAATGAATTGTGCAGACGTCCTTATTTTACTTTCGCTTTTTACCTGATTTTGAACACAAGAGGGCAGTATAACACTATGTATGATTTGGAAAAAAAAATTTTTTTGACTAAACAACCATTCTGGCTGTTTTTAAACTTAAACATTATTCTCTAATTGCTCTCACCATGCCCGTTTCTGAAACTCTGCACATGTCTACTGTCTAATAAATGTGATGTGTCTGTCGGGTTTCATGCAATTTCAAGTATGTTAAGAGTCTCAAAAGCATCAACAAAGAATAATAAAGTTTGATGCGTTGCCACGGCAACAGTATCTAAGATATCAATAATCCTTTCTCAGGTCTACATCTGCCGTGTGTCTACATTATACACATAAAGTTTGAAGCAAATTGGGTAAAAATAAGAGGGTGATTTCAAAGCCTTTAGGAAGTGACACACTTCCTGCTGCCAGTTGGTGGCGCTATAACTTTGACTCACAATAGTCACATCCATGTGATCGGACTCTTACAGCGAACACACTGCTGAAGTTTCATCAAGATCAGTTAATGTATGCAGAAGTTATAACACACTTCCTGTTTCCTTTATTCGCCATAAATTCGTTTCCTCGCCACGGCCAAACCGTTCGAGATATCAAAAATCCCCTGGCAACTTTTCATCCTCAATGTCATGACTTCATGCTGACCGAGTTTCGTGGCGATTGGTTGAATTCTCTAGGAGGAGTATATCGAATTCCAGGGGCATACGCTTCCAAACAAACCATAATAGCCGACTTCCTGTTGGGCTGGGGTAAAAAGTAAAAGTACAAAGGATATATGAATCGATGAGATCTATATGTGTACCGAGTTTCATATTATTACATTCAAGCGTGTTTGATTTATGGACCAAGTTTTCGGACCCTGTTCCAGGGGGCGCTGTCGAGCCCCCCTGCCACGCCCGGGTACCAGCTTCAGCCCGGCCCTGATGGCCGCGGGTTCTGACCCGTGTGCAAAGTTTCAAGAGTTTTTGAGCATGTTAAGGGCCCCAAAAGTGCGCTGAGAGTCTCAAAAGTATCCAAAAAGAATATTAAAGTTTGATGCGTTGTCACGGCAACAGCATCTAAGATATCAACAATCCTTTCACAGGTCTACATCTGGCGTGTGTCTACATTATACACATCAAGTTTGAAGCAAATCGGGTAAAGCCTGTTTGATTTATGGACCAAGTTTTCGGACCCCGTTCCAGGGGGCGCTGTCGAGCCCCCCTGCCACGCCCGGGTACCAGCTTCAGCCCGGCCCTGATGGCCGCGGTTTCTGACCCGTGTGCAAAGTTTCAAGAGTTTTTGAGCATGTTAAGGGCCCCAAAAGTGCGCTAAGAATCTCAAAAGTATCCAAAAAGAATATTAAAGTTTGATGCGTTGTCACGGCAACAGCATCTAAGATATCAACAATCCTTTCACAGGTCTACATCTGGCTTGTGTCTACATTATACACATCAAGTTTGAAGCAAATAGGGTAAAGCGTGTTGGATATATGGACCAAATTGTCTGACCCGTTCAAGGGGGCGCTGTCGAGCCCCCCTGCCACGCCCGGGTACCAGCTTCAGCCTGGCCCTGATGGCCGCGGGTTTTGTCCCGTGTGCAAAGTTTCAAGAGTTTTCGAGCACGTTAAGAACCCCAAAAGTGCCCGAAAGCATAAAAAAGCATGAAAAAGCTTAAAAAAAGGAATATTAATGTTTGATGCATTGCCATGGCAACAGTATCTAAGATATCAATAATCCTTTCACAGGTCTACATCTGGCGTGTGTCTACATTATGCACATGAAGTTTGAAGCAAATCGGGTAAAAATAAGAGGGTGATTTAAAAGCATTTTGAAAGTGACACACTTCCTGCTGCCAGTTGGTGGCGCTATAACTTTGACTCACAATAGTCACATCCATGTGATCGGGCTCTTACAACGAACACACTGCTGAAGTTTCATCAAGATTAGTTAATGTATGCAGTAGTTATAACACACTTCCTGTTTCACGTTTCTCGCCATAATTTCGTTTACTCGCCACGGCCAAACCGTTCGAGATATCAAAAATCCCCTGGCAATTTTTCATCCTCAGTGTCTTGACTTCATGCTGACCGAGTTTCGTGCCGTGTGTTTGAATTCTCTAGGAGGAGTATTTCACATTCCATTGCATGTGTTTTCCAAACAACCCTTAATAGCCGACTTCCTGTTGGGCTGGGGTAAAAAGTAAGAGCATGAAGTATATATGAACCGATGAGATCTATATGTGTACTGAGTTTCATATTATTACATGCAAGCGTGTTTGATTTATGGACCAAGTGTTCAAACCACGTTCCAGGGGGCGCTGTCGAGCCCCCCTGCCACGCCCGGGTACCAGCTTCAGCCCGGCCCTGATGGCCGCGGGTTCTGAGATGTGTGCAAAGTTTCAAGAGTTTTCGAGCACGTTAAGGCCCCCAAAAGTGCCCAAAAGGTAGTAAAATAATAATAATAATAATAAATATAGCTGCGAGCAGCGATTACGGGCCCAAGCCGGTGGCACCGCAACCCCGGTGCCTTTAGTTACCTAAAGGCACCGGGGTGGCGGTACCACCGGCTTTGGCCCTTCATCGCTGCTCGCAGCTATATTTATATATATATATATATATATATATATAAAGCCGGTGGCACCGCCACCCTGGTGCCTTTAGGGTTATTGTGCACGACGTGCAAAAACGTAACCCTGCTTTGACTGTCGAAAAGAAGTGTGCTGTAGAGCTTGTATCAGTGTGGGCTCTGCAAAAGTGTGCATTGAGGGCACATGTCAACCACAAAGTATGCGAGAGCAACCTTCTGAAAGGTCAGGTCTACATCCAGGTCTACATCTGCCGTGTGTTTACATCATAGTAGTGAAGTTTGAAGCAATCAGGTGATTTCAAAGCTTTTTGAAAGTGACAGACTTCCTGCTGCCAGTTGGTGGCGCTATAACCGGGGTGGCGGTGCCGCCGGCTTTGGCCCTTTCATCGCTGCTCGCAGCTATATTTATATATATATATATACACACACACACACACACATATATATATATATATATATATATATATATATATATATATATATATATATATATATATATATACATAAATATATATATATTGTTTTTTTAAGAGACAAGACAGAATATTACTTGCCTGATCTGATTAGAAAAATAGTGTTTGTGTGTGTGTGTGTGTGTGTGGCGTAATTGAACAATGTAGACATAAAGACATATTCCGTCCTTTTGTTCATACAGGACATTATTCAAACTGCAAAGTGTTTACTTATATTTGTGTACACTCGCAATAAAACACAACATTGTGCTTTTGTCAAACTATAAACTCTTGTCAAACTGTAAACTACAACTGTCACCCAACCAAAATCTCTTACACACACACACACACAGTTTAAAAGCAAAAAATATCAAACAATCCTATTTAAAAACAGTCTGTGGGAGCCATCTTTTGGACATTCATCATATCGCATTGGTTTTCATTTCTTGTCATCAAACAGAGCCCTAATCTGTTTATTTTTTCAGTTACACATTCTACATTGATTAAAAAAGAAAAATCAAAGGTGTTTTTATTTTATACAGAAATAAATAATCTATCATTCAGATGAGAATAAAGTTAGTGTTAGTTAAAATTTTAAGGAAAACAAATATATGATCTGAAATATAGCACATTCATTTAAAATTCATTCAGGTTCGATTACCAAACATACAATCTTAATGTAATTTAAAGCAAACAATACATTTAAAATATATGGGTTGTATGACTATTTTTTAATATAAAAAGATATCCAAAAAGACAAGGCCTAAAGTTTAACAAGGGTTAAACTCTTTTCACTGTAACAGACACAATCACACACACAATCACACACACACACACACAAGTCAAATCACTTACATTTTAGATGCAATATTGACTTTTTTTCTGTTTCAGCAGCGAAAATAGTTAAACAAAGATCACAGCAGAACCATCGCGCATCTCACAGCAACGCGTTCTCATTACTGAATGATTCAGCATTTTGAACGAATCGGTTGACTCAAAGATTCAATGACCAATCAATCCATAAACATCTATCTCATTCATGAATGACTCAGTCGTTCAAACGAATGAATCAATGACTCGCTCATTAAGACGGTCGCCTGGCGACACCTAATGACGGTTTAGTGTTATGTTTAAAAGTATCATTCTTTCCAACGATTGTTAATTAACTCATATTTGAAACATAAGATATATTTATATATATACATACATATACACACACATACACAAAAATAAAAACACATTTGAAACGTGTTTGCTTACTAAATTGTGAGCTGAACGAAAGTTGCAGCAAATATCAGCAACAGGAGTCAAATTTCATTAATCACGAGAGTGAAGAGCTGACTGAAAAGATGATGACGGAATAGGCTATTTTATGTAAAAGCGCCTATTTAAGCGAATCTGTCATTGTACTCTTTTATTGTTGTGTTTTCCGTGAAAAATAATAGACTATTGAACTCACAATTCAAGCAATCGGCCCCCGAAATTGCACTAATTTTAGTGACACTAAAAAGTATGCGGCTGCACTGGCATTCATAACGGTGTGCGTCCATGGCGACGAGCGAGCAGAACAGAGCGAACGTTTAGTTAATTTCTACTTCCATAGGAATTCATTCGAGCGCCACCATTTCAATGTCCGTGCGGACGTCCATATTATACTTTCGCTTTCAAGTTAGTGTTTTTAAACCCCCCAGCGGGAGGTTTACACAATTGGTTTACACAATCACACGTTGATTAACCGGTGGGAAAATATTCCCATAGTAACATCCCTAATATATAAATATATATAAATTCAATAGGCCTACCTGATTTTGAACACAAGAGGGCAGTATAGCACTATATATGATTTGGATTATTATTATTTTTGACTAAACAACCATTCTGGCTGTTTTTAAACTTAAAAATAATTCTTAAATTGAAAAAAAGGAATACAATGGGTTTAGTTCTAATATTTGTATAATTTTATATAAAAATAAATGGTGTATAATTACATTTTAGAAAGATATGAGACATGCCCTGATTCTTTTTTTGACATTACTTGAATCCCTCAACCATAGCAAAACCGTTTGAGATATTCAATATCTGTTCACAATTTAGCATCTTCAATGTATTTTCATCATGTTGAAAAAGTTTGGCATGAATAAAATAAACTACTTAGGAGGAGTAGCTAAAAACTCAGAATCTGAAATCCACATTCAAACCAAAATATCTGACTTCCTGTTGGTCGTAGCTAATTACGGTAAATTAGAAAGTTGTCCGGCTCGAAGAGTACAATATACATATCGAGTTTTGTTACTGTAGATAAAACTAACCCCCCCACTTTTGTCAAAAGCATTTAGAAAGTGACACACTTCCTGCTGCCAGTTGGTGGCGCTATAACTTTGACTCACAATGGTCACATCCATGTGATCGGCCTCTTACAGCGAACACACTGTTGAAGTTTCATCAAGATCAGTTAATGTATGCAGAAGTTATAACACACTTCCTGTTTCCATTATTCGCCATAAATTCGTTTCCTCGCCACGGCCAAACCGTTCGAGATATCAAAAATCCCCTGGCAATTTTTCATCCTCAATGTCTTGACATCATGCTGACCGAGTTTCCTTGCGATTGGTTGAATTCTCTAGGAGGAGTATATCGAATTCCAGGGGCATACGCTTCCAAAGAAACCATAATAGCCGACTTCCTGTTGGGCTGGGGTAAAAAGTAAAAGTACAAAGGATATATGAACCGATGAGATCTATATGTGTACCGAGTTTCATATTATTACATGGAAGCGTGTTTGATTTATGGACCAAGTTTTCGGACCCCGTTCCAGGGGGCGCTGTCGAGCCCCCCTGCCACGCCCGGGTACCAGCTTCAGCCCGGCCCTGATGGCCGGGGGTTCTGACCAGTGTGCAAAGTTTCAAGAGTTTTCGTGCACGTTAAGAGCCCCAAACGTGCCCGAATAGTCGATAAAATAATAATAATAATAATAATAATCCTAAGGAAAACAATAGGGCCTTCGCCTTTTCAAGGCTTGGGCCCTAATAATAAATAATAATCCTTAGGAAAACAATAGGGCCTTCGCCTTTTCAAGGCTTGGGCCCTAATTAACACTGCTCAGTGTTTATATGAGTCCACACTCAGAGAGTGTTAAATGAACACTGAAGCAGTGCTAAAGTTAATGAGATAATTAAGTGATTAATGGAAGGATAATTGAACATTATCGACGACACCTGATGTTAACAAGCGGAATCACTGAAGGAGAAAATCGTAATTGGTATGTTACCATTGTGGAGATCAGTGTTTGCTTTAGTTGGGCTCTTGACCCTTTAAGCTATTAACTCTAGATTTTGTTTGGCTGCTGTACCTGAGTTATAACAGCCAGATGAACAAAGAGAAAAGGTGATATGATGGTGTTGGTTGTGTTTGAACATTATCATTATTTCACAATCATTCGACCTGAATCACTGAACACATATAGAGCCCAGTTACTGAGTTACATTTACTTTATTGATTATAGCAGCACTATCCTTGAAAAGCATAATATTTGTAGCTTTTACAATGTAATCCAAATAATTTCTTAAAACTTAATCTCATACAAAACTTTTTTTCTTTTTTTTTACACAGACATCAAGAATCAGCCTGTGAATCTCAACAATGGTGACAATTATAAAGCATTTTGCAGTGTATTTTAGATTCCACCAATCAAATCTCATTCATGGCTCCCATCATGCATTGCTGCATGAATAAATAATGAGCTTATGTTCAGAGGTGATCTGTTTGTCACCACTGTTGAGATTCATGCGCTAATTCTTGATGTCTGTATGTGCCTACCTGAAATATTTTCTAGAAGGTTTTTATTTTTATTTTATTTTTTATTTTATTTGATCATTTGGACTTAATTGAAAAGGCTAAAAAAATGCATACTCTACAAGGACAGTGCTGTTATAATCCATAAGGTAAATTTAACTCTGAAATTATGCTCCCAATGAGTTCAGTGATTCAGGCCAACTATTGATTATGTTAAAACACAACCAACACCATCATATCATCTTTTCTCTTTGTTCATCTGGCAGGTACAGCAGCCAAACAAAATCTAAAGGTAATGAATTAAGGGTCAACTGCCCAACTTAAGCAAACACTGATCTCCATAATGGTAACATACCAATTACGATTTTCTCCTTCAGTGATTCTGCGTTAACATCAGGTGTCTTCAATAATGCTCAATTATCACTCAATTAATCACTTAACGATCTCATTGACTTTAGCACTGCTTCAGTGTTCATTTAACACTCTCTGAGTGTGGACTCATATAAACACTGAGCAGAGTTAATTTAAAACTGGGATTATGCTGTGTATTAATAGAGCAACACAATTGTTAGATTCCAAAGACATCAGTGAATCAAGTTAATTCTTGATGATTATAAAACCATCAACAGGTAACCATTATAACCGGATCTCATTTCCTTTTAGCTTTCTTTGGTGCTGCAAATGTGTTTGACTAAACACACTGTCACAGCAGCCAAAAAAAGACAAAAGATATTTTAAGAGTTAAGAGCCCAACTAATGGAAACACTAATCACTGTTATGGTGACTTCAAATGAAACAGAGTTAAACCTCTGTTAATTCTCAATAAAAACTTCTGTAGAAGTCTGAAAGAAATAAAGTCAGTCTGGTTAGTAATAAGTGAAGCTGGTAATGCTGTTTGTGGAGTTGTTTATTCCTCCTCTGCTGAGATCTTCACAGATTTAATGTCTTCTTTTATCTTCAAGTGATTTCATCTAAGACTGTGTCTGAAGTCAGTTCTTGTTTTTCTGCTAGTCTCTTTTTCTGTTATCTTCTTTCCTTCAGTGATTCTGCTTGTTAACAGGCTTATTAAGGCTGCAATTACTTAATATTTAATATACACAGATTTTGTGGCTCAGATAAGGTCCAGTTCTGGTTTATTTCTTTGCTCTTGGCTGACATGTGGCATTGCTATGGCCTACTTGTGGCCCAGATCTGGCAAACAGGAGTGGGCCACCCAAGGGCCGTCATTCCACGCTGCATGTGGGCCAGATCCGCATCCCACAAGTGCCAGATGTGGGCCGGATCTGGGCCGAAACAATGTTGCTATCTGGGAATAATGTAATGTTATAAAATAAATAAATGCTCTTCCTTAAAATACAGGGTGCATAAGTCAGGACACCCCTATGTTAAATTCCCATAGAGACAGCAGATTTTTATTTTTAAAGGCCAGTTATTTCATGGATCCAATATACTATGCATCCTGATAAAGTTCCCTTGGCCTTTGGAATTAAAATAGCCCCACATATTCACACACCCTTCACCATACCTAGAGATAGTTCAGTTAGCCTAATAGTTTGATTTGCATTGAGGGATGATCTTATGGAAAGTACCATGCCAATCTCCAGCAAGAAATTTCCATATAGCTACTGTCAGATCATCTGGCTGAAAGGTAGAGATGTGTCATTAGCAGTGTTGGGAGTAAAGCGTTACAAAAGTAATGCATTACAGTAACATATTACTTTTAGCTGTAACGCAGCGATATCAAAGCAATCCGATTGTTTTTTTATAAGGAAAAGTATCGAAGATATGTTCACATGCTGAAAAAAATGAGAAAATGCTTGTTTATAAATGAGTGTAAAGAAGAAAATCAAGGATTATGAATCAATTTGACGGAGATCCGTGAGTCCGTGTGACAAGGAAACCAGAAAAGTTTAGTTAATAAAATATTTATTTATATATTAAAGATCATTCTTTATTTTTTTTTTTTAATATACCACACACTCAAAAAAATGACTCTTTAAACTTACTCAATTTAATTATGGACAGTGGTTCCACACAAGCAAATTATTTTTTATTAACATTAACCCTTGTACTGCATTAGGGACATTTTTGGTCTTTTGCAGTTTAATTTCTTTGACCATTTTGGCTGTTTTAATGCAAATGGTATGTAATTTGGCAAAATTGTGACTTTTTAGATAAATGTAAAAAAAATTATCCCATTTTGCAAAATATGTATAACACACTATGTGTAGAACAAATAGTAACACTCAGCACCATAATGGACAAAAATGTCCCATTGAAACCCATTAAAACGTCGTTTAAAGCCGGGGCCATCATTAATACACGAATCATGATTTATGTTGAAACATCCTTTCATTTTGAAGCAAAAGCATTATATTTGCATTATATAGTGTATTCCACCAGATGACGTCACTACATAGGTATTCCCTATGGGTGGAAATGCATGTTATTTTCCTGGTTTCCACTAGGGGCACTATTGACTGTGTTATGAAGCATTTTAATGGCTCAATGATCTAAAATTGTTTCTGAGTATGTGTGGATGTCTGAGAGCAATGTGTGTCTGCGTTGAAAAAAGTGTGTGTGTGTGTAGGGCCTAAATATAATACATGGTGTTCAGGCGAGTGACAAATCACAATATCCTGAAGGTCATATTTTACCCTTTCTGTCCACTCTCTCTCTCTCTCTCTCTCTCTCTCTCTCTCTCTCTCTCTCTCTCTCTCTCTCTCTCTGTGTGTGTGTGTGTGTGTGTCAGTGGTGTATGATGTGTGTGTAGGCGTGTGTGTGTGTGTGTGTGTGTGTGTGTGTGTGTGTGTGTGTGTGTCCCACTAAACACAATGATGTCCAAAAGACGTCTTTTCAACGTCTTTGTCACAAAAGTCGGACGTTGAAAAGACGTCCACTGAAGAGCCAGAATGAAAGTTTTTATGACGTCTTTTTTTGACGTGTTCTGCACGTCCGATATAGACGTTCATGGACCCTCTTCGTACAAGGTTAAAAACTAGTTCAAATGTGGCCAATGTGGACATATTTTTTACATAATTTATGGTCTCATTTAGACATAATTACTTTGACTATTGCTGTCAGATGATCTTAGTGAGAATTAGCAGAGGTTTAGATGTTGATATTTGTTTCATTTGAATTGTCACCATTGTGGTGATCAGTGTTTGCTTTAGTTGGGCTCTTGGTCCCCTTCATTTTTACTTTAGCTTTTCTTTGGCTGCTGTAACTGTGTGTTTGTATGACACAAATGTTGTGGCAGAGAAAGCCAAGAAAAAGTAAGATCAGGTGTTTTCAGCTCAATGTTGATGATGACATAATCATCACAAAACAAGCATCTAATGTTGAGTTTGAAATTGTGTTTATATTTGGGATTCTCAACCACCAACCTTGTGGAACTGCAATATTGGTGCCAATAGAATAAAAAATATTTTTAAAGTATAAAAAGCATGTGCACATGTTTTGAGCAAATGCATCATGTAGTCACACACAGAAATTAAGATTTTGGCTATGAATCACAACAACGGTGACAATCAAAACAAAAAAGCTTGGGAATCAATGATGAGTTTTGAACTATGAAGGCTACCCATCATGCATTGCAGCATGATGATTTTTTTTGTCACCATTGTTGTGAATCTTATGCAAAATCTTGATGTCTGTGTGTTACAACATGATATGTTTGCTCTAAACATCGTATGCACATAATTTTTATCCACCTCTAAATAAGTGATATTATAAATGCTATTGGTGCCAATATTGCAGTTCTACAAGGTAGGCGGCTAGAAATGCCAAAGTATCTGACAACATTATATGCTTGTTTTGTGATGATTTCATCATCATCAACATGAAGCTGATAACACCTGATGTTACTTATTCTTGGCTTTCTTTGCAACATCAGTTGCAAATAACAGTGTGTTTAACAAACATACAGTTACAGCAGCCAAAGGAAAGCTAAAGTAAAAATGAAGGGGACCAAGAGCCCAACTAATGCAAACACTGATCACCACAATGGTGACACTTCAAATGAAACAAATATCAACATCTAAACCTCTGCTAATTCTCACTAATATCATCTGACAGCAATAGTCAAAGTAATTCTGTCTAAATGAGACCATAAATGATGTTGAAAATATGTCCACAATGGCCACATTTGAACTAGTTTTTAACCTTGTACGAAGGTTCGATGAAAGTCTATATCGGTTCAGTTAAGTCTGTATCAGTTACAGGGAAGCAATTCCATTGATTTGTTTGGACATTACTGTTTCACATAGATTCTATCTGATTCAGTTGTGTTGTCACAACACAAGGAGCTTACATAGATTCAACAAATTCCATTAATGTTAATAAAACATAATGTGCTTGTGTGGAACCACTGTCCATAATTAAATTGAGTAAGTTTAAAGAGTCATTTTTTTTGAGTGACAGGTTAAGTTAATTTAATGCAATACAATAGTGTTTTGGTGGTAAAATAAATATATGTGTGTTACTTTAACAAAACATACTTGGGTAAAAATAACAGAGCCACAAAACCATTTTTTTGAGTGCAGTAGGCTACAGCATCTTACTTTTGACTGTTTTTTTTATATAACTTGTCACAATATAACTATTATAGCCTTTATTTTACATAGGCTATACGTTTAATTAATCATTAATAGGCCTAATAGCCTAATAATAATAAATATAGCAATTTGCATACATGGAGTGCAACTCAAAGTGCTTCACAGTAGGGCTGCACGATTAATCGCACGATATTGCTATGCGCATCTAATCAGTAAAGCCGGTTCCTTGATTAGTAGTAAATCACCTTCACCTGCTTTCAGATGGAGCGGCATTTACTACAAAGACCCGTAGTTAACTGACAAGCTGAGCCTAGGGCTGGGCGATATATCGCACGATATTGTTATGCGCGTCTCTTCAGTAAAGCCGGTTCTTTGATTAGTAGTAAATCGCCTTCACCTGCTTTCAGATGGAAGATATGATGCAGATATGAGTGTTAAAGTTAATGAGATAATTAAGTGATTAATTTAGTGATCATTGAGCATTATTGAAGACACCTGATGTTAACAAGCAGAATCACTGAAGGAGAAAATCTAAAATTGTAAGCCACCGTTATGGCGATCAGTGTTTGCTTTAGTTGGGCTCTTGATCCTTATACTTTGAGTTTAAATTTTGTTTGTCTGCTGTTATTGATTTATAACAGTCAAATGAACAAAAACAAGTGTGATCTGATAGTGTTGGTTATGTTTTGACATAATCATGCTGTGATCTGAAAAATGAAACTCATTCAGATGATCTTGTTTAATTTAATAGCAACAGTTTAGTGGTCCTACAACATATGATAATCGTATGTTTCTTAAAATCCAAATCATTTAATAAAAATTGTTCTGATCAAATCACTTTCAAATGCATTTATTTAGAAACGCAGACATCAATAATCAGCCTGTGAATCTCAACCGTGGTGACAATAATAATCCTTGTTGCCACCAATTACAACTCATTAATGGCTCCCATCATGCATTGCGGTATGAATAAATTATGATCTGAATTGTCTATGTAATTTACTTTTCCTAATTGAATATTCTGTTCATCACCATTGTTGAGATGCATTAACTGAATCTTGATATCTGTGTCTGCCTAAAACAAAGATTTTTTTTTTTTTTTACAACTTTTAAGAAATCTTTTATATTATATCACAAATTCTGGATATTTATGCAGAATCTCAGTTATGCTGTAACCAACAGCATTAATCACAAACAATTAGCTCAAATGATGAATGTCATAATATAATCAATACCATTAGATCATTGTTCTTCTTTGTTCATCTGGCAGGTATGACTCGGATACAACAGCTGAACAAAAACTAAAGTTAATAATATAAGGGTCAAGACCCCAACTAAAGCAAACACTCATCTCCATAATGGTGACCTGAAATTCCGGTTTTCTTCTTCAGTGATTCTGCTTTAGGTGTCTTCAATAATGCTCAATCATCACTCAATTAATCACTTAAATATCTCATTAACTTTAACACTCTTGAGTGTGGACTCATATACACTCCCAGGTGTGTTCATTTAACACTGAGTTTTTGCTGTGTACAAAGAGCCGTAGTTAACTGACAAGCTGAGCCAAATCGCATTAAATATCGTTGGCGATATGTCCTCGATTTTAACGCGATTTGGCTCAGCTTGTCAGTTAACTACGGCTCTTTGTAGTAAATGCCGCTCCATCTGAAAGCAGGTGAAGGTGATTTACTACTAATCAAGGAACCGGCTTTACTGATTAGATGCGCATAACAACATCGTGCGATTAATCGTGCAGCCCTAGCTGAGCCAAATCGCGTCAAAATCGAGGAGGTATCGCCAACGATATTTAATGCGATATGGCTCAGCTTGTCAGTTAACTACGGCTCTTTGTACACAGCAAAAACTCAGTGTTAAATGAACACACCTGGGAGTGTATATGAGTCCACGCTCAAGAGTGTTAAAGTTAATGAGATATTTAAGTGATTAATTGAGTGATGATTGAGCATTATTGAAGACACCTAAAGCAGAATCACTGAAGGAGAAAACCGGATTACAGGTCACCATTATGGAGATGAGTGTTTGCTTTAGTTGGGCTCTTGACCCTTTTATTATTATCTTTAGACTTTGTTTGGCTGTTGTATCCGAGTTATACCTGCCAGATGAACAAAGAAAAAAATATGATCTAATGGTGTTGGTTATTTTACGATATTCAACATTTGAACTAATTGTTTGTGATTTATGCTGTTGGTTACAGCATAACTGAGATTCTGCAGAAATATCCAGAATTTGAGATATAATATAAAGGATTTCTTAAAAGTTGTAAAAAATAAATAAAAAAATCTTTCTTTTAGGCACACAAAGATATCAAGATTCAGTCAATGCATCTCAACAATGGTGACGAGCAGAATATTCAATTAGGAAAAGTAAATTACATAGACAATTCAGATCATAATTTATTCATACCGCAATGCATGATGGGAGCCATTAATGAGTTGTGATTGGTGGCAACAAGGATTATTATTGTCACCACGGTTGAGATTCACAGGCTGATTATTGATGTCTGTGTTTCTAAATAAATGCATTTGAAAGTGATTTGATCAGAACAATTTTTATTAAATGTTTTATATTATAAGAAAAATACAATTATCATATGCTGTAGAACCACTAAACTGTTGCTATCAAGTTAAACCAGATCATCTGAATGAGTTTCATTTTTCAGATCACAGCATGATTATGTCAAAACATATTCAACACTATCAGATCACACTTGTTTTTGTTCATTTGACTGTAATAAATCAATAACAGCAGATAAACAATATTTAAACTTAAAGTGTAAGGATCAAGAGCCCAACTAAAGCAAACACTGATCGCCATAACGGTGGCTTACAATTTTAGATTTTCTCCTTCAGTGATTCTGCTTGTTATCATCAGGTGTCTTCAATAATGCTCAATGATCACTAAATTAATCACTTAATTATCTCATTAACTTTAACACTCTTGAGTGTTAATTTAACACTCATATCTGCATCATATCGTCCATCTGAAAGCAGGTGAAGGTGATTTACTACGAATCAAGGAGCCGGCTTTACTGATTAGATGCGCATAACAATATCGTGCGATTAATCGTGCAGCCCTACTTCACAGGCATAACAACAAATAATGAGAACACAATTTCACACAATATCAATATAAAATATTTGAAAACAACACTCAAAAAAATGATATGTTGGCTTTACTTAACTTTTTTATGTAAACAGGTTCCACCGGTTCCACATAACTATGTTTCGTTAAACAAACATAATATGTTCATGTAACTTCAACATCATGGAATTTGGTCATTTTAAGCGACCCAATTAAACTCTGAGCTAATGAGTTAATTAAGTGAATAACTGAGTGATGATTGAGCATTATTGAAGACACCTGATGTTAACAAGCAGAATATCTGAAGGAGAAAACCGGAATGTTTAAGTCACCATTATGGAGATAAGTGTGTGTTTTAGTTGGGCTCTTGACCATTAGTTTATTAACCTTTAGATTTTGTTTGGTTGCTGTACATGAGTTATAACAGTCGGATGAACAATAAACAAATGTCATCTGATGGTGTTGGTCGTGTTTTAACATAATCATTATTTCACAATCATTTGACCTGAGTCACTGAACTTATATTAAACTGGATTTCTGAGTTAAGTTTACCTTACGAATAATAGCAGCACTGTCATTGTAGAGCATACCATTTTTAAGCTTTCCAATGAAATTTATATGATCAAATCAATAAATAAAAAAGAAACTTCCTGAAAACAATATTTTGAGTAGGCACACACAGACATCAAGAATCAGCCTGTGAATCTCAACAATGGTGACAATTATAAAGCATGTTGCAGTGCATTCTGGGTGCCACCAATCAAAACTCATTCATGGCTCACATCATGCATTGCTGCATGAATAAATAATGAGCTTATGATCTGTTTGTCACCATTGCTGAGATTCATATGCTGATTCTTGATGTCTGTGTGTGCCTACTCAGGATATTTTTTAAGAAGTTTATTTTTTATATCTTGATTTGATCATTTGAATTTCATTGAAAAGGCTAAAAATAGTATGCTCTACAATGACAGTAAGATAAACTTAACCCTCTGGGGACCAGAGTGTTTTTGGGGCCCTTGGGATGTTTTGACATGCACTGACATTTGTGCTTTTTTCAGTTATTTATAAACATGTTAATGGCAAAGGTGTAAATTCACTCTATATAGCACAAACTTGGCATCCATGATATCTGAGCAACATGTATGTACATGTTTGTATTTTTAATAGAATAATGTTTATGCGTGGTTATTGAAAAAAATAAAAATAAAAGTTGCTGAAATAAGACCACAAAACACATATTGATTATTTCTTCACAAGACTTTTGAAAATTGTATCACATAGCCTAGAATATTTGCTCCAAAACTATGTGAGAATCATCCTGACTACTCATTCAGATAAGTCAATAAAGTCTTTTACATTTTTAATGACGTGTTTTGTTTGAGAAAGCTTTATGCAGGAGGCTTGATCTCTCATTAATATGTATGGCATTCCACACCTGAGAAAGACAAAGACCCTCCCATAATGGCCCTATTAGGTGCTATCAGGCCATATCATTACAGGAGCCTTGCACAAAGAATGAGGAGATTTAAAAAAGAATGGCTTTTAGATTGTTTGGATTTATATAAGGAAAATACAGGGTGCATACGTCTGGACACTTCTATCACACACCCTTCACCATATAGACATGGTTTTATTTCAGTTCAAAGTTAGAGTTGGAAACATCTTGAAAAGAAAATTGTCTTTCTCCATAAATGTCTTAGTTTGATCATACATATTTCAAAGTTGAGGATTCATTATTTTGATATAGCTTGAACAAACACTATAACATCTTAGTTGATTAGTTTATTGACAAAACATAGGCCTACTATATATTTAACATATGAGCAGAAACTCCTAAAAAAGCTTATTTGATGTCTATTTTAGAGTAAAAACTTTATCCAAAACGAGAAATGTTGTCTGTTATTTAGTCTGTAACAGTGCGTATCTGTGCGTTCATTCATTCATTCATTCATTCACACACACACACACACGATTCACATTTAACAGTATGCTATTTTTCCGTTTACAGACACTACGTTATTATATATCGCGATTAGAACAAAGCACTTGCATAAAACACTTACTTCTCAGCTGAATCTGTTCATCCTCGCAGTGAAAATAAATCCAGTGGTAAGTGTCCCAGGATTGTTCCTCATATAGCCGCGCAAGACGACAGTAGATTAATCTGACTAAAAAATAATGTGTGTTTTCAGAGTTTATGGGCGTTAACGCGTCTCAATGTGTTGCTTCACATATTTGCGTTTGAATAGCGCGTGCTCTCCGTGGGCGTGTCACATTACCAGGGATAATCAGCTGAGAGAACGATAATGAGACGGGCTGACACGTCTCTCTTTTTATATAGATGACATAAACGGAGAATAATAATTTTAGTTTTGAATCGGATCATTTAAAAGTACAAACTCAAATGATTTAAAAGATATATTGCTTATGGCTGGGTGAATAGTTTTAGCTGAGTTGTGTTGAAGATTAGAGACGTGCTCCAGAAAAAAAGTTCACGGTGACCGAGAGGCAGAACGCACACCCTGTTTATTTTCTTTATTTTACAAAAGCACAATATTTTATTTCGATTGTATGTGGGCACATAAAAAAAGTAGACATTTAACAGATTATTTTCTCATATTTCTTAACTCTATATGAACAGAAATGATGGTAGTACTTTAAGTCTATTTTTCTGCTATGTGAAAAAAAACGAGCAAAACGCGCCCGCGCGTTTCTGGTCCCCAGAGGGTTAACTCAGAAATTGGGTTCAATATAAATTCAGTGATTGAGGTCAAATGATTGTGAAATAATGATTATGTTAAAACACAACCAACACCATCAGATCTCCTTAGTTCATTGCTCATCTGGCTGTTATAACTCATCTACAGCAACCAAACAAAATCTAAAGTTAATAAGTTAATGGTCAAGAGCCCAACTAAAACACACACTTATCTGCATAATGGTGACTTAAACATTCCGGTTTTCTCCTTCAGAGATTCAGCTTGTTAACATCAGGTGTCTTCAATAATGCTCAATCATCACTCAGTTATTCACTTAATTAACTCATTAGCTCAGAGTTTAATTGGGTCGCTTAAAATGACCAAATTCCATGATGTTGAAGTTACATGAACATATTATGTTTGTTTAACGAAACATAGTTATGTGGAACCGGTGGAACCTGTTTACATAAAAAAGTTAAGTAAAGCCAACATATCATTTTTTTTGAGTAAAGGCTATAAACGTTTCATAATGTAAAATAAAGATATTGACAAGACTCTTCACTCTTGGCTAGTTCCTATCCCAGCCAGGATTGACATGTCATTTTATATTCAATAATACACTTCAAAATATATAGATGTATTTCAGATATGGTACTGCATGTATATTGGAGATATATTTACTCATGCAACAAACATATATAGAGAAATATATAATTTAATATATTTCTTATATTTTTTAAATTCTTTACATAATAAATTATTCATCTTTTTAGGCTATTTAACAACAGCTCTACAACACCTGCATGTAAATAATTTATCCAGACTATCACTGTGCTGAGGAGTAAACTTTTAAAATATAGTAATTATAATCTTAATGACCTTCGACCAATCATCAACCGAACAACAGGCTCTCTTCAGCAGTGACCCAAAAATCTCACACATACCAGAAGACATTTTTAAATAAAAAAATAATAGAGCATTAAACACTAACAGATCTCCCCCATATTAATATTGAGCAAAACACATCAAATAACACTTAATTTTAACATTTGCTCTCCTTTAACAGTCAGAAGCAAAGCATGCTGGGAACTAGAAATATGTTGTAACCACTGATCTATATAGAATGACATCTATAATTGCTCTGAAAAGTATAATCATGCATATAATACTTTATTTTCTTTACATTTTATTATCAGATCAGTAAAACAATTTAAGTGCAACATTTATTAAAAAAATGTTTAAAAAATATTTTCAGCTATCTGATAAACTATGGTGTCAAAAGTTGACCCCCACCCCCTCCTCTTAAACTCTTATAAATCAAACTTATGCTTTGAGGGTCTTTCTGTCGAATCTGACATCAGTTCAGCAGAAAGTAGAATATCAGAGAACAGCCAAGAAACAAGAAGCTCTGAGAGACTAGACTCTCTCTACAGCGTTACACAGATTCCCCTCACAACATGTGACATTAACTTGAGGTCCATGCATCTGTCCTGACAACCCGCATGCAAATTCAGATGCACATCCTTTCACTTTAAAAAATATTCGTAATTTGAACAGTAAAATACTGTAAAAAATCAACGGAAAAGACATGTTAATTGCTTAACAGTATGTACTAGGGCTGGGCGATTAATCGCACGATATTGTTATGCGCATCTCGTCAGTAAAGCCGGTTCCTTGATTAGTAGTAAATCACCTTCACCTGCTTTCAGATGGAGCGGCATTTACTACAAAGAGACGTAGTTCACTGACAAGCTGAGCCAAATCGCGTTAAAATCGAGGACATATCGCCAACCATATTTAATGCGATATGGCTCAGCTTGTTAGTTAACTACGGCTCTTTGTACACAGCAAAAACTCAGTGCTAAATGAACACACCTGGGAGGGTATATGAGTCCACACTCAAGAGTGTTAAAGTTAATGAGATATTTAAGTGATTAATTGAGTGATGATTGAGCATTATTGAAGACACCTAAAGCAGAATCACTGAAGGAGAAAACCGGAATTTCAGGTCACCATTATGGAGATGAGTGTTTGCTTTTGTTGGGCTCTTGACCCTTATATTATTAACTTTAGATTTGTTCAGCTGTTGTATCTGAATTATACCTGCCAGATGAACAAAGAAAAAAAAAAAGAAAAAAAAGATCTAATGGTGTTGGTTATATTATGACATTCATTATTTGAACTAATTGTTTGTGATTTATGCTGTTGGTTACAGCATAACTGAGATTCTGCATAAATATCCAGAATTTGAGATATAATATAAAGGATTTCTTAAAAGTTGTAAAAAAAAAAAATCTTTCTTTCAGGCACACACAGATATCAAGATTCAGTCAATGCATCTCAACAATGGTGACGAGCAGAATATTAAATTAGGAAAAGTAAATTACATAGACAATTCAGATCATAATTTATTCATACCGCAATGCATGATGGGAGCAATTAATGAGTTGTGATTGGTGGCAACAAGGATTATTATTGTCACCACGGTTGAGATTCACAGGCTGATTATTGATGTCTGTGTTTCTGCATAAATGCATTTGAAAGTGATTTGATCAGAACAATTTTTATTAAATGTTTTGGATGATAAGAAAAATACAATTATCATATGCTGTAGAACCACTAAACTGGTGCTATCAAGTTAAACAAGATCATCTGAATGAGTTTCATTTTTCAGATCACAGCATGTTTATGTCAAAACATAAACAACACTATCAGATCACACTTGTCTTTGTTCATTTGACTGTAATAAATCAATAACAGCAGACAAACAAAATTTAAACTTAAAGTATAAGGATCAAGAGCCCAACTAAAGCAAACACTGATCGCTATAACGGTGGCTTACAATTTTAGATTTTCTCCTTCAGTGATTCTGCTTGTTGTCATCAGGTGTCTTCAATAATGCTCAATGATCACTAAATTAATCACTTAATTATCTCATTAACTTTAACACTCTTGAGTGTTAATTTAACACTCATAGAGTCATATCTGCATCATATCGTCCATCTGAAAGCAGGTGAAGGTGATTTACAACTAATCAAGGAACCGGCTTTACTGATTAGATGCGCATAACAATATCGTGCGATTAATCGCCCAGCCCTAGTATGTACTAGGGCTGGGTAGGGCTGGGCGATTAATCGCACGATATTGTTATGCGCATCTAATCAGTAAAGCCGGTTCCTTGATTAGTAGTTCAAATGTTGAATATCGTAAAATAACCAACACCATTAGATCATATTTTTTTCTTTGTTCATCTGGCAGGTATAACTCAGATACAACAGCTGAACAAATCTAAAGTTAATAATATAAGGGTCAAGAGCCCAACAAAAGCAAACACTCATCTCCATAATGGTGACCTGAAATTCCGGTTTTCTCCTTCAGTGATTCTTCTTTAGGTGTCTTCAATAATGCTCAATCATCATTCAATTAATCACTTAAATATCTCATTAACTTTAACACTCTTGAGTGTGGACTCATATACTAGGGCTGGGCGATTAATCGCACGATATTGTTATGCGCATCTAATCAGTAAAGCCGGTTCCTTGATTAGTAGTAAATCACCTTCACCTGCTTTCAGATGGACGATATGATGCAGATATGACTCTATGAGTGTTAAATTAACACTCAAGAGTGTTAAAGGTAATGAGATAATTAAGTGATTAATTTAGTGATCATTGAGCATTATTGAAGACACCTGATGTTAACAAGCAGAATCACTGAAGGAGAAAATCTAAAATTGTAAGCCACCGTTATGGCGATCAGTGTTTGCTTTAGTTGGGCTCTTGATCCTTATACTTTAAGTTTAAATTTTGTTTGTCTGCTGTTATTGATTTATAACAGTTAAATGAACAAAGAAAAGTGTGATCTGATAGTGTTGGTTATGTTTTGACATGATCATGCTGTGATCTGAAAAATGAAACTCATTCAGATGATCTGCTTTAACTTGATAGCACCAGTTTAGTGATTCTACAGCATATGATAATTGTATTTTTCTTATAATCCAAAACATTTAATAAAAATTGTTCTGTTCAAATCACTTTCAAATGCATTTATTTAGAAACACAGACATCAATAATCAGCCTGTGAATCTCAACCGTGGTGACAATAATAATCCTTGTTGCCACCAATCACAACTCATTAATTGCTCCCATCATGCATTGCGGTATGAATAAATTATGATCTGAATTGCCTATGTAATTTACTTTTCCTAATTTAATATTCTGCTCGTCACCATTGTTGAGATGCATTGACTGAATCTTGATATCTGTGTGTGCCTAAAAGAAAGATTTTTTTTTTTTTTTACAACTTTTAAGAAATCCTTTATATTATATCTCAAATTCTGGATATTTATGCAGAATCTCAGTAATGCTGTAACCAACAGCATAAATCACAAACAATTAGTTCAAATGATGAATGTCATAATATAACCAACAGCATTAGATCTTTTTTTTTTTTTCTTTGTTCATCTGGCAGGTATAATTCAGATACAACAGCTGAACAAATCTAAAGTTAATAATATAAGGGTCAAGAGCCCAACAAAAGCAAACACTCATCTCCATAATGGTGACCTGAAATTCCGGTTTTCTCCTTCAGTGATTCTTCTTTAGGTGTCTTCAATAATGCTCAATCATCATTCAATTAATCACTTAAATATCTCATTAACTTTAACACTCTTGAGTGTGGACTCATATACCCTCCCAGGTGTGTTCATTTAGCACTGAGTTTTTGCTGTGAGCCGTAGTTAACTAACAAGCTGAGCCGAATCGCATTAAATATCGTTGGCGATATGTCCTCGATTTTAACGCGATTTGGCTCAGCTTGTCAGTTAACTACGGCTCTTTGTAGTAAATGCCGCTCCATCTGAAAGCAGGTGAAGGCGATTTACTACTAATCAAGGAACCGGCTTTACTGATTAGATGCGCATAACAATATCGTGCGATTAATCGCCCAGCCCTATCATATACACTCCCAGGTGTGTTCATTTAACACTGAATTTTTGCTGTGTACAAAGAGCCGTAGTTAACTGACAAGCTGAGCCATATCGCATTAAATATCGTTGGCGATATGTCCTCGATTTTAACGCGATTTGGCTCAGCTTGTCAGTTAACTACGGCTCTTTGTAGTAAATGCCGCTCCATCTGAAAGCAGGTGAAGGTGATTTACTACTAATCAAGGAACCGGCTTTACTGATTAGATGCGCATAACAACATCGTGCGATTAATCGTGCAGCCCTAGGTTTTATGGCATTGAAGTTTAGTTTATGGTAAAAAACAACAACAAAAAACTGCCAGCTGTGGTTGCCTGTAATTCAAAAATGTTGTAGTACAATTTGTCATAAAAGATATTATTGAGAATTACCAGAGGTTTAGATGTTGATGTTATATTGAAAATAATAAAGTTTGAAGTCACCATTATGGAGATGAGTGTTTGCTTTAGTTGGGCTCTTCACTCTTGACCCTTGATTTTTCATGTTAGCATTTCTCTGACTGCTTTAACTGTGTGTTAATACAAAACACATTAGTTATGGCATGAAAATCAGAGATAAAATGTGATCAGATGTTATTAGCCGTCTATTGATGATGTCAAAATCAATGTGTTTCACGTTATTGAGTATAATTTTTATGTGACACTATGCAAGCTAGCAGTGACAATCTGAAGAACTTTAATAACTCCATGATGTATAAAAAAAGGTTTTTAACTTAAACTGCATGACCAACGCAGACATCAAGAATCAGCGTATGAATATCAACAATGGTAACAAGCAACAAAATAATCAGATAAAACTCTGATCACAAAACAAGCTACTAAAAAGTTGCAACAAAAACAACAGCAAAAAAAGATGATAATAATAAAAGAAAATACTGAGGCAAATCAGCATAATTTATTCATGCTGCAATGCATGCTGGGAGATAATGGTGAGGTTTGATTGATGGATCCAGTCATGCACTGCACTTTTATCATTACCATTGTTGAGATTCATATGCAGATTCTTGATGTCTGTGTGTGTCTAAAGAATATAGTAGTTCTTAACTAGAACTATAGTAACTATAGTAGCTTAACTATAGTAGCTTAACTTAACTATAGTAGAACTCATATTGTGTGCAGAAGTCTCAAGATCATAACAACAATGGTGGATCACATACAGTAAAATTACAGAGTTAATACAATCAATAATGTAACAACATAAAAAAATAAGACTCTTAATTAACTCAGTGTGTTGAATATGTACTCAACACAAAGCCAACGTCACCTGATTCATTTTCTCTCTGATTTTCTTACAATAATCAATGTGTTTTATAAGCACAGAGTTTACAGCAGACAGAGAATAAACTAATGTTAGAAAGTCAAGGGTCAAGACCCCAATAAAGCAAATACTGATCACCATCATGGTAACTTCAAATGAAACTAAATCATCAACATCTAAACCTGTTAATTCTCAAACAGAACTGTAGACGTCTGACAGAAATAAAGTCAGTCTGGTTAGTAATAAGTGAAGCTGGTAAGGCTGTTTGTGGAGTTGTTTAATCCTCCTCTGCTGAGATCTTCACCGATTTAATGTCTTCTTTTCTCTTCAGTTGATTTTGAAGGGTTGGTCAAAATCCCTTGCCTCTTCAAATACATATATAATCATATATCATTTTGAATTGTTATATACTTCCTTTATAAAAATCAATAATCAAATATATTCATTATCACATAATAATTTTTATATTCTTGTGCTTGTGAAATTATATTTTCTTAAATGCATGGATGCAAGTAACCAGTTTCTTTTAGGTGCATTCCAATCTTACTTTGAGATTGCACGAAGTACACGCAGGACACGAAGGCCACGTAACCCACAAGGCCGTTTGTCTCTTTCTCTGGGATCAGTAGAAAGGTTTATAGAGGGTCCTAAAGGCAGCGTGGGCACATATGATCCTTCGTTGGACATATGGTCAAGCTATATTGAGCGTTACTATCAAACTTTAATTGTTGTATTAAAATGTATTCTTTCCAGTATATTTCCTTCCTTGGGAGCAAATGCCAGTGATCTGTTTTTCTCCCAAACGAGTGAATGTTTTAGCAGTATGTTTTGGTATACTTAACTGATAATAAGGAGCTCAGACTCTCTTCAGCCTTGATGGGAGCTGTTATTTGCTAGTGTCTGTTATTTGTGTGTGTGTGTGCATATGACATTCTATGTAGGTTCTGGACGGTCGGACCAGACACCCCGGCGCCCTTCTCTAACCTGCGAGGCCACCACAGACCTAAATCTAATGAGTGGACGACAACTATCTTGACTAATGGCGATAGGCACCCCTATCTCCTCACATGTGTTAAATTGTTTAGGCTTTCATATTTCTTAGCCAATGAGAATCATTCAACCTGTAAGCAATGACGTAGCTTAGACCTTGGAAATGGTATAACTGCTGTGATCTTTGTAACTGTAAGCGAGGCGGCCTACGAACTCCTGTGTGAGTCTTGAAGCTGACTTCTGCTGATGAAAATGCAAACTATCTTCAGTAAAACTTTTCTTTAATTTTTTTATAATTCTGACTCCGGGTCTTCATTCTTCATATCTGGTTCTCTTTGACTGTATACCCCTTACAATTTCATTTAAGGATGTGGCTGAAGTCATTTGTAGTTCCTGTTGTTTCTCTATATTGACATTCCCAGAATTCCCTGCGTGACACTTCACATTTGATGTTATTTCATTTAAACAATTATGTTTCTAACTTGTTTTTGTTTTCAGTTATGTACATTTGGGGTTTATATTACATTATATATTGTTTAATGAATGTTTATGGCATTATTTGGAGTCATGTGTGTGTCACCATAATCGTGTTTGGTATTTATGTGTATGAGACAGTGCGCCTTATATTAGGGCTGCACGATTAATCGCACGATGTTGTTATGCGCATCTAATCAGTAAAGCCGGTTCCTTGATTAGTAGTAAATCACCTTCACCTGCTTTCAGATGGAGCGGCATTTACTACAAAGAGCCGTAGGTAACTGACAAGCTGAGCCAAATCGCGTTAAAATCGAGGACATATCGCCAACGATATTTAATGCGATTTGGCTCAGCTTGTCAGTTAACTACGGCTCTTTGTACACAGCAAAAACTCAGTGTTAAATGAACACACCTGGGAGTGTATATGAGTCCACACTCAAGAGTGTTAAAGTTAATGAGATAATTAAGTGATTAATTGAGTGATGATTGAGCATTATTGAAGACACCTAAAGCAGAATCACTGAAGGAGAAAACCGGAATTTCAGGTCACCGTTATGGCGATCAGTGTTTGCTTTAGTTGGGCTCTTGACCCCTTATATTATTAACTTTGGATTTTGTTTGGCTGTTGTATCTGAGTTATACCTGCCAGATGAACAAAAAAAAAAAAAAAAAAAAGATCTAATGGTGTTGGTTATATTATGACATTCATCATTTGAACTAGTTGTTTGTGATTTAAGCTGTTGGTTGTAGCATAACTGAGATTCTGCATAAATATCCAGAATTTGAGATATAATATAAAGGATTTCTTAAAAGTTGTAAAAAAAAAAAAAAATCATTCTTTTAGGCACACACAGATATCAAGATTCAGTCAATGCATCTCAACAATGGTGACGAGCAGAATATTCAATTAGGAAAAGTAAATTACATGGACAATTCAGATCATCATTTATTCATACCACAATGCATGATGGGAGCCATTAATGAGTTGTGATTGGTGGCAACAAGGATTATTATTGTCACCACGGTTGAGATTCACAGGCTGATTATTGATGTCTGTGTTTCTACATAATTGCATTTGAAAGTGATTTGATCAGAACAATTTTTATTAAATGTTTTGGATTATAAGAAAAATACAATTGTCATATGCTGTAGAACCACTAAACTGTTGCTATCAAGTTAAACCAGATCATCTGAATGGGTTTCATTTTTCAGATCACAGCATGATTATGTCAAAACATAACCAACACTATCAGATCACACTTGTCTTTGTTCATTTGACTGTAATAAATCAATAACAGCAGACAAACAAAATTTAAACTTAAAGTATAAGGGTCAAGAGCCCAACTAAAGCAAACACTGATCGCCATAACGGTGGCTTACAATTTGTGATTTTCTCCTTCAGTGATTCTGCTTGTTATCATCAGGTGTCTTCAATAATGCTCTATGGTCACTAAATTAATCACTTAATTATCTCATTAACTTTAACACTCTTGAGTGTTAATTTAACACTCATATCTGCATCATATCGTCCATCTGAAAGCAGGTGAATGTGATTTACTACTAATCAAGGAACCGGCTTTACTGATTAGATGCGCATAACAACATCGTGCGATTAATCGTGCAGCCCTACCTTATATATATTAATGTGTGCCTCAACTTGTGAAAAATGGTGAACTTTGAATCATAATGTGGTTTTATTTTTGTATTGCCTGTAATATTATGGTGGTTATCAGTATATTGCAAAGATATAAAGCAGATTTTAATATATCAGTGAAAATGAATAATAATATTGATCCCGTAAAATCTAAGAGGTTGCTACTGTATTTTAATGGTAAATTACTGGGAACCACAGCTGATGTTTTGTTTATTTTTTGCTGTAAATTTAAGTCCAAAGTAAGGTTGCTACAATATTTTTACGGTAAAATACTGGCATCCAAGCTGACGTTTTGTTACCGTAAATTTCACAGGTTTTCTTTATGTTGTGTTTTTTTTTGCCCGTAAATTTAAGTCCCGTAAAACATAAAAGGTTGCCACCATATTTTTTACGGTGAAATACTGGCAACCACAGCTGCCGGTATTTTATCGTAAATTTCACAGTTTTTTTTAACAGTGTTCATAATCATTGATGCGTGTGGAAAAAGATCTGTTAAAAAATAGATAAGAAAAACAGAAGTTAAATCATTAACGAAAGACAACCTGAGGTGTCTGGAATCATTGTACACAGCAAAAACTCCAGTGTTAAATGAACTCTCCTGGGAGTTTATATGGCTTAGGGCTGGGCGATTAATCGCACGATATTGTTATGCGCATCTAATCAGTAAAGCCGGTTCCTTGATTAGTAGTAAATCACCTTCACCTGCTTTCAGATGGAGCGGCATTTACTACAAAGAGCCGTAGTTAACTGACAAGCTGAGCCAAATCGCGTTAAAATCGAGGACATATCGCCAACGATATTTAATGCGATATGGCTCAGCTTGTCAGTTAACTACGGCTCTTTGTACACAGCAAAAACTCAGTGTTAAATGAACACACCTGGGAGTGTATGAGTCCACACTCAAGAGTGTTAAAGTTAATGAGATATTTAAGTGATTAATTGAGTGATGATTGAGCATTATTGAAGACACCTAAAGCAGAATCACTGAAGGAGAAAACCGGAATTTCAGGTCACCATTATGGAGATGAGTGTTTGCTTTAGTTGGGCTCTTGACCCTTAGATTATTAACTGTTGGTTACAGCATATTTAGATTCTGCGTATATATCCAAAATTTGAGATATAATATAAAGGATTTCTTAAAGGTTGTAAAAAAAAAAAAAAAAAAAACTTTCTTTTAGGCACACACAGATATCAAGATTCAGTCAATGCATCTCAACAATGGTGACGAGCAGAATATTAAATTAGAAAAAGTAAATTACATAGACAAATCAGATCATAATTTATTCATACCGCAATGCATGATGGGAGCCATTAATGAGTTGTGATTGATGGCAACAAGGATTATTATTGTCACCACGGTTGAGATTCACAGGCTGATTATTGATGTCTGTGTTTCTAAATAACTGCATTTGAAAGTGATTTGAACAGAACAATTTTCATTAAATGTTTTGGATTATAAGAAAAATACAATTATCATATGCTGTAGAATCACTAAACTGGTGCTATCAAGTTAAACCAGATCATCTGAATGAGTTTCACTTTTCAGATCACAGCATGATCATGTCAAAACATAACCAACACTATCAGATCAAACTTTTCTTTGTTCATTTAACTGTCATAAATCAATAACAGCAGACAAACAAAATTTAAACTTAAAGTATAAGGATCAAGAGCCCAACTAAAGCAAACACTGATCGCCATAACGGTGGCTTACAATTTTAGATTTTCTCCTTCAGTGATTCTGCTTGTTAACATCAGGTGTCTTCAATAATGCTCAATGAGCACTAAATTAATCACTTAATTATCTCATTACCTTTAACACTCTTGAGTGTTAATTTAACACTCATAGAGTCATATCTGCATCATATCGTCCATCTGAAAGCAGGTGAAGGTGATTTACTACTAATCAAGGAACCGGCTTTACTGATTAGATGCGCATAACAATATCGTGCGATTAATCGCCCAGCCCTAATATGGCTCCAGACTCAAGAGTGTTAAAGTTAATGAGATAATTAAGTGAATTATTGAGTGATGATTGAGCATTATTGAAGACACCTGATGTTAACAAGCAGAATCACTGAAGGAGAACATCTCTTTTTTTAAGCCACCATTATGGAGATCAGTGTTTGCTTTAGTTGGGCTCTTGACCCTTAAACTGAATACATTATATGTAATTTGGCTGTTGCAACAGAGATATAACTGCCAGAATATCAAAGAGAAAGGGTGATGATATTGGTTATGTTTTGACATAATCATCATTTAATCTATGTCGCTGAACGCATTTAGAGAGTTTTTTTAACTTGTTGATTACAGCAAAATTGTGATTCTATCTGATAGAGGTAGGTCTGACTGAGCTTGCGAGAGGACGCTGGCGTGTTTGTCGCCGCTTCTCATGCTCATGTCGCTGCTCTCATGCTCACAAACAAAATAACGCACTACTACCGCTACTCTGCGATTCTTCTCCCGTTGCTTTATCAAAGCTGGACTATACTTCATGCTACTAGTTGGATTAACTTTCTCACATTCTGCAACTCTTTCGCTGTATGCTTGGTTATGCTACAGGATCTGGTAAACCTGTGGTTTTTTCCAGCTGCTACGCTTCTTTGCAATCGGACGATTTCCAAACTGTGAACATTGTAATTACCTCTGTCAACGGCTTGATCCTCCACAGTATTCTCTGTTGAAGCTTGGTCGTGATGATCTGCGGCTTGTAAGCTGCTAGCTAGTGTTGGGCAAGCTAGCGTTTTCCTCTGGCATCATGGCATTCCTAAGATACTGCGCTCTGGAACTCAAGAATTTCAACTCGCACATCGTACCGGGCAACGGTAGCCTTGAGGTGATTAAATCTCTCCATCTCTTACGTCGTGCCCCCTATGTGCACAGGGCTGTTCGGCATAAGCTTGCTTACACGGAGACATCCCAGGCTATTCCTGTTGTTCGGTCTATCACTTCCCAGCGACGACGTCATCAGAATGAGCCGCGTATACACCTTTTGAATCTACGGCCCGTTGAACAGGCTGTTGACGTCACTTCTCATGCCAACTCATCTGTCCTGAAATCTGTTTCATTCATGCTGCTGAACACTCGATCGCTAAATAATAAAGCACCACTCATACATGACATTATAACTGACAGGAAACTGGATTTTCTTTGTCTAACTGAAACTTGGCAGAACCAAATGGACTTTCTTACGCTTAACCAAGCTACCCCCCAAGGCTATAGTTACATTCAAAAGCCACGTAGTTCTGGACGGGGTGGGGGATTGGCTGTCATACATCATGCAGATTTCCATATAAAAGAATTTCCAGTACACACCTCTTCATTTGAGTGCATTCATTTTGCTTTGATCGGGCCAATGCAGCTACAAATGGTCCTTGTCTATCGTCCGCCTAAGGCATCTGCTAGTTTCCTGCCGGAGCTTTCTGACCTCCTTGCTCTAATCTGTCCCACCTTTCCAGCTACGATCTTACTTGGTGACTTTAACATCCATGTTGACTCCAGTAATGTCTACACTGCAGAATTTTTGTCACTACTGGACTGTTTTAATTTTTCACAAGATGTCAACGGCCCAACTCATGCTAAAGGTCATACACTGGATCTGGTATGCTCCTTGGGTATAACCCCAAACCATCTACAAACTATCGACCTAGCTATTTCTGATCACCTTGCCGTTATGTTCTCTGTTTCTGTACACACACACAGGAAGTGTGTGAAAAGGACCATTGCATATCGAAACATCAAACAAGTGTGCATTCACAAATTATCATACACTCTTGCAGGCCATCTTATCAGCTGTCCTCCATCCTGTACAGTTGATGACTTGGTTACTCACTACAACTTGGCCCTGTCACATAGTCTGGACTCTGTTGCCCCCCTCATTACGCGATCTGTCTCATTCTCCTCTCCTGCTCCCTGGTTCACTGCTGAACTCCGCGCAATGAAGGCTACAGGGCGGAGGCTGGAAAGGTACTATAAAAAATCTAGCCTTACTGTCCACCAGCTAGCCTATAAGAACCACGTTAAGAGCTACAAAGATGCCCTATCCAAGGTGAAAAATAACTACTACTCTACACTCATTGGCAAACAACAACACCATCCTAGACAGCTTTTTTCCATTATCAACCGCTTACTCTGCCCACCTGACCCTCCTCAACCTTCTGATGCTGCTGGCTTATGTTCTAAATTCCTGGTTCATTTCCGGGAAAAGGTTGAAACCATCCACCAACAACTGCAGCTGTCCAGCTTATCTCAATCAACCGTACTACCATTGTCTGACACAAACTCTTCAACCGCTCTCGCGCCGCAGGACTGCCTCTCCTCCTTCTCCCCGCTCAACACAGCTCAAGTCCTTGAGCTAGTATCAAAAGCAAAGGCCATAACCAGCAAACAGGATCCTATGCCGACAGCCTTGGTTAAGGCATGTCTTCCAACTTTGGGTCCAACACTGGTTAACATCATTAACACTTCACTGTCTTCTGGGGTGGTCCCCACCAGCTTTAAAACTGCTGTGGTGATCCCTACACTTAAAAAACCAGGCCTGGACCAAGACGATTTAAACCATTACCGCCCTATCTCAAATCTACCTTTCATCTCTAAGTTATTGGAAAGGGCTGTGGCTTCCCAACTCAACCATCACATGTTACAGCACAACCTCTACGAGCCTTTTCAATCTGGTTTCAGGACACATCATAGCACAGAAACTGCCCTCATCAAAATCACGAATGACCTTCTCATGGCAGCTGACTCTGGCCATGTCAGCATTCTAATACTTCTTGACCTCTCTGCAGCCTTCGATACAGTCTCCCATTCCATTCTTCTCACACGTCTCTCTGAACTCATTGGCCTTACTGATACAGTGTATTCCTGGTTTAAATCCTATCTCACCGACAGGCAACAATATGTCACCTTCAAGGGGACTTGCTCTAAATTGGCGCCAGTCCTGCATGGCGTGCCACAAGGATCTGTACTTGGCCCACTGCTATTTAATATTTACATGTTGCCACTTGGGATGATTGTCCGGAAGCATGGATTACACTTCCACTGCTATGCTGACGACACTCAGCTCTACATCAGTACCAAGCCTTCTACTTCTCTTCCACCAGTGCCACTTATCAACTGCCTGAAGGACATAAAGCACTGGTTGGACAGTAACCTTCTCAAACTGAACAAAGACAAAACAGAACTCATGGTGTTTGCCCCGCTGTCACTTCTTAAAAAAGTTGATGACATCATACTGGATGTGGATGGCTGCTCAATCTCTGCATCTCCTCAAGTACGCAACCTGGGCGTCATCATGGACTCCACTCTCTCCTTCCAACAACACATTAAAAACGTCACTAAAATTGCTTTCTATCATCTCAAGAACATCTCCAGACTCCGACAGTGCCTCTCCAACTCTGTAGCTGAGGCCCTCATCCACTCATTCATCACCTCCCGACTTGACTATTGCAATGGCATCCTGTTCGGTCTACCCAGCAAAGCCACTGACAGACTACAGTATGTGCAGAACTCTGCGGCTAGGATGCTCACACACACAAAACTTGGTCTTCACATTACTCCCATCCTGATGAAGCTTCATTGGCTGCCAGTTAAGTCCCGCATCAAATATAAAATCCTCCTCCTGACGTACAAGTCCCTTCATGGACTTGCACCCCAGTACATTACTGATCTTCTCCATCCCTACACTCAGTCACGGTCCCTGCGTTCCTCTGACAAGGACCTGCTTGCTGTTCCTAAGTCCAGGCTTAAGACATTTGGTGATAGAGCTTTCTGTGTTGGTGCTCCTTCACTTTGGAACAAGCTTCCCCATGAGATCCGCTCTGCCTCCTCACTTTTAACCTTTAAATGCCAGCTCAAAACACACCTTTTCAATGAGGCCTATGGACTCTAGCTCCCCTGGCCTTTGCCCTTATCTTAATTCTACCCTTCCCTTTCTCATTTTGATTGTTAAGCGTCCTTGGGTACTTTGAAAGGCGCTATATAAATTGAAGTTATTATTATTATTAAATGATTTTCAGCATTTTCAATATAATCCTAACTATTTTTTTTAAGTTGTTCTAATCAAAAGATAGTTAGATTGTTATGTTTAGATATGTTAGATTTAATAGTAGAGTGAAAATGGTGACATTTTAGTTTTTTTCCGCTTTTCCCGTCTTCCGGGTTTAAAATCTTTATCGGACTTGGCAGTGCACTGTGTTGATGACTCATAGCCATAGGTGTCTCATAATTATTAATGAGACTGAGTTTTCATATCCTATGAGAAGACACTGTATCTTAATTATTCATGACACCACGTGGATCTTTCCAATGACAGACATGTCAAACTGTGATATCGCGTAGTACAGTGTTTCCCAACCCTGTTCCTGGTGGCACACCAAAGTAAATTACATAGACAATTCAGATCATAATTTATTCATACCGCAATGCATGATGGGAGCCATTAATGAGTTGTGATTGGTGGCAGCCACTGCAACATTCATTATTAGTGTCACCATTGTTGAGATTCACAGTCTGATTATTGATGTCTGTGTTTCTAAATGAATTCATTTGAAAGTGTTTTGATCGGAACAATGTTTATGAAATATTTTAGATTATAAGATAAATACTGATAATCATATGCTGTGGAATCAACAAGGCTGTTGACATTAATCAAACTATCTCAATAAGTTTCTTTTTCAGATCACAGTATGATTATCCCAAAACACAACCAGATCACATTTTTCTTTGTTCATTTGACTGTTATAAATCAATAACAGTAGACAAACTAAACTCAATCATCACTAAATTATTCACATAATTATCTCATTAACTTTAACACTCTTGAGTGTTAATTTAACACTCATATCTGCATCATGTCTTCCATCTGAAAACAGGTGAAGTTGAACTTGATTACTACTAATCAAGGAACCGGCTTTACTGAAGAGATGCGCATAACAATGTCATGCGATATATCGCCCAGCCCTAGTTTCAGTCATAGAAAACCTGAAAATATCAGGGAATTTTAAAATGGTACAATTTCATGCCTGGATAAATTATGGTAAAAGTGTAGGGGAAAAGTATGGAAACATTTATGGTTAATGTATTTTTTATTCATTACACAATACTTAATCAAGTATTACGTTGCACTGCATTTAATGGTGAAGGATAAAATAAATCATGTTATTATCATGTCTGACCAATGAGAAATCCCCGCCCAGTATCACATTTATAATAGTATAAAATATCAAATTTTTAGTTATTATATTATTGAGTTAATTCAACAGATGCACATTTTAAAAATTTGTTGTAAATTAATATTTTTTTCAGTTACACATGTTAAATGATAATTTGTTGATTGAAGTAAATGGATGTAAAAGGCTTTCTAATCCACAACAATGTTGAATAAAATATACATATTTCCTATAGAAATACAGCTGTTTACAAATGCTAAGTGTCTCTGGGAATCACTGAAATCTTTTAGTTTGACAGTTTCAGACCAATTTTGATGATTTCTTGTATAAACTAACAAATGTGTGATTGCACATTTCATTGTAATTTTCTGAAAGAAAGATTAAATGCTTGATAATTGGTAAAATGTTGTTTTGCTTTATGAAATAGCCAAGTCACGTTTTTCTACATAAAGCTTTACAAGATTGTATCAAATCAGCTTTACACTAATAAATAGGAAAATAACAAAAAAATATTTTGTCATGATTATAATTTACAACACTGACACAGTGTCTTTGTAAAGTTTTAATTGCAATGTCAATTTCTCCTATACATATATTGCCATTATTCAAGATCAATGTAAATAGTTCCAAATGAGGTCAAACTAATAACTAAACAGAGGTCTCAAATCCAGGGTCAGAAAGTAAAATTCCTGCCATATTTTTATTTCACCCATGAACTCACACAGCAAAAACTCCTGTGTTAAATTAACTCTCATGGGAGATTATTTGGCTCCAGACTCAATATTGTTAAAGTGTTAAAATATGAGTGTTAAATTAACAATCAAGTGTGTTAAAGTGAATGAGCTAATTAAATGATTAATTGAGTGATGATTGAGCATTATTGAAGACACCTGATGATAACAAGCAGAATCACTGAAGGAGCAAATCTAAATTTTTAGTCACCATTAGGGAGATCAGTGTTTGTTTTAGTTGGACAGGAGACCTTTAAATATTTAACTTAATATTTAGTTTGACTGCTGTAATTGAGTTATAACAGCCAGATGAACAAAGAGAAAAGGTGATCAGATGGTATTATGTTTACACATAATCATCATTTGATCAATGTCACTGAACTCATTTAGAGCCCTCTCTTGGCTTAAAAGCAAGTTGGTCATTGCAGAATCATAGAGTTTCTAAATAAAAAAATCCAGATTTTTCTGTATAATCTAAATGATTTCTTTAAAGTTGTTCTGATAAAAAAGCAAGTCTTTGTTTTAGGCACACACAGACATGAACAATGGTGACAAACAGAATACTCAATTAGGAAAAGGAACTTACTAAGAAAATTCAGATCATAATTTATTCATACCGCATACTCATCTCTGAATCATCCTAATCTACATTTCTTCCCCTCATCCCCCACTCCTTCCCCTTCATGCAGATCACCTGAAACTCACATAAGAATATATGTTTAGTTTGATGTGAATGATTATCATTGAGTATTATGTTTGGTATCATTTGAAATGTTTTAAGAATGAGTGGTACAAATGTCTCATTCCCAAAGGAAATAAAGTTTTTAGAAGTTTAGAGAAACTGACACACAAAGGAAGGTGGACTCTATGCAAATGGCCTTTCTCCCCTACCCCCAAAATAAGGTGTAACCTGAATGCAAATTACCATTGAAAAGAAGTTCTGGCTATTTAATGGAATGCAGCAAGGAATCGTGGCTCTTTCTGTATCTCAGATCAGCCCGTGAGGTTAGCTCATGTAGTTCTTAAATGTTGGGTTTGCATCTATTTCTCTTATCCTAAAGCATTTGATGTTTTGTATTGATGATCTTTGAACTGATTATGAAATTGGCATAATACTTTTACCTGACATAATAAATTGTTATATTTGATTATTCTAACAGACTTTGACTTTATTTTCATTGGAGTTAAAAGGAATAATCAAACATTAACGTATATTTAATGATGCACAGATATCATTGAAAAACTTTTTCATTTTATGGAGTCAGATGAAACGAGTTAATACATAAAATAAAATGTATTACATTTAATTAAAAATCCCTTTGCCGTTGCCATGGGAAAAGACGGAACACGCGTTGAGACCTTCACCTCTAATCGATACCGCCATTGGATCGAATTAGACGGACTTACAGTTATAACTCAGTTACAACAGTCAAACAAACAAAAAACTAACAATAACAATTTAAGGGTCAAGAGCTCAACTACAGTAAACACTGACCACCATAAAGGAGACTTAAAAAATGTGCCTTTGTCCTTCAGTGATTCTGCTTGTTATCATCAGGTGTCTTCAATAATACTCAGTCATCACTCAATCAATCACTTAACCCTCTGGTTATCTTTGGGGTCTTTTTAACCCGCAAATGACTTTTGGTCAAATTAAAAAAAATGTTCTCTTTGTCCAAATGGTATGAAACTTTCTACAGCTCTTAAAGGGATACTCCACCAGTTTTTCTTATTAACCTGTTAAGCTTCAAGCCCATTTTTGAAAAATCCCCAGATATGGCATTCCCAAACTGAAACAGATACAGTTCATGAACCCTTTGTACTAAAAGCACAAGTAAGATCTCATTTGAAAGCTGACACCTGGAAGTTTATTGTAAATGTAGAATTAATTATTGTCATAATGAAAAAAAATAGTTATAAATAGCTTCAAAGTTTTGTAAAGTTATTATACATTTATTTTTATGAAACATCTTCATGAAAATAAAATTGAAGTTGGCATTGTAGCAATCTAGAAATGCACTGCAGCTAAAGCCACATGTCTAACCATGTTATATTTAAAATCTGAAGATGATAAGTCTAAAACTCTGTATTTAGTTCAATGTTTTTCAAGATCATGTCATATGACTTTATTTTGATTAGACTGGTGTTTATTGTCATCTTATAAGCATCTATTCAGTCTATTGCCTCTATTGTTTTGTGATGCAAAAACGAGTCCCATTCAGTCTCAGGCTCCCCTGCACATATTCACACCTCTCCAGCCTGTTTATTGCTCTAAATATGCTTTTCTTTTGTCTGCATTATAATCACTAACGACTAGCAATTCACACTGTTTCAATCCCTCATTTATTTTATAAAAGTTCTCACTTCACAGTGAAACTGTATCAAATGCCCTTTTTGAAAAACGAAACATTTCAGTAAACATTCTTATTTAGAAAAAAAATCATAAAAATTACATCGAAGTTAGGTAGCAGGTGCTCAGTACTAGCTAGCATGTTAGCTTAGCACACCATCAATACACGACAATTTATGAGAATAAAACTATGTTTGTGCTCCAACTTACTTTATAGCGCAAGTCGAGTGTTTTAAATAACTTTCTGTAATCTGATTTGGCTTCAGATAAAAAAATCAGATAGAAAATATATTATTTTATTGTATTCTGCACAATTTGAAAGTCTATCTCGATTAGCATTACATTATACATATAATCTATTATTATGAAAATACCTGACATGACTCGAAGAACACAGGTAAATCAAATATAATTGCAATCATGTTTATTGTCTTCAAAACATCTTTATCTGCACTTTACAGCGATCTCGGATAGCTTTGTTTATGTGTCAGGACTTCCTGAATGTCACATGATTATGGCTCTTCTTCATGTGATCCATATATGGACTTAACTGTGCAAACAGCGCCCTCAGACTTCAGTATGAATTGATAAAACAGTACATCAGAGAATACAGCGCTCAAAATGATTACATCGACGCATTTGGGTATAAATTCAATAAATATTATTCCTGTCTATAGAAGTCTGATGTAAACCTATGAGAATCTATCAATATTTCTCCAAATCTGCACATGTTTAAGCTAAAAGCCCTGAGGGACGTTGTTTTGTGAATCGCTGTCATGACGATCGCACGGGAGTTTTTTTCTGAATGAGAGCAGCTGACGCTCATAATTCATATTAAAGGTAACGACTCATTTTTTTATTTCATAACTCCTGACACAAATTAAGACATAACTGTCACTATAAGTTTCACAGAATACAATAGTGGTCAAATACTGAAACTTGAGTCTTATATCGTTTTAATGATGTATAGTTTGTCAAGTTAATCACATTAAATATGATAGTAACTTTGAACTATTTAAAAAAAAAACGCTTCAGAGCGCCCACGCACTGCACTGTAAAAAATGTTTTAGCAATTTAGTTATTTCAACTTATTTTTTTGAGTAGAGATAACTAGATTGTCCAGACAACAAGAAATTTTAAGTTTTCTTGTTCTCAACTAGACTGAAAGTTGAATGAACAAGTCAAATTGTTATTTTAACTCAAAAATGTATGTTTAAACAACTGCACTATATTTTCTGTTGAGTTAACAAATATACTTGTTATTTTAACTTATAAATGTAAGTTGAAACAACTGCACTACATTTTCTGCAGGTTTTACTTCAATTATACTCTAATGCTTTGATATTAAACTAAACTTAATTTATCTATCTATCTTGCTGTCTGGTAGACTGTATGGTCTTAAAACCTAAACTTCAAGCTTTTAAAACCGCTTCAAAAATAAATCCTCAACTTCAACAATGTTTTTACAATATGAGCACAGATTCATTAAATTACACAAAAAAAAATTCTAGCCGCTTTAGTTTTTATTCATGGTCAGATTTAATCCATAATGGGCGGATTTGAGCGATTCGTTAAAATGAACCGCTCAAGATGATTCGCTGAATCATTTTTTTCTCTGAGAATTTTCGAGAGAAGCCAGTGGAAACCGGATGATTTTCCATGTTGGACCTTACATGTGTCTTCAGAAGAAATACACTGATACAGAGTAAGTGTGACATTTTATATTGTGAAAGTGATTGTTAGGAGTTTTTAGTTCGTAATAAGCGTTTATAGTCTTGTGTTAACAAATAATATAAAAATAAATCATACATTAAATTCATAAGTGCAAATGAACATTAGTAAAATTATTTTTTTCAGAATTATTCACAGCAAAAACTCCAGTGTTAAATGAACTCTCCTGGGAGTTTATATGGCTTGTTAAAGTTGGGAGTGTTAAAGTTAAAGAGCTAATTAAGTGATTCATTGAGTGATGATTGACCATTATTGAAGACACCTGATGTTAACAAGCAGAATCACCAAAGGAGAAAATCTATTTTTTAAGCCACCATTATGGCGATTAGTGTTTGCTTTAGTTGGTCTCGTGAGCCTTAAACTGTTAACATTATATTTTGGCTGTTGTATTTGAGTTATAACTGCCAGATGATCGAAGAGAAAAGATGATCTGATGGTGTTGGTTATGTTTTGACATAATCATCACTTGACTTGCATCACAAAACTCATTTAGAGCCTAATCTCTGACTTTAAATGTATGATGTTGATTACAACATCACAGTGATTCTACAATACAAGATCTAGAAATTTCTACACAATCCAAAAGATTTCTTAAAAGTTGTTTTAATAAAAAAAAGAAAACATTTTGTGCCTAAAAAAAACATTTTTTTTTTTTAGGCACAGACATAAAGAATCAGTGTATTAATCTCAACAATGGTGACAAACTGAATATTTAATGAGGAAAAGGATATTACTAAGACATTTCAGATCATAATTTATTCATACCGCAATGCATGATGGGAGCCATGAGTGAGTTTTGATTGGTGGCACCCAAAATACACTGCAACATGCTTTATTATTGTCACCATTGTTGAGATTCACAGGCTGATTATTGATGTCAGTGTGTCTAAATAAAATGATTTTTCAGAGTGTTTTGATCAGAAAAACTTTTAAGAAATATTTTGGACTATATTGAAAATGCTGAAAAACGTTTGCTATAGAATCACAAAAAAATTCTCAAGTGATGATTATGTCAAAATATATCCAACACCATCGGAATCACCTTTTCTCTTTGATCATCTGCCAGTTATAACTCAGAAACAACTCCCAAATAAAATCTAATGTCAACAGTTTAAGGGTCACGAGCCCAACTAAAGCAAACACTCATCACCATAATGGTGGCTTAAAATTCGATTTTCAAAAAAACACTTTAGTTGGCTGAACTTATTGGATGTAGTTTAGAAAACTTAACTTTAGTTGGCCGAACTTAGATTCAAAGTTTACTTAACTAAATTAAATCAGTTCATTGTACTTTATAATTTGTCAGGTAAACCTTTCCAAATTTGTCAGGTACACTTTTCGAAATAAGTTAGTTAAACTAAAAAAAACCCATGCAAAAAGATAACACAAAATAATAAGTTACGTCAACAAACATTTTTTTACAGTGTGGTGACGGTTAACAGGTTAAACTATGTTATTCCCTTAACTAAGACGAGTTGATACATACCTCTCTCGTCTCAGTGCGTGCACTATATCGCTCTGTATTGCCGCAAAACTATGTTAGCACTTAGCTTAGCCCATGCATTAAATATGGGCCAAGCAGAGAAGCGACCAAACACTTCCACGTTTTCCCTATGTAAACACAGTTACTCGAGTAGTGTAACTTGACCTGGGCTGGTGACACAAAATAAACCGTTGCACTTTTCTAAGCGTTTAAAATTGATGACTATATTGTATGGCGGAATACCATAACAAGTGCTTTTGAGCACTTCGACTTGGCGCAATAATATCTTCACTCGTGAAAAGTCCCCTTACCGGCTCCCGCTTCCTCTCCCCCTCCCTCTGACATTTCCGTCAATACAACCAACGTGACATGCGCCGGTAACGTTAGTAGTAGTTCGAGCGGAGTTGACGAAGTAACAGGTTGTTGGAAGCTATAGTTTGTGTACAATAATGGTTAAAGCGTGCATCGTAAAGGGTTGTGAAAATAAGGAGAATGTACATAGTGCTGTCATTTTTCACCGAATTCCAACACACCACATACAGCGGAGAGGTTAGCTGCTTTGAACAAGAATCCCAAAACACCATTGATGACTCTGAAGAAGTGGCGTGTTTGCTCCGAACATTTCACAAAGGAGGACTATACCTGCACAGGAACACGCCTAAAGGATGAGGCTACACCAACAATATTCAGATCACTTACAGAAAGCCCGTGGTCTTTCGCCAGCTCCGGTCTGTTCTGGATCATATCTTTCTTGCCTCTCACGGTCCATAAGAGCTATAATTCCTCCTCCGTGTACTCGGGTTCAAACAGATATGGCTCTGGGTCTTCTACAAAGAAGTCATAATCATCTACAAAGTCCGCCATTGCAAATGATCTGCAGTTTGCTAATAGCACAGGTAGTAAAAGTCACGTTGGTTGTATTGACGGAAATGTCAGAGGGAGGGGGAGAGGAAGCGGGAGCCGGTAAGAGGACTTTTCACGAGTGAAGATATTATTGCGCCAAGTCGAAGTGCTCAAAAGCACTTGTTATGGTATTCCGCCATACAATATAGTCATCAATTTTAAACGCTTAGAAAAGCGCAACGGTTTATTTTGTGTCACCAGCCCAGGTCGAGTTACACTACTCGAGTAACTGTGTTTACATAGGGAAAACGTGGAAGTGTTTGGTCGCTTCTCTGCTTGGCCCATATTTAATGCATGGGCTAAGCTAAGTGCTAACATAGTTTTGCGGCAATACAGAGCGATATAGTGCACGCACTGAGACGAGAGAGGTATGTATCAACTCGTCTTAGTTAAGGGAATAACATAGTTTAATAAGAAAAACTGGTGGAGTATCCCTTTAACACTTCATAGATCTACAAAAGAAAAAAAAAATTGGAATGATATCTGTTATTATGTTGCCGTGAAAAAAATAGTCACACTTGTTGTCTTCGGGGTCCCTGGAGACCCCGCATAGTAAATATATAATATTCATCATCAAAATCAGAAACAACGCAGATCACATGGACAGAAATGAAATGGCACACTTCCAACAATGTAAAAAACATCCACAATGCAAAATTATCATGCTCGCCACACACACACACACACACACACACACACACACAACCACACATACACATACACACAGAAATACATTTGTAAGGCTATAAAAAAAGTCTTATAATTTGTCAAATAAAATGCAGAACCACCACAAATATAAATTGGTGACACTGACACAACAAAAATACACACACAAGTAGTCCTTACCGGACACCATGTGTCAAAATGATTGATGACTTCCGGTTGCCCTTGACCTTTGACCTTTTCCGGTCCCGCCTTTTCCGGGTGTGCATCCGGTATCTATAGATAAGGATTGACCTATTGACCCCACCCATCCAATCGATTATGTGTTTTGACAGGTTGTGCATCCGGCGTCTATTGATAAGGGTCGAGCAGTTGACCCCGCCTATCCGATCAATGAAATGTTTTGACAGTTTGACCATCTGGCCTGTATTGATAAGGGTTGTGGTGTTGAGCTATCTGATCAATCAAGTGTTTTGACATAAGCATTGTGCGTTTTTATGGCAGAAAGTTTGAAGCGGTTGTTATAGAACATGTATCACAGGCATTCCAGAGGCCATTGTGGTTTCCTGTGTAATGTGAGCCGAAAAAAGTCAGTGTCACAGGGCGTCCCTCTCCTCCCTCGGCATGTGTGTCACAGACGCTCCCCCTACCTCTGCAAGTGTGTCACGGGGGTTCTCGCCTACCTCTCCAGCTCTGATGATATCTGAAACAATGTTACATAAACAGGGTCTATCGTTTAAAATATTATTCAAATGAAACTAGAGTTGAAAAACATACTGATCTTTATAAATGTATAAACGAAATGATTATAAAACAATTTAAGTTGAAAACGTACTGTTAAAATGGTGTAAATGAAATGGTTATAAAATAATTTAACTAAGGTTGAAACATACTATTCTTTATAAATGTATAAATGAAATGGTTATAAAATAATTTAACTAAGGTTGAAACATACTATTCTTTATAAATGTATAAATGAAATGGTTATAAAATAATTTAACTAAGGTTGAAACATATTATTCTTTATAAATGTATAAATGAAATGGTTATAAAATAATTTAACCAAAGTTGAAAACATATAGTTAAAATGGTGTAAATGAAATGGTTATAAAATAATTTAACTAAAGTTGAAAACATGCAGTTAAAAGAGTATAAATGAATCGGTTATAAAATAATTTAACTGTATGGTTGAAACATGCAGTTAAAAGTTGTAAAACAAAAAACAGCGTTTCTCACGAATGAGTTTACAATGTCTATAATAGTAAACAGTCGTGACTACAGTGTCTATAAAAGTAAACAGTCGAGTTACAGTGTCTATAAAAGTAAAAGCATCGTGTCTCATGTATGCCTATCCGTGCATGCCTGTCTGTGTATGTGTGTGTGTGTGTCAGGGTGTCAAAGCAGTAAACAATCGATCTCTGATACACGAGATGCGGTCTGTATTCGTACAACCGATCCTAACATCGATATGACGTCTTTGTCTTCATTTATCTCCGCTGCACATGGCTGATCATGCCGGTCGTTTGTTTTTTAAAACACGGCTGACAATCATTCTCGCGGGACGCTTGACAGGTTTGATTAAATTATGACGCTATGGTTGGGATCTGTTCCATCACGACAGCGATAGCGACATCCTGGATGCGAAGTTATTCCTTATGCAACACCTCCATCTAGTGGCGAAAGAGCAGTATTTTTCACCGCGTGCTACAGGTGTATAAATAAAGCTCGGATTCCAGCCAAACACAAAAACATTTGTCAAATACCCTTGTCTGCAGGCCATCACCGCTCACCTTCGTCAAGATGCAAAAAAGTAAGTGTTTTATATGTTATATTAATATACTGTTTTTATACATTAGGAATAATTCATTACTGGTTTAATCATTGGTTGAGTAGTTGCTGGAGTTATTGCATCGTTTTATCTAAAAAGATTGTTTTAACTATATTATTTTTCTCTGATGTTTTTAACTGTTTTCTATACTATTGTTACCTTTTATCTGTTATTTGTATCGGCTATCTGTTATTTTTATCTGCTGTCTGATGTTTTTAACTGCTTTATCTGCTATTGCTACCATTATCTGTCATTTTTATCTGCTATCTGTTATTTTTATCCGACGCTTGATGATGCTGGATGCGTCGGTTAAAATCTCTATCATTGTTACGATATTAATTTTATACATACCCATGGCTTTTATTATGAAAAGACTAGGCCTTCCTTAATGTAGGTTGACTGTATAGTTAGCATGCCACAATGTTTTTTCTATGTTCGACAATAAACAGAGACAAACATTTTTCCTACCTTAATCGTTTCCCATATACTATCGCGGGGGTGTAGACCGAACTCATTTCGATCTCCTATTATAGTTCTTGGCTTGGCTTATATCATCTGTATGCTAACTGTGGTTTATGTTCCATTGATTCTATGAGTAGTTGTATGACAAACTAGTTTTTTTTCTGCAGTCTACATGGTTCTGAAGCTAGATCGTTTTGTTTTCGCGATGTTTTAAAACCTAAAAGCCTGTTTTAACACTGCCTGAAAGTTGTTATTGTTGTTGTTAGTGTTTTAAAGCTGGCGCCACATAACACCCCTAGCCACGGGTAGGCACGTACTTCATCCTGATTTGTGAAATAGGTTCATCTAGCGGTTGTAAATGGTATGACATGTGAATTAGCTCCATCTAGCGGTTGTAAATGGTATGACATGTGAAATAGGTCCATCTAGCGGTTGTAAATGGTATGACATGTGAAATAGCTCCATCTAGTGGTTGTAAATGGTATGACATGTGAAATAGCTCCATCTAGTGGTTGTAAATGGTATGACATGTGAATTAGCTCCATCTAGCGGTTGTAAATGGTATGACATGTGAAATAGCTCCATCTAGTGGTTGTAAATGGTATGACATGTGAAATAGCTCCATCTAGTGGTTGTAAATGGTATGACATGTGAAATAGGTCCATCTAGTGGTTGTAAATGGTATTACATGTGAATTAGCTCCATCTAGCGGTTGTAAATGGTATGACATGTGAAATAGGTCCATCTAGTGGTTGTAAATGGTATGACATGTGAAATAGCTCCATCTAGCGGTTGTAAATGGTATGACATGTGAAATAGCTCCATCTAGCGGTTGTAAATGGTATGACGTGAAATAGGTCCATCTAGCGGTTGTAAATGGTATGACATGTGAAATAGGTCCATCTAGCGGTTGTAAATGGTATGACATGTGAAATAGCTCCATCTAGCGGTTGTAAATGGTATGACATGTGAAATAGGTCCATCTAGTGGTTGTAAATGGTATGACATGTGAATTAGCTCCATCTAGCGGTTGTAAATGGTATGACATGTGAAATAGCTCCATCTAGCGGTTGTAAATGGTATGACATGTGAAATAGCTCCATCTAGCGGTTGTAAATGGTATGACATGTGAAATAGCTCCATCTAGCGGTTGTAAATGGTATGACATGTGAATTAGCTCCATCTAGTGGTTGTAAATGGTATGACATGTGAAATAGGTCCATCTAGCGGTTGTAAATGGTATGACATGTGAAATAGGTCCATCTAGTGGTTGTAAATGGTATGACATGCTGATTTGATTTTAGGATCGATAATCTTTTTTAACTTAATTCATGTAATTAATTTCATTTATTTATTATTATTATAATTTTTTTATTTGTTATTTTTATCCATGGTGTGTGTGTGATTGTGAGTGTGAGTGTGAGTGTGAGTGTGAGTGTGTGTGTGTGCCTAATTTGTTAAAAGAACGGCCATTTAGATTCTAGCGTCAGTTACCCTCTCGAGGCTGAAGGTTGTAGATGCGGGTTGCATTACATTACACGCGTATGTGTTTTATTATTCAGAGTTGATGTGTATAAAATCAGCTCACCAATTTGTCTTTCATGCATAAACAGGTTTTATATTTTCCAGGCACAAATACCCCGAACATCGAATTGGCTGCCTTCCAAGCCATTAACGATGCATGTGAGAACTTTTATATTGTTTTTACAAATTAAAAATGAATTATTTTATTTATTTTAACATAATTTTTAATTCGCAGTATTAGATGTCGTAGATCTTACGCATGATGATAATGATGGTGAGAGTGCAGGATCGAGCGATGAACCTTTGAGAAAGGTCAGAAAGACCGGCGGTTCCAGCACGTCCGATACCACGCCATCCACACCGCTTGCCGTACCACCCCCCAGTCCTATCACCCCGCATGCCGGTCCTCCTGCCGACCCTCTGACCATTCTACCTAACACCCCACCGGCTACTCCGCCGGCCATTGCCCCTGATACCTTGGCTATCAACCAGTCAGCTGATCCATCTACCAGTTGGCCATGCAACTATCACCTCAGTCCTGATACGACAGTGTTTTACGGTAAGACTAACTACATTATCGGAAGTTTAAAAATCTAAATTGAACAAGACGATTACGATTTTGTTATTTTTCTACACAATAGGTTCGACCGGAAAGCATGATGATGTGACGGATTGGAATAGCGATCAACTGGAAGCATGGAGCTGTGGTTCTTGGGTGAGCGGGGTCGACGACGAGGTATCGGCCATAAAAACTAATCAAACTATAGATGAAAACAAGTGCTTTCACCAATCGTCGGAAGAAGACCAAGGAGACATCGATGCTGAAGAAGTAGTACCAGTGACTCGGCCAGCTGATGATGAGCATCCTACCCCTCTGATGCATGCGCTTATTGATTCAGTAGAATCATTGAGACAGCAGTTTCGTGATGCACACACCGATACACAAAACCATTTAGAGACATTGCATGCTGAACTTCGCGACGCGCATATCGAAACACTTGGTAGAATAGAGACGCTGCAAGTTCAGGTTTGTGATGCGCAGATCGAAACACATAGTAGATTATCCTCATTTAGCCGAGATCTTCGCGGCTCTCAGCAGGAGATACATGATAGAATCGATACGCAAGATCGATTTATTCGAAATTTGGGTGACGAAATATTTCGTCGTGTCAATAGAAATGAGCACATGTTCGCCGAATTCCATCGTGAACTGATACTTTTGATTCATCATCTTCTTCTCATTCTCGTTGATCAGTCGGATGAGTAAAATAGAGTTGTGTTATCAAATCATGCATTTCATTTATTTCTATTTCATGTACGCTTTTTAATACTTTTTACATATACACTGATTTTGTACTATTTCGCATATGCTTTTTTTTATCTTTTATATACTTTTTTACATATACTCTGATTTTGTACTATTACGTGTATGCTTTTTATATTTCATGTTTTGGTCTGAAATCTAAAATGGAGGGTGCTAAAAGCTTTGACGCAGACGATACAGAATTGTCACCGGACGAAATCGAAATGCTAAGTATGCTTCCGAATTCTTTAGAAGACTATTTGGTTAATTTAGAATCTTCGCAACCCGTCGCTAATTTGGATCTTTTCGAATTAGCTGTAAATCCAAATATGAATTTGTTCGATCCTGTTGTGCAATTTGGCGGTGTTTTAAACAACCAACCATCGCAATCACCAGTGCTCCCTGACGGTAATGATACATCACAAGCATCGACATCAGGTAATGTTGATTCCACTACACAGCCACGATTAAGCCGCGCCGACGTCGATAGATTGATTCGCGACGGTTAACGGATATCATGTTTTACCACGACCTCGTTTCAATGGCGTAACGCTGAGAAGGACTATGAATCTGAGAGATATTAACTCGACAGATTTGGCCTCTTATCATACTTACTTACACGACATGTTCGCAGGGGTTGTTAATTTTGCTAGAGAATTCGACCACAGTGCCCCCGTAATCAATATTACAGTGTCAGCCCCCAGTCTCCAAGAACCCGTCAGCGGGATTTTAACTAGCGGTAATAATTACGACATAGATTCGGTTTTTGATCAAATTGAAAAAGTTTTACAGAGTAACAATCGGCTACTATCTGACCAGTCCGTTGAAATCGACGCGTCTGTAGTCTTTAACCGACAAGGCGGGGGTCGACGTAAGCTAACAGATCTGGCTGTTGATGAGGTGATTAAAAGAAAAAAGACGAACTTATTCTGCCCCACAAATATTTCGAATAATTTGTGTTTCTCCATCTGTCTCGCCCGTTTTCTTAGCCCCCAATTACCCGAGAACGAGTTAGAAAAACTGGCTATCACTATCCAAAACAACGCCGGCTTCTCAATCCAAGATCGAATCGGTCTTGACGACATAGCATCGTTCGAACGTGCGCTAGACATTAAAATCGTTGTATTTCACAGATCTAATGCTATGATCGTAGAAACGTTCAAAAATTCTGACGAACCCCACCCAAAAACGGTTTTCCTATACATCCACAAAGATCATTATTACATGATACTGAATTTGGAGGGATTCATGGGTTCTAGATACGTGTGCTCATTCTGCTATAAAAGTTATAGCTGTCGCAGAGACCATCGATGTAAGCATGTCTGCAACATCTGTTTCGACGCGGATTGTTACACGTTCCCTGTAAGAATCATACATTGCCCCAATTGTCTGCGTTACTGTAAATCTGCCTATTGCTTCGAAATGCATAAAAAAAACTCACCTCCCGGTAAGGAACACCCCGCCTGCAATATTATAAAATTTTGCAAACTATGTAACAGGCGTTATGACGTTAAACCGGGCGACAAGAAAACCAAACACACATGTGCCTTGGACAGATGCGAGCATTGTCGAGAGCGTCTGACGGGGGTTGGTGAGCATCAATGCTTCATACAACCCCTACCGCCTAAGGAATCGTGTGAGAAATACATCTTCTACGATTTTGAAACGCGTTACGAGAACGGCAGACACGAGGCCAATTTTGTTTGCGCCATCACATTCAAAGGGGAGAAATTTACCGCTCATGGTACCGACTGTATCGCTAAGCTAATCAATCGCTTCAGACAACCGCGATATAATGGTTACTGCTTCATAGCGCATTATTCATCCCGATTTGACTCCTTTTTAATTCTTGAGTTTTTCAGCAAAGCCGGGATAGCGTTGGACGTCATAATGCATGGCTGCAAATTAATTTTCATGTACGATGAGGCGTATGCCCAGCGATATATCGATAGCTACTCATTCTTCCCAATGGCTCTTGCCAAAATGCCCGCGGCGTTAGACTTAACGACGACTGAAAAAGGTTACTTCCCCCACCTTTTCAACAGGGTGGAAAATGAGAACTATTTCGGGCCATACCCTGACAAAAAGTTCTACAATTACGATAACATGTCGGTCAAAGAAAGACAAAAGTTTTGCGAGTGGTACCAGACGGTTGAGGGCAAGTTCTTTGACTTCAAGAAAGAACTGCACGAGTACGGTGTTAACGACGTCGTCTTATTACGTGAAGGATGCATGAAATACAGGGAGTCTTTCATGCATTGCACCCAACTCGACCCTTTTTCGTTCACGACGATCGCCGGCTGTTCGATGGGGGTCTTCAAAACACATTATCTCACCAGAAACACGCTCGCCCTCACTCATAACAAAGCGTACGTCCATCAGAATAAGGCATACTCGAGCGGTTCGATTGAATGGCTCGAGTATATAAAAAAGACTCGAAACGTAGACATCCACCATGCCTTAAAGCACGGCGAAGTATCGATCGGTAAGTACTTTTTAGATGGATTCTATGAACACGATGGTATTCGACACGGTCTAGAGTACGCGGGTTGTATTTTCCATGGTCATTGTTGCCGCTTTACACCTCATCAGACACACCCCTTGTCCGGAGTGCCCTACGGGGTTCTCAGGAACCAGTTTGACGATAAGATCGAAATTCTGCGGAATGCGTACGGTTTGCAAATCGAAGTTCTTTGGGAATGCCAATGGGACGATATGAAAAAAACCGACCCGTCCGTGATCGAATTTATGGCCGATTATTCCGCGCCAGAGAGATTGAACCCGCGAGACGCTCTGTACGGCGGGAGAACGAACGCCTATAAACTCTATCACAAAGTGACCGGTGCTGAAAAAATAAAGTATCTGGACTTCACCAGTCTGTACCCGTATTGTCAGGCGAGGAAAAGCTACCCGATTGAACACCCCCAAATCATTTTCAAAGATTTTGAACCGATTGAAAATTATTACGGCCTTATCAAAGCGACCGTGTACCCTCCCCGCAAATTACTGCATCCGGTTCTCCCTTACAGATGCCAAGGAAAACTCATGTTTCCCCTTTGTGCCGCGTGTGCTCACGAGCAAAACCAGACCACGAGCTGTACCCATACGGATAAGGAAAGAGCCCTCTCCGGTTGTTGGGTGACTATCGAGCTTTTAAAAGCCATCGAGAAGGGTTATGTGGTAGCCAAGATAGACGAGGTTTGGCATTTTCCACAACAGTCAGACACGTTGTTCGCCGAATACGTAAAAACATTCTTGCGTTTGAAACAGCAAGCGTCGGGCTACCCGTCGAATGTTGTCACGGATGCTGAGAAAGAGACTTACATTCGCGACTATTTTGAAAAAGAGGGGATTCAACTAGACCCTGAAAAGATTAAGTACAACGCCGCCCAGAGGGCAATCACAAAATTAATTATGAATAGTTTGTGGGGGCGCTTCTCTTTAAGACAGAACTTGCCTCAAACGACTCTGGTGAGCGACCCCGAAGATTTCACCAGAATCGTTTTTGGTAATACCGACACATTGACGTATTTCTCATTCATCTCAGAAGACGTTGCTCTCGTCCAGCATAAAGCGTCCAAAGAGGATGTTTGCAAGGCACGCGACGTGAATGTTTTTGTAGGGGCCTTTACTACCGCGCACGCCCGACTGGAATTGTACGAATTGATGGATAGACTCGGCGAGCGACTGTTATACTCTGACACAGACAGCGTCGTATTTGTGTCTAGGGATGGGGACTGGGAGCCTCCGTTGGGGGATTATTTGGGGGATCTTACTAGCGAATTAGACGATGATGACCACATAACGGTCTTTTGCTCGAGCGGGCCCAAATCGTATGGTTTTGAAACGGTCAAAGGTAAATCGTGCATGAAGGCTAAGGGGATAACCCTGAATGCTAAAAATTCCCAAGCTATCTGTCTCGAATCCCTGATTGGTCTGGTTGACAGCTATGTGACGTCGCATGATGGATCCAAATACATCCTGGCTCAGACGGAAGACATTGTGAGGAATAAAAAGTCTCTCACACTGCACAACAAATCAGTCGTTAAAAGGTTTAAGGTGGTCTATAATAAACGTAGGCTTCTGTCTGATTTCACCACACTTCCTTATGGCTACTGATCAGATGATGCATAGTGGGGGTCAGGATGTTTCCGATTTTGATTTCAGACTTCAACACCCTTTCAGTTGTGTCGTGAGTGGGCCTTCCAACTCTGGAAAGTCATATTTTGTAAAACTTTTGTTGGAAAAAGGTTTGAATATCATTTCCATGAAAATTGAAAACATTGTTTGGTTGTATGATTGTTGGCAGACTTTGTATGATGATTTACTTCAATTGTACGACATTAAATTTGTGCAAGGAATACCCCAGACTCTGAATGATGATGATTTACTGCCTGTCACCAAGACAAACTTGCTCGTGGTGGATGATTTAATGGATCAAGCTAGCGGTAACGTGGAACTTCAACGTGTTTTCACCCAATACTGTCACCATCGCAATCTCAGCTCTATCTACATAGTGCAAAATTTATTTGCCCAGGGTAAGTCCAGCCGAACCATAAGCTTAAACGCCAATTATATTATTCTGTTTAAAAATCCACGAGACGTCAATCAAGTGGCGATGCTAGGACGTCAAATGTACCCGGGAAACACAAAATACTTTATGGAGTGTTATCACGACGCTGTCGATCGGGCTTTCGGCTACCTAATGATAGACTATAAAGCGAAAACTCCGGAGCAGTACCGTCTCAGAACAGGCTTACTTTCCGACCGTCAAGTGGTTTATATCCCGAAAAAAAGAAGAACGCTATAAATCACCATGTCTGCCAGACTTTGTAAACATTTGCCTGTGTTAAAACTGTTACATAAAGCCAGTCCTAAACAGCGACGTCTTATTTTACAATCGGCGTCCGACGAATTCATTTTAGCGCTGTGCGAAGTGGCGCTTAACATCCTCTACGGTACCATCCCGGTCAATAAGCAACAGTATCGAAAGTTGAAAAAGAGAAAAGCCGAAATCAAATTTGTAGCCGATAAAAAAATCGGCATAACGGCCAAGAAACGAGTCTTTAACCAGAAGGGTGGGTTCCTGCTGCCACTCCTAAGCGTCGCAGTACCCTTTATTACAAGTTTAATAGCGAATCGATAGGATGGAGTATGCAGAGAAGATGTATTTAGTTCCGCACCATCAACTGGATAAGATGAAGAGTGAAAACCCCCGCGAGAACATTCAACGGAGCGTAGAGAACGGTTTGGATGACGCCATAAGAAATATTCTACGTCGCACAGACTTGAATCCGTACGAAAAAGCCAAACTTTACACCAATACCCTTACCAGGTTTTTGAACATCGTTAAACAAGGCGATCGTGAGAGTAGCGTTTTAACGCTTTCGTTACCTAATACTGATTCCGGTCATAAAGATGAACCAGAGGGGGGTGCTGCTGGTGCTATCGTTGAAGACGGCAGAGCTGTGGGGGAGAATATTGTCGATGAAGTTCTGAAGAATGTCCCTTCGAGAAGCATGAAAAACAGCAGATACATATTAGACAAGATGTCTAAAGCTAAAGGTCTAAGCGCATGGAACGAATCGGGCGAGTTTGTGTTCAGGGGCAACACCGTACGAGGGTCGCACATGGTCGATTTGTTAAAAAATGTTACGGCCCCTCAAAAGGTTAGGGATGATCGGAGACCTATAGGATGGACAGAGTTTCTACGAGCGTTTGCTGAATTAAACATCCCATTTTCTACAGTGCCGAATCAGCAGGTCAGACACAAAATTAACTCTCTAAAGCGTAAACCCGGCACCCCAAGCCCTCGCCGTGTTAGACCTTATAAAAAAACACAACGATATTCGCCTTACGCTGTTCCAGAGTCCAAAGACACTGTGTTTAAATCACCGACTCTCAAACGAAAGCGATGGTTGGAATTTTAACGAATCTTTCTACTCTATGTATACATTAAATAAAAGACGATAAACAAATATATAATGATTTTAAGCTTTTTATTTATACGTCAAACACGTTTGCACACAGTGAATGCATGATAACATTTTATCATTACAAGCATACGGTCTTAATCTCTTCACAAATAGGGACACCATTTTATCATTTTTAATAGAATCATCAGTGTATAATTTCATCACATGGTTATAGTCATAGCCTCTAGCTAGATGATAGAGAAAAAACACACAATGCTGTCCGCAGGTATCCGATGAAAAATCCTGGACACGTCTGCCGGAATGTAACACATCAACATCGTTCGTGTTAGACCTTATAAAAAAACACAACGATATTCGCCTTACGCTGTTCCAGAGTCCAAAGACACTGTGTTTAAATCACCGACTCTCAAACGAAAGCGATGGTTGGAATTTTAACGAATCTTTCTACTCTATGTATACATTAAATAAAAGACGATAAACAAATATATAATGATTTTAAGCTTTTTATTTATACGTCAAACACGTTTGCACACAGTGAATGCATGATAACATTTTATCATTACAAGCATACGGTCTTAATCTCTTCACAAATAGGGACACCATTTTATCATTTTTAATAGAATCATCAGTGTATAATTTCATCACATGGTTATAGTCATAGCCTCTAGCTAGATGATAGAGAAAAAACACACAATGCTGTCCGCAGGTATCCGATGAAAAATCCTGGACACGTCTGCCGGAATGTAACACATCAACATCGTTGGTTGTTAGAAAGTTATTGATGCTGATTGGAAAGCGGGGGCTGTCGGGTGGATTGCCGAAGCTATCGAAAAAACAAGACGGTCCATCTTGGGTTAAATAAACGGCGACCCAATGCTCTCCCGGCAGCTGTGCAGGGTGAGTGTTTATGATCGCCATCGAGGGTAAGATCCTCAGCGTTTTTTTGGGGAGTTGATCGCATGGTAGCACCCCGAGAAAATGAATCCTGCACGTAATTTTATCCATGATAGCGGCGAGTTGTAGCGTATTCATCTCAGTAGTAATCGACTAGTACCTGTCTACGGTTAGACAGTTCTATAATCGAGTCAAATACCGAGTAAATTAATAAATTAACGGTATTCGGCAATGGTTGTCTGAATCGTGCTTCGAGTCTGATATTCCCGGACTTGATGAGGGATATGTGCTGACCGCAGTCTTCATCAGGCGTCAGGTTAAATGCATAAAGTGTGTATCCGTTCAGGAAATCACCTCTGTCTATGGAGAGTGCTTGGTTTTTAAGATGTCTCCCCGTCGTCATCGCCAGCTGATAAAATTCGCGTACTGCCGAACCAGCTCCGAAATTAGGTTGTAGAGGCTTTGCGGGGAATTGTTGTCCGTCGACATAGACGGCTAGGAACTCCAGGTCGTAATGTTTGAATGCAAATGGATTTTTTTCGTAGGAACCGGTGAATGCGTCATTGTCGACCATAGCTATGACGATAGATTTTGGTAGGGTTCCTAAAAACAGATTTTCTTGATTTGAAACACGTATCCCCTCAGGTATGGAGAAATTTTTTAGAACCACCCTATCTATGGGATACTTGGCTGTTGTCGAGAGTAACGCCTGGGCATGTCCCAGTCTCACCGGCGGTGCTACAGTGACTTTCTTGACAAATAGGGATGCCGACTCTATTTTTATTTTGTAAGCCACATCATCGCACCTCATCAGACAGAATTCATCTTTTGCTCTAATTAGGCGTATTTTGATGTCTACACCGTTTAACAAAAGTTTTTCTTGAAAGAATATATCGCTATGTATAGGGGCCATCAGTTCCACCACCTTGCTTTCGCTAGTGTAGACCGATCTCTTCGTCAGCCCTGCGTTACGTCCGACTGGGTCGTTAGAATCCATATGACCAGAACTGTCTTTGTAAAACAGTCCGGCGGAGAAAAGAGATTCCAGAGAATCTTTACTATAGTTGATCAGACTCTCTATGATGCACCGATAAGGATAGGTGTTCGAACTCTGCGATATCAGACGATCGCCTAGGGTCACGTCGACTTGTGAAAATATAGTGGCTCCAGGAAAATTTATTAACGCCACCCTTGCTGGATGTACGATGTCTGCTCCATTAGGTCTTGTGATTTTCAGGCGTAGGTAGAGCATCGTGTTATTTAGATCTACATAATCATCCCCGTTCCCCGCGATAAAAAACTCTAATGGGGCGGTGTCCGATATGGCGGATAAAGGGGCTACTTCTAAATAACTGTTTTTCTCAATAACCGTCTGTGTCAGCGGGACTGTAAATAAGTCCAACTCGGACTTGATGCATTCTCCCGACATACGATGCAGTAGCGCCATGTTAGAATATGGTTTTTACGAATCTCTTGACGGATGATTTTCGACTAACAGACTTCTTACGCTTTCTGCGTGTGACTGGTCGCTTCTTTGGTCCACTTGTTGTTTTCTTCTTCTTCTTACCGCATTGACCACGCCTCCTCACACCCGGTGGTTTAGACATTCTCTTACGGGCCATGACCATCAGCCCTGATCCGTCTTGACCATTAGCATTATTGGTATGGGCACGCGTCAATACGTTTGAGACGACGTCGGATACTATATTTTTAGCAGCGGATTTTAGATGGGGTTTCGCGATGCTAAATCCTCTTTTTAACAGAGGTATGGCCATCCTGAACAGACCTCTGAAAAGTCCTCCTAGTCCTGCTCCATACATAACCGATCCGCCGGAATACCCTGGCAAACCCCCTCCGGCCTGATTTCGGTAATAGTCCACATAGTCGGCTGTATGGGGCTCTCTAGGGTTATAGTAATAACTCATTTTTAAAGAATAGAATGATTCGCGGGTTTAAAGTGTAGTTTTACGATGACTTTCCCGTAAGAAAATGGTATTTCGCGGTTTTGGTCGTCCTTCAACTCTATGGTAATGCTGGTGGGTGCATTGTGCTGGTGGGTGCATCGGTGCACCCCGTAGGGTGGCATCTACTTTCAACTCCAGGAGTGGCAGGTGACTTGCCGAGGGAAAGACACACGCTCAAAGAGGCTTACAGTGGAAAATACACATGTGGGGGTTACTCAGAGGAGGAACAATGCACACAGAGGCACCTAGCCGACGCACAGGCAATAGACACTGGCGCCAGCGTCAACAGTGCTGGAGGAACTCAGGGCTTCAGAGGGGAAGGCTCACCTGAGGAAATCTCGCACGTATCCAGTCCGTGGAGTGGAATGGCGAGCAAGCGAGACACTTAACAGCTCCCATGTTAGCTTGAAAAAGACAGTACATGGGCGGAGACTGGCTCCACTCGGAGATTGTAGAATCTGGCGAATGTGTTAGGTGTCGCCCAGCCTGCAGCTCTGCAGATGTCTGTTAGCGAGGCGCCACGCGCTAAAGCCCAAGAGGACGCCACACTCCGGGTGGAGTGGGCGGTCACACCAAGGGGGCATGGTCGACCTTGCTGCTGGTATGCCAAAGCAATGGCGTCCACTATCCAGTGAGACAACCTTTGTTTGGAGAGAGCCTTTCCCTTCAGCTTCCCACCATAACAGACAAAGAGCTGGTCTGAGGTCCTGAAACACTGCGTCCTGTCTACGTAAGCACGGAGTGCGCGTACTGGACAGAGCAGTGCCAAGGCTGGGTCTGCCTCCTCCCGGGGCAGCGCTTGCAGGTTCACCACCTGGTCCCGGAAGGGAGTGGTGGGAACCTTGGGCACATATCCGGGCCGGGGTCTCAGGATCACGTGAGAGAGGCCGGGCCCGAACTCCAGGCACGCTTCGTCAACGGAGAATGCGTGCAGGTCCCCTACCCTCTTGATGGAGGCCAGTGCAACCAGGAGCGCTGTCTTCATTGACAGGATCTTAAGCTCAGCTGATTGCAGAGGCTCAAAGGGAGCCCTCTTCAGGGCACTTAAGACCACTGAGAGGTCCCAAGAGGGAACGAGAGGAGGGCGAGGAGGATTCAGTCTCCTCGCTCCTCTCAGGAACCTGAGGATCAGGTCGTGCTTTCCAAGAGACTTACCTTCAACTGCTTCGTGATATGCGGCGATAGCGGCCACATACACCTTCAGGGTGGAGGGAGACAGCCTTCGCTCCAACCCGTCTTGCAGGAAGGAAAGCACAACGCTGATCGAGCATCTCCTGGGGTCTTCTCGACGAGAAGAGCACCAGTTAACGAAGAGGTTCCACTTCAACGCATAGACATGTCTCGTGGACGATGCTCTAGCGGAAGTGATGGTAGCCGCCACCGCTGGTGGCAGGGTACTCAAACCTGCCTCGTCCCGTCCAGGAGCCACACGTGGAGTCTCCAAAGATCGGGACGAGGGTGCCATAGGGTGCCCCGTCTCTGAGAAAGGAGGTCCTTCCTCAGAGGAATTGGCCAAGGAGGTGCTGTCGCGAGGAGTATCAGTTCGGAGAACCAGGTCTTGGTGGGCCAGTATGGGGCGACCAATATGACCTGCTCCTCGTCCTCCTTGATCTTGCACAGAGTACGTGCGAGAAGGCTCACTGGGGGAAACGCATACTTGCGTAGGCCCTGCGGCCAGCTGTGCGCCAGTGCATCCGTGCCGAGCGTGCCCTCGGTCAGGGAGTAATACAGGGCGCAATGGGATGAGTCGTGGGAGGCAAACAGATCTATCTGTGCGTCCCCGAACTGGTCCCATATCAGCTGGACCGACTGGGGATGGAGTCTCCATTCGCCAGAGGTTGGCCGGAGCCGTGACAGCTCGTCGGCTGCAAGGTTCCGCACTCCTGGAATGTAAATAGCACGAAGGGACCTCAGGTGCTTCTGACTCCATAAGAGGAGGTGGCGTGCGAGTTGCGACATACGGCGAGAGCGTAGACCACCCTGACGGTTGATGTACGCTACAGTCGCGGTATTGTCCGAGCGGACAAGTACGTGTTGACCCAGGAGCAACGCGTGGAAGCGGTGCAGGGCAAGGCGTACTGCCAGCAACTCGAGGCAATTGACATGCATGAGGCGCTGGGGTCCTGTCCAGGAGCCCGCGGCTGCATGTCCATTGCACATGGCGCCCCAGCCCGTGGCAGAGGCATCTGTGGAGACGACAACATGCCTGGAAACTCGTTCTAGGGGAACTCCGGCCCGTAGAAAGCTGAGGTTCCGCCACGGGGTGAAGGTCTGACGGCAGGTCGGAGTTATTGGAACTCTGAGCGTACCGCGATGCCATGCCCACCTCGGGACCCGATCGCGAAGCCACAGCTGAAGCGGTCTCATATGAAGCAATCCGAGTGGCGTTGCCGCGGCTGCGGACGCCATATGCCCCAGGAGCCTCTGAAAAAGTTTCAGTGGGACCGCACTCTTGCCCTCGAACTGTCGAAGACAAGTCAGCAGTGAGTGTGCGCGCTCGCTCGTAAGCTGCGCGGACATGGCGACCGAGTCTATCTCCATACCGAGAAAAGAGATCCTCTGCACGGGGCAAAGTTTGCTCTTCTCCCAGTTGACCCGAAGGCCCAGACGGGCTAGGTGCCGGAGCACAAGGTCTCTGTGTTCGCAAACCTGATCTCGAGAGTGAGCTAATATTAGCAAGTCGTCGAGATAATTCAGGATGCGAACCCCGTGTTCGCGTAGGGGAACAAGGGCTGCCTCGACGACCTTCGTAAAGACGCGAGGAGACAGAGCCAACCCGAATGGGAGAACCGCGTACTGGTATGCCTGCCCCTCGAAAGCAAACCGAAGAAACGGTCTGTGTCGAGGTAAAATGGAGACATGAAAGTAGGCGTCCTTCAGGTCTATCGCTGCAAACCAATCCTGTGGCCGCACGCATTCGAAAATGCGTTTGGCCGTGAGCATCTTGAACGGCAGCCTGTGAAGGGAGCGGTTCAGGACGCGCAAGTCCAGGATTGGCCGTAACCCACCGGTTTTCTTGGGGACAATGAAGTAGGGGCTGTAGAACCCTGACCTCATCTCGGCTGGAGGGACAGCCTCGATTGCACCCTTCGCCAGCAGGGTAGCAACCTCCGCTCTCATGATCGGGGCATTGTCACCGACCATAGTAAAGCGGACTCCCCTGAAGCGGGGAGGAGACCGTGCGAACTGAATCGCATAGCCGAGCCTGATAGTTCGGGCGACCCAACGGGACAGATTGGGGAGCTCTAACCAAGCCCCCAAAAACTGATCCAGCGGAATCATCCGAGCCACAGGCGTCCCCCCGGAGGGGCAGCGAGGCGGAGTGACCGGCACAGGCAAGGGTGGCATAGCGGCCCTGAGCGTGTGCACAGCCAAGCTCCGCGCCCTGACAGAGGAGACCAGGGAAGGACCAGCGTTCCACGGGGGTCTGCTCTGCCAGGGGTCTGGCGATAGAGGGGGATGAGAGTGGTGTGGTCCGGGGACGGCACGCACTGTCATCCTCGCCCTCAGAGACAGAGGAGGATGAGAGTGGCGAGGCACGGGGGCGTCGCGCACTGTCATCCGGCTCTGTGTGCTCAGTGATGGACATTTCGGTTCTTTCTTTAAACACATTAGGGTGCTGCCCACCCGTGGGTGAGCAGCGGGGAGTGGAGAACAAAAGATTCTCCCCCGGCCCTCCACCGGGGGAAGGAGGGGGCCTGCAACCGCCTCCTGTGAAAAAACCGACACCATCAATGAGCAGGCCGTCTCAGGAGCGCCGCTTGGCCTGGCGTTTAGCGGGGCGCGGGGCCTGAGGGGGCTGGGACGCCTTCCTGCGGCTTCTTCCACGACGCGGCCCGGGTGAAGGCTGCTGCTGGGGCCGTGCGGGAGGGGCGGGAGCCGCGGGAGTGCGCCCTCGGCGGCGAGCAGGCTGAGGCGTCTGTGCCGACGGCTGGGTGGAGGCAGCAGCTGGCCGTCGGGGCAGAATGTGTTTTATCGCCTCAGACTGCTTCTGTGCGGTCGAAAACTGCTGGGCGAAGTCTTCAACCGCTCCGCCGAAGAGGCCGGCCTGGGATATGGGAGCATCGAGCAGACGAGTCCGCTCAACGTCCCGCATATCGGCCAGGTTCAGCCATAGGTGACGCTCCTGGACCACATTAGTGGCCATCACCTGACCCAGGGAGCGTGAGGCCACTTTCGTCGCCCGGAGAGCGAGGTCAGTGGCGGCACGCAGTTCGTCGAACGTCCCTGGGTCAGTCCTGCCCTCGTGCATGTCTCTGAGCAGCTGGGCCTGGTAGACCTGCAAGGTGCTCATCGCATGCAGGGCAGCAGCCGCCTGTCCTGCAGCTCTGTGAGACCTCGCCACCATAGATGACGAGAATCTACAGGCCTTGGACGGGTGCTTAGGATTGCCACGAGAGGAGGCGCTCTGAGGACACAGTTGCATCGCAACAGAGCGCTCCACCGGGGGAATCCCAGTGTACCCATGGGCAGCTGCGCCATCGAGGGGAGGAAAGGCGGAGAAAGCTGACGAGCGTTCACGGGAGGTCAAAGGAGCCTTCCATGATCTCGACAGCTCCTCATGCAGCTCCGGGAAGAAAGGAATTGGGGTTGGCTGAGGCCGTGAGGCGGCAGCCGCACCCAAAAACCAATCGTCCAGCCGCGAGCGCTCGGGGCAGGGCGGAGGGTTCCACTCTAGCCCGATGCTCACGGCTGCCCGGGACAGCATGGCTGTCATCTCGGGATCCGACACGGGCAACGCTGGGACTCCCGAAGGAGGCAACGCAGCCGCATCCTCACTTCCCGAAGACTCGAGCCCACCTTGTGATGCCGCGATCGACATCGTGTCATCCTCTGGAGCGCCGAATGAAACACGCGGGGCTTCCGAAGAAGGACCCGCCTGAGTCACCGCGGCACTCGCGGGTTGCAACACAGCGGAGGGGGGCGTGGTCCGAGGACGCATCGTCGGATTGCTCCACACCGTCACCCTCAGATCACCCTGTCCCCCAGCCGAACTACCACCTCTCGTGGAGGAAGCAGAACGGGTGGTGGACGCGGGGACTCTCACTGAAAGATCATTGAGTCTTAATCTTAGTGTTGCGATGGCCATGTTCCCACAGAAGGAACATGAGTCATCCACGAGCGCTGCTCTAGCGTGTTCAAAGCCCAGACACACAAAGCAGCGCTCGTGCCCATCAGAAGATGACAGATAACGACCGCAACCAGAAGAACACGGGCGAGACATCTTTAAAAAGACGTGCCACGTGCAGCTCTTTTAGGAGAGGAAAAACTCTGCAATGCTGAGGCGACCAGGGAGAAAACACAAAGTCAGGCAGACCACTGCACAGATCGCAGGCAATGTGAAGACTCGCTGGATACCGCCGTCACACCAACACTGGAGAGTTCGCTCGTCTCGAAGAGGTGAGTCACTTGTAAACTCAGATGGGGCTGTGGAGTGAAGAGGTTCTCTTGGCTCCGAAGCGAAAACATGATCTGCTGTTGCAGGTGTCTCTCCTTAAATGCTCACGCGGTGAGGCGGAGATACATTATGCAAATTCCGCAGACCCATGGCATTTCATTGCCATTGGCTCGTTTTTTAATACTCGAAGAGGATTGGCTTTCTGGCGAAACCCCCATTCTCCGTCATCCGACGTAACTCGGAGTGACTACGAAAGGGAACTTGATTTATCAAACGGATAATTGCACGAATGTTTGCGTAGTAGCCCCCGCTTATTTGTAATTTCCTCGATACAAAAAACCCTGATAAGTCTTTTTTAACCTGTTAACCGTCACCAGTGCGTGGGCGCTCTGAAGCGTTTTTTTTTTTAAATGGTTCAAAGTTACTATCATATTTAATGTGATTAACTTGACAAACTATACATCATTAAAACGATATAAGACTCAAGTTTCAGTATTTGACCACTATTGTATTCTGTGAAACTTATAGTGACAGTTATGTCTTAATTTGTGTCAGGAGTTATGAAATAAAAAAATGAGTCGTTACCTTTAATATGAATTATGAGCGTCAGCTGCTCTCATTCAGAAAAAAACTCCTGTGCGATCGTCATGACAGCGATTCACAAAACAACGTCCCTCAGGGCTTTTAGCTCAAACATGTGCAGATTTGGAGAAATATTGATAGATTCTCATAGGTTTACATCAGACTTCTATAGACAGGAATAATATTTATTGAATTTATACCCAAATGCGTCGATGTAATCATTTTGAGCGCTGTATACTCTGATTTACTGTGTTATCCATTCATACTGAAGTCTGAGGGCGCTGTTTGCACAGTTAAGTCCATATATGGATCACATGAAGAAGAGCCATAATCATGTGACATTCAGGAAGTCCTGACACATAAACAAAGCTATCCGAGATCGCTGTAAAGTGCAGATAAAGATGTTTTGAAGACAATAAACATGATTGCAATGATATTTGATTTACCTGTGTTCTTCGAGTCATGTCAGGTATTTTCATAATAATAGATTATATGTATAATGTAATGCTAATCGAGATAGACTTTCAAATTGTGCAGAATACAATAAAATAATATATTTTCTATCTGATTTTTTTATCTGAAGCCAAATCAGATTACAGAAAGTTATTTAAAACACTCGACTTGCGCTATAAAGTAAGTTGGAGCACAAACATAGTTTTATTCTCATAAATTGTCGTGTATTGATGGTGTGCTAAGCTAACATGCTAGCTAGTACTGAGCACCTGCTACCTAACTTCGGTGTAATTTTTATGATTTTTTTTCTAAATAAGAATGCTTACTGAAATGTTTCGTTTTTCAAAAAGGGCATTTGATACAGTTTCACTGTGAAGTGAGAACTTTTATAAAATAAATGAGGGATTGAAACAGTGTGAATTGCTAGTCGTTAGTGATTATAATGCAGACAAAAGAAAAGCATATTTAGAGCAATAAACAGGCTGGAGAGGTGTGAATATGTGCAGGGGAGCCTGAGACTGAATGGGACTCGTTTTTGCATCACAAAACAATAGAGGCAATAGACTGAATAGATGCTTATAAGATGACAATAAACACCAGTCTAATCAAAATAAAGTCATATGACATGATCTTGAAAAACATTGAACTAAATACAGAGTTTTAGACTTATCATCTTCAGATTTTAAATATAACATGGTTAGACATGTGGCTTTAGCTGCAGTGCATTTCTAGATTGCTACAATGCCAACTTCAATTTTATTTTCATGAAGATGTTTCATAAAAATAAATGTATAATAACTTTACAAAACTTTGAAGCTATTTATAACTATTTTTTTCATTATGACAATAATTAATTCTACATTTACAATAAACTTCCAGGTGTCAGCTTTCAAATGAGATCTTACTTGTGCTTTTAGTACAAAGGGTTCATGAACTGTATCTGTTTCAGTTTGGGAATGCCATATCTGGGGATTTTTCAAAAATGGGCTTGAAGCTTAACAGGTTAAAAGGTGTACTGTCTGTAGGGGATGCGTTATTCGCAGGTCCTGGGGCAGTGTGTAGGGTAAAATAACCGTCTTCATCGTTAAAGTTATACCAGCTTCTAGGATATTCGATTTCGGCTAGTCCCACCTCCCATTGTCCTTTCAATTCTATAGCTTTTGCTATCCTGGTTGTGTAGGCGGATATACGATTTCCGGGGTAAACTGCCGATGATGCATTGCACGGTAGCGTGACGTAGAAACCTTGATCGTCCATGGTAGTCCTTCACTCGTATGATCTCATCCGTTAAACGCTGGCTTGTTTTAAGGAGATTGTAAGTCCACCAGAGTTTTTTTATCTATATAACTATTGAATTTTGAAGGCCAGCCTACCCATTTCACTAAAACAAGCGTAGATTTTCCCTGTTTTTTCTGACCTAAAATCTTTTCCACCTTAAAAGATTTGTTTTTACTCACAATTATTTTTTGCATCTCTTTTTCATAAAAAACTCCCTCGATGGCATCGCCGTCGTAATCTGTGAGTCTGTAGACTGGTGGTTCGTGCGGAATGCGCTCGGATACGGTGAAAAATTATTCCGTGTAGTTCTGCTCATAACCTTTGGCGAATGGGCCTCTCACTTTAGAAATCCTGACAATGTCGCCGACTTTGAAATTAAATGGGGGTCTCTCGGTCTTCTTTATATCCCCGTACAAGTTTTGAAACACATGACCCTCATTTAGTTTGTTGACGTCCACGGGTCTCATTTTAATACTTCGGTGATAACTGACGTTGTACCCCTGCATAATGTCTTGTAAAACATCTATGTATCGTCGTGAATGTGTAGCCGTTAAAAATCTCCACATTCGACTTTTTAACGTTCTATTAAATCGTTCCACGACGCTGGCTTTCAAATCGGTAGCGGTAGCGAAATGATTAATATCGTGCTTTTTCATTACATCTTGAAATTGTTTGTTAAAAAATTCCTTTCCCTGATCCGTCTGCAATTTCTGCGGCACACGCCCCTCTTCGAGTATAGACTCGAACGCTCTAGTAACCTCTACGCCACTCTTATTCCTCAACACGCGAACCCACGAATATTTACTAAACACATCTATACAGGTCAGCAAATATTTATTGTCGTCATTATCCTTGGCATAGGCTGTCATGTCCACAAGATCGGCCTGGAACTGCGTATCGACCCCGTACACAACTACTCTATTTCGCTTGTATTTTATAGGGGCTGTTTTGTGTAAAGTGTAAGCATCCTCACCAGACAGCCATTCTGAAACCTTTTTATCGCTTAGATGGACCCCGCTATCTTTTAAGACTTTTAATCGTTTTTTACCCCCTAAAGAACCAGGGTTGGAGGGTGTATAATAAGCCTTTTTCATGAGCTCCGTCATGCTGTCGTTTCGATCGCTGTAAAAGAATAACTCGTACATGTGGTTTGAATCAATCTTTTATTAAAAAAAGTTACAGGATACACAATTTAAGTAAATGACATTAATATAATAATAAAAATCAAACAGAAAGTAAATAGAATAATATTAGTACTACAAAATCTAAGTAAAATTGAATATAATGAGGTTAGTACAAAATGGATATAATAAAATATAGAATAATTGGATATAACGACGTTACATGCATAGTCTAAGTAAAATGGACGGTGATAAAAGTAGGATAGTCATAATGACGTCACTGATAGTCGAGCCAGAAAAGAAAATCGCGACAGGCCAACATGTGTTTGTCTAGGATGTAATTGACAAACAATTCAATAATTTGGGTAGTGTCATCCACGTCATTGTCTTTTCGTTTTGAAATCAATAGTTGGCATACATCTGTTACATATGTACACATACATAACAAATCAGGGGTTGCATACGCATCGCTACATTCAAGCATCATGTCCAAAGCGTCTTTTATCAATACCCATGGTGCCGCCATACCATTGATGCATATATCTGTTAAATTTTCCCATGAACTAGTTGCACCTCTTATAAATTTCATTTGTGTCTTGAGAGTTCTTACACGTCTGGTGTCGAGATCATCATAATCATCATCATCACTATCATCGTCGTCCGATTGTCTGTCGTACTCGATGACTTTTCGCAGCAATGAAATTAGTTGTTTTCTGTAATGTTCTTTAAACCTGAATTTGATGAAACTCTTACGGCTAAATGCCTCAGTCATGGTCATCCAGGGGATTTGGTCACTGTCCATTCACGATCGCGAGACCTTCCCAGAGATCGACGACGTCGTGAACTATTTCGTCGCAGGGTTTCTCCAGAAGTCCAACTCTGATTTCTTCAAGCTTAACACCAATGAATGGCTCGTCTTTTAATTCGTGCAGAATAGTCCCGACTGTTCCTTGAATCCGTTGAGGGTGAGATTTTAACCCACACCGTTTTAGCATGATAGCGATGATGACATGAAAATAGGGTCTAAACAGTTTGGCCGAAAGTTCATCAAAATGCGTGTCTAAGTAGTAGTTAGGAGGGTCAAACAGGCAGGAATGCTGCAGCTGGCTGGGGTGATCAATCTCACACCCCTCGCACTCGTCCTTCAGCTTCGTTCCGATGAGATGTTGGAGCAAAACCACGGTCGCAGCTTTTATGAGTTTGAACCCCAACACATTGAAACATCCGTCTGTGACGTCGAAGGCTTGATTAGCATGAGGCTGGGGGCCGTCGATTTTAGATATGTCATACGATTGCCGATCGTTATGGAGCTTGAAAATTTTGAATGTCTCGTAGGGCCGGTTGCGCTCGACCCCCAAATCCTTGTCTTTGTCGGGCTCGATACTGTTACCCGCCCCGTTGTCGTTTTGCGTGTTCAATGGTTCGGGGTTGCTAATGTTACCCGGACCCCAATCGTTTCCAATGCACGTTTCAAAGCCTATGCGACGTTTGATCGTTTTAGTCGAAGTCCAGTCTTTGTGGTGGTCCGGCGGATCACAGGCGTTGGGAGGGTCAAGAATGCTGCCGAAAGAAATTCCGCAGCTGCACACATGTTCGGCTTCTGAAGCGCCATCTTCAGCCATGGTTTATAAATGTTGCATAGAGGGTTTGGGTGCCTGAATTTATGGTCGTTGTAGTAAAGGGGGTGGAGACGTCGATTTATAAACGACGCTTGGGAGGGTCCCCGCGTCGAGGTTTATGATGGCTGTAGCGAATGGTGGCGGACGGTAGACACCCCATACCGCTGCGCACACATCTCTTAGGGTGGAACAACTGTACTTTAATCTTGTTGTATCTGTCATGCATGTCGCACCATTTGAACATTTTGTTGATGATTGAAAAAACACCATTCAGCAGATTCAGATCACACCGCTTGAACAAAAATTGCATTTCATACAGATCGTGATGATCCTTGGGCAGGACAGTTCCTGACCGGGTGTTGGTGAGCTTAGTCTTGTCTTTACAGCTGAATATGTATACAGAATCATTCGGCTGCTTGTTAGTATGGTCGCCTACCACACGGTATTGGACATTCGGGGTCTCCCCAACCCACTCAGCCACATACAAAGGCTCTTCCCCAGCGTCATTCAGATCCTTCCAGACAAATTTGTAAAATAGACCCCAGTCTTTTTCAGGAAATGTCACACATGGGTCTTCCCCAGCCTGAAACTCGCCGACGCCGTCAGTGGTGTAGAGCATAACAACGCGTGTTGGTTTGTGAAATTTGTACCCGAATACACGATTACTAGACATCATAAATTCACCTTCAGTCCATTCCGAAACTTCATGGAGAAAATTTGTCAAACGAACATGACCATAAGGTTTTCTCGGAGCCATAGTCAGACTTTCCATCATCCTACTGGTCAGTCCCGTCTCGGGGGTTTGTGGGGAGGCTAAACCATCCATGCTCATGTAGCTCATGTTTCTGTTGGTTGTAGAACACACTGACCCCATTTATATATAGGGGAGTTTGGAATGCCTGTGATACATGTTCTATAGCAACCGCTTCAAACTTTCTGCCATAAAAACGCACAATGCTTATGTCAAAACACTTGATTGATCAGATCCCACTAAACACAATGATGTCCAAAAGACGTCTTTTCAACGTCTTTGTCACAAAAGTCGGACGTTGAAAAGACGTCCACTGAGGAGCCAGAATGAAAGTTTTTATGACGTCTTTTTTTGACGGTTTCTGCACGTCCGATATAGACGTTCATGGACCCTCTTCCTACAAGGTTAAAAACTTGTTCAAATGTGGCCATTGTGGACATATTTTTTACATAATTTATGGTCTCATTTAGACATAATTACTTTGACTATTGCTGTCAGATGATATTAGTGAGAATTAGCAGAGGTTTAGATGTTGATATTTGTTTCATTTGAAGTGTCACCATTGTGGTGATCAGTGTTTGCATTAGTTGGGCTCTTGGTCCCCTTCATTTTTACTTTAGCTTTCCTTTTGCTGCTGTAACTGTATGTTTGTTAAACACACTGTTATTTGCAACTGATGTTGCAAAGAAAGCCAAGATAAGTAACATCAGGTGTTATCAGCTTCATGTTGATGATGATGAAATCATCACAAAACAAGCATATAATGTTGTCAGATACTTTGGCATTTCTAGCCGCCTACCTTGTAGAACTGCAATATTGGCACCAATAGCATTTATAATATCACTTATTTAGAGCTGGATAAAAATTATGTGCATACGATGTTTAGAGCAAACATATCATGTTGTAACACACAGAGATCAAGATTTTGCATAAGATTCACAACAATGGTGACAAAAAAAATCATCATGCTGCAATGCATGATGGGTAGCCTTCATAGTTCAAAACTCATCATTGATTCCCAAGCTTTTTTGTTTTGATTGTCACCGTTGTTGTGATTCATAGCCAAAATCTTAATGTCTGTGTGTGACTACATGATGCATTTGCTCAAAACATGTGCACATGCTTTTTATACTTTAAAAATATTTTTTATTCTATTGGCACCAATATTGCAGTTCCACAAGGTTGGTGGTTGAGAATCCCAAATATAAACACAATTTCAAACTCAACATTAGATGCTTGTTTTGTGATGATTATGTCATCATCAACATTGAGCTGAAAACACCTGATCTTACTTTTTCTTGGCTTTCTCTGCCACAACATTTGTGTCATACAAACACACAGTTACAGCAGCCAAAGAAAAGCTAAAGTAAAAATGAAGGGGACCAAGAGCCCAACTAAAGCAAACACTGATCACCACAATGGTGACAATTCAAATGAAACAAATATCAACATCTAAACCTCTGCTAATTCTCACTAAGATCATCTGACAGCAATAGTCAAAGTAATTATGTCTAAATGAGACCATAAATTATGTAAAAAATATGTCCACATTGGCCACATTTGAACTAGTTTTTAACCTTGTACGAAGAGGGTCCATGAACGTCTATATCGGACGTGCAGAACACGTCAAAAAAAGACGTCATAAAAACTTTCATTCTGGCTCTTCAGTGGACGTCTTTTCAACGTCCGACTTTTGTGACAAAGACGTTGAAAAGACATCTTTTGGACATCATTGTGTTTAGTGGGATAGCTCAACACCACAACCCTTATCAATACAGGCCAGATGGTCAAACTGTCAAAACATTTCATTGATCGGATAGGCGGGGTCAACTGCTCGACCCTTATCAATAGACGCCGGATGCACAACCTGTCAAAACACATAATCGATTGGATGGGTGGGGTCAATAGGTCAATCCTTATCTATAGATACCGGATGCACACCCGGAAAAGGCGGGACCGGAAAAGGTCAAAGGTCAAGGGCAACCGGAAGTCATCAATCATTTTGACACATGGTGTCCGGTAAGGACTACTCACACACACACACACAGAATGTGTGTCTGCAGAAGTCATGCAACGTACTACGCATACTGCCTGCAGTGCACTGACTCGTGAACACCTCCAGTGCACCTCCAATTGTTGTTCTTATTTGTTCAAAAAACAAAAATTTCCCAATCAGTTTTTTTAACAAAATAATTTTTATATTACAACCATTTTATTTTTTTACTGCTTTATTTGATCATTTGTTATTGCTGTTCAGTTCATTGCACTTTTTTTTTTTTTTTCTCAATATGTAATATAACTGTTCATTTCTGTTATTTTTTGTTCTGTTACAGTTTGTAACTGAAACGTTGATTAAAAATGATAGAATTAAATTTAAAAAACAGATAATTGAAATAAATTATAAAATCTAAAGACTCCAAGATTTTTTGTAACATCTTGTTCAGGTTTGATTCTAATCATAAAGTAACATTATTGAAGAACTTTTTTCAATACAAAATATGCTAAACTTAATACAAAATATGTTAAACTTTGACCAAAAGTATATAATTCTTTTTTATAATTTTGATTTTAAAATATTTATATATGAATCCAACTCAATCCAACTGAATCCAACTTGTGAAAAGATGTATTTTGGTTAATCAAACAGCAAATAGCATATAATGGAGCTCTATAGCAATATAGTGGTTAAAGTGAATTTTTTTATTTTAAAACTTCATTTTCCAAAAAAAGGGCAAAAATCTTACATTAAATCATGTACAATTATCCATGTTATCCCCATAAATGAAAGTTAGAAATCTGGGTCCTTTATAAAGTGAATTTTACATAAAATGCTGTTTTTTGTAAAAAAAACTATTTATTTAAATATTTATTTATTTATTTTTAGAAATTTAAAAAATATCAAAAATCCTCCAAAAACTGCACAAATGTTGAGTAAAAACATTAATAAACAGAGTAAAATTACATTTGTAAAATAAATTGTATTATACTGTTACAAAATGCAATGTTATTGTCTGGGGTCCCTGGAGACCCCAAAGATAACAAGTGTAGACCCTAAATGAAGATAATCAGAGGGTTAATTATATCATTAACTTTAACACTCTTGAGTCTGGAGCCAAATAAACTCCCATGAGAGTTCATTAACACAGGAGTTTTTGCTGTGTGAGTTCATGGGTGAAATAAAAATATGGCAGGAATTTTACTTTCTGACCCTGGATTTGACACCTCTGTAACTAAATAGAAATACTTTACTTGCTTTTGTAATATCAGTCCTCGCAGCCACAGTGAGCACTGGAGACTTCAGTGTAACTTTACTGAGACCTAGTGGTGAAATTGTGCAACTGACTGCAAACGTGAATATATTATAAAATGTAGCTTTAGTTGCATTACAAGATCACAGTCGACAAACAAGAAACAATCCAGCCTAATAACTCAATGAATTTATAATAATCATTAAGTTAAACAATAGCATACCAGGACTGGCCGTTCATCTCACCTCAATTGTCTAACTTTGACTTTTGACTTACAAATAAAGATTTGTAGGCCAACAGTTCGCATCACACTGGTTCCCTCGACGAAAACCCAATAGGATTTTTACATAGGCTTTTGGATTATCGCTGAAAACAAGCTCTGTGATCAACAAAAGTTTATGATACTTGCATGTTTTGTCCAATCAAGATAATTATCACAGATGAACACAACTTTTATGAAGTTTGAAGCCTAAACGCAGTCGCCAGCTAAAGTAGACTATACACAAACTAGAATTAGTAGAATAATCGCCATTTATTTCAGTGAAGTGTGTCACTTTGATTTTCATATTTAAAATTGTTTTATAATAGCATCACATTTTTTTTGTATTATACCACTGAAAAGTTAATTCAACACATTCACATTTTCAATATTTATTGTAAATGAATAATTAGTTATTTCAATTATAGCGGTTAAATGATCATTTGTTCATTGAAGTAAATGGAAGTAAAAGGTTATTTCTAATCCACAACAATGTTGAATAAAATATATTGAGTATAGAAATACTTGATTACAGCTGATTACACATCTAACTCATAAAAACAAATGCTAAGTGTCTCCGGGAATCACTGAAATCTTTTAGTCTGACAGTTTCAGACCAAATTTTAATGATCCTTAAATCAACAAATGTAGGATTGCTTTCATTGTCATTTAAAAAAAAAAGACAGATAACATGTTTGCCTTGATAATTGTTTTAAAGCGTGGTAAAAAAAAGTGCAGGAACCCTGAATTTTGTTTATTTTTAAATATATTGATTCGTGTATAAAAAAAAAGAATGAATTCATGTCACCTCAAGTGCCATTTCATAAAACACCACGATAATAAAACAGAACATGCATGTGATGTTACAGCTATACATTGAATTTCCAGTTTGTCTGCATTCTTTATTCCCTTGGTTACTGATTATGTTCATCTGTCAATCATTATGTATCCATGTATTTAAGCCTTGATTATCTCTAGTTCTGTGTCCTGTATCATCAATGTTAATGTGGTTGAGTTATTTTCCTGGGATCTTCTGAGTTTTCGGTTTTTGATTTGTTAAATATGTTTTTTGTTTTTCCAATCCTTTTCTGTGCGCTTTATTACACCCACACGTGACATCAGAATACTAAGCAGAAATGTACATTTTAATGCACTAGTACCTATTCAGTTCAGGATATCTTTGGTCTAAAAAGTTACTAGCAACTAAAAAAATAAATAGGCCTATAGTTCTAATTTGTCTTAAGTTTAATTAAATAATATAAACTATTGGAATAAGAAGTAGGCTAGTATCTAATAAATAAGTAGGCTACTAGTATCTTTAAAAAGGCACTAGTACCTAAAGAATAAATACTAAGCACTAGTAGCATGAAAATAGATAGTTATGCGGATTAAATGTTAAAACGGTTAAAAAATGCTGGGTTGGTTCAACACAAATTTGGGTAAAATATGGACAAACCTAGCAATTGGGTAAATTTTTTTTAACCCAACAGTTGGGTTTGTCCATATTTGACCCAAATTTGGGTTAAAACAACCCTGCATTTTGAGAGTGTAATGATAGTGGTGAGACCCTTAACACAATATTTATGCCCTATATGCAGAGGTGGGTAATCCAGGGGCCAAAGAGTAAAAGTCCTGCCATAAGTTTATTCCACCCATGAACTCAGTCAGCTGATTTCACTAATTAGTTCTGTCTCCTGTCTGAATTAGCAAATTCAGGTGATTGGAACAAAATACTGAGGAGGACTTTTACTTTCTGAACTTGGACTTTATACCTCTGGCCACATGTCAGCCAAGAGCAAAGAGTCTTAGATGAAATCCACTGAAGATAAAAGAAGACATTAAATCTGTGAGGATCTCAGCAGAGGAGGATTAAACAACTCCACAAACAGCATTACCAGCTTCACTTATTACTAACCAGACTGACTTTATTTCTGTCAGACGTCTACAGAAGTTTTATTGAGAATTAACAGAGGTTTAACTGTTTAATTTGAAGTCACCATAACAGTGATTAGTGTTTCCCTTAGTTGGGCTCTCAACTCTTAATATATATATATTTTTTTTTTTTTGGTTCCTGTGATAGTGTGTGTGTCAAACACATTTGCAGGAGCAAAGAAAGCTAAAGTGTAATGAGATCAGGTGATGATGGTTTCCTGTTGATGGATTTATACTCATCATGAAATAGCCTGATTCATTGAGGTTTTGATAATCCAACAGTTATATTGTTCCATTAATATATTCACATCTACAGCATGAGGATCTTTTCATCTTCGTCAAATAAGTCTTTTAACAAACATGAAAAAAAAAAAACTGGCCTACATTGACATACACATAGGGCTGGGCGATATATCGCACGATATTGTTATGCGCATCTCGTCAGTAAAGCCGGTTCCTTGATTAGTAGTAAATCGCCTTCACCTGCTTTCAGATGGAGCGGAATTTACTACAAAGAGCCGTAGTTAACGTATCGCCAGCGATATTTAATGCGATATGGCTCAGCTTGTCAGTTAACTACGGCTCTTTGTACACAGCAAAAACTCCAGTGTTAAATTAACACTCCTGGGAGTGTATATGAGTCCACACTCAAGAGTGTTAAAGTTAATGAGATAATTAAGTTATTAATTGAGTGATGATTGAGCATCTAAAGGAGAAAATCTAAAATTGTAAGCCACCGTTATGGCGATCATTGTTTGCTTTAGTTGGGCTCTTGACCCTTAGATTAATAACTTTAGATTTTGTTTGGCTGTTATATCTGAGTTATAACTGCCAGATGAACAAAGAAATAAAGTGATCTAATTATGTTGGTTATATTATGACAATCACTATTTGATCTTTATTTTTGTGATTTATGCTGTTGGTTACAGCATAACTGTGATTCTGGATAAATATCCTGAATTTTAGATATAATATAAAGAACTTCTTAAAAGTTGTTTTAAAAAAAAAATCTTTCTTTTAGGCACACACAGACGTCAAGATTCAGTCAATGCATCTCAACAATGGTGACGAGCAGAATATTCAATTCGGAAAAGTAAATTACATAGACAATTCAGATCATAATTTATTCAATGCATGATGGGAGCCATTAATGAGTTGTGATTGGTGGCAGCCACTGCAACATGCATTATTATTTTCACCATTGTTGAGATTCATAGGCTGATTATTGATGTCTGTGTTTCTAAATTCATTTAAAAGGGTTTTGATCAGAACAATGTTTATTAAATATTTTGGATTATAAGAAAAATACTGATAATCATATGCTGTACAATCACAAAGCTGTTGCTAATGAGTTAAATGGAACTATCTCAATAAGTTTAATTTTTCAGATCACAGCATGATTATGCCAAAACATAACCAACACTACCAGATCACACGTTTCTTTGTTCATTTGACTGTTAAAAATCAATAACAGCAGACAAATCAAAATTAAAGTGAAAGTATAAGGGTCAAGAGTCCAACTAAAGCAAACACTGATCGCCATAACGGTGGCTTACAATTTGTGATTTTCTCCTTCAGTGATTCCTCTTGATAACATCAGGTGTCTTCAATAATGCTCAATCACTAAATTAATCACTTAATTATCTCATTAACTTTAACACATATCTGCATCATATCTTCCATCTGAAAGCAGGTGAAGGCGATTTACTACTAATCAAGGAACCAGCTTTGCTGAAGAGATGCGCATAACAATTTCGTGTAATATATCGCCCAGCCCTACCTCAGTGATTGAGTCTATTTCATGATGATTATAAAACCATCATCACCTGATCTCATTTCACTTTAGCTTTCTTTGCTGCTGCAAATGTGTTTAACACACACGCTGCCATAGCTGCCAAAATAGACATTATATGAAATAAGAGTTAAGAGCCCAACTAATGGAAACACTAATCACTGTTATGGTGACTTCAAATGAAACGGAGTTAAACCTCTGTTAATTCTCAATAAAACTTCTGCAGATCTCTGACAGAAATAAAGTCAGTCTGGTTAGTAATAAGTGAAGCTGGTAATGCTGTTTGTGGAGTTGTTTAATCCTCCTCTGCTGAGATCTTCACATATTTAATGTCTTCTTTTCTCTTCAGTGGATTTCATCTAAGACTGTGTCTGAAGTCAGTTGTAGTTCTTGTGTTTCTGCTCGTCTCTTTTTCTGTTCTCTTCTTTCCTTCAGTGATTTTGCTTGTTAACAGGCTTTGTTAAGGCTGCAATTACTCTATATTTAATATACACAGATTCTTTTGGCTACGATAAGATCCAGTTCTGGTTCATTTCTTTACTCTTGGCTGACATGTGGCCAGAGGTTTAAAGTCCAGGTTCAGAAAGTAAAAGTCCTCCTCAGTATTTTGTTCCAATCACCTGGATTTGCTAATTCAGACAGGAGAGAGAACTAATTAGTGAAATCAGCTGACTGAGGTCATGGTTGGAATAAACTTATGGCAGGACTTTTACTCTTTGGCCCATGGATTACCCACCTCTGCCTATATGCCATAACCCTTTTAGTTCTTTGTGGCTGTGTAATTTAAGGGAGATTGCATTAACTACATTCTGATACGGACATAGAAAACTGGATTCTGTCAATATAAAATTGCCCACAATATCACTCTCATTAAGCGTCTTAAATGCGGAAGAACTCTTGATTACGCGGCCGTTGTCTGTTTTAGCAGAATACTGCCATCTAGTGGTAGCAGGTTTTCTCAGACAGCTGTGTGTGGATCGTGCAAGGCGAAACCCGCGAAATGAAAGTCTCAAAATCCAAATGAATCAAATAGGATCGACTCAGAAACGAGTCAATGAATGCACGCGTGTCACCTGATCCACAAATGCACATCTTACTTGTTGCATGCACAAATTCTGTCCTACATTAATACAAATCGAGGTTTTGTATTAACAACTATGTGTCTATTTGTACAAAATGCTGCACATTCATGTGTTTTGGATTTTGCACACACAAGTTTGTATTAGTTTAAATGTAGTGACGCACATTTGTGAATTTGTCAAATAGATGGGTAGTTGTGCACACATTAATAATTAGCACCAGGCCTATTCATTTGTAGTTGTTTGTGTGTGGGTTGTGGGATGCTTAAAAACTGCGAAAAGAAAGTCTCAAAATCCAAATGAATCAAATGAGATCGACAAAGAAAAGACGTCAATTAATGCACGCGCGTCACCTGATCCACACATGCACATCTTCTGTGTTGCATGTGCAAATTATGATACACTAATACAAAGGAAAACATTTGTATTCACAAAAATGTCTCTATTTGTACAAATTGCTTCACATTCATTCAATTTGGAACTTTGCACACGCAAGTTGAAAGGCATGGATAAAACATTTCTGCAACATGTATCAAGTTCATTGATAAGTGCTTGCACGTGTTAATCATTTTGATACTATAATCATCCCATATTATTCTGCCTGACAGAAAGAAAAGCTCGTACTGAAGGCGGAGCGGTTTGACCAATCAGATGAAAGGGCGTTTCAGCGCCGCCCACGTCGCCAAATGAAATATCGACCCCATAAACCGATTTGTAAACCACAAACGAAAAATGAAAAATCGAGCCAAAATCTAATTTTTATAATAATATAGCTTAAATAGCATCTTAAAAAAGGTGGTCTGCTATATTTCACAAAGATGCGGTACACAGCAAAATCCCCAGTGTTAAATTAACACTCTGAGTGTGGACTCATATAAACACTGAAGCAGTGTTAAAGTTAACACTGAAGCAGTGTTAAAGTTAATGAGATAATTAAGTGAATAATTGAGGGATGATTGAGCATCATTGAAGACACCTGATGATAACAAGCACAATCACTGAAGGAGAAAACCGTAATTTTAAGTCACCATTATGGTGATCAGTATTTGTTTTAGTTGGGCTCTCGACCCTTTAATCATTAACTTCAGATTTTGTTTGGCTGCTCTACGTGAGTTATAACAGCCAGATGAACATATAGAAAAGGTGATTTGATTGTGTTGGTTGTGTTTTAACATAATAATTATTTCACAATCATTTGACCTGAATTACTGAACACATATAGAGCCCAAATTAGGTTTACTTTATCAATTATAGCAGCACTATTCTTGCACAGCATAGTGTTTTAAACTTTTACAAAGTAATCCACAGAAGTTCATTTTATACACGTCTCATATACAAAAAAAAAAATTCATTAATTTGATACAGTTATTAGACATCAAGAATCAGCCTGTGAATCTCAACAATGGTGACAATTATTAAAGCATGTTGCAGTGCATTCTGGGTGCCACCAATAAAAACTCATTCATGGCTCCAATCATGCATTGCTGCATGAATAAATAATGAGCTTATGTTCAGAAGTGATCTGTTTGTCACCATTGCTGAGATTCATATGCTAATTCTTGATGTCTGTGTGTGCCAACATAAATATTTTTGATGTTTTTTTTTTGTTGATCATTTGGTTTCATTGAAAAGGCTAAAAATATGATGCCATACAAGGACAGTGCTGCTATAATTAATAAAGTAAACCTAATTCAGAAATTGGCCTATATATGAGTTCAGTGATTCAGGTCAAATGATTGTGAAATAATGATTATGTTAAAACACAACCAACACCATCAGATCACCTTTTTTTATATGTTTATCTGGCTGTTATAATTCACGTACAGCAGCCGAACAAAATCTGAAGTTAATGATTAAAGGGTCAAGAGCCCAACTAAAGCAAATACTGATCACCATATTGGTGACTTAAAATTACGGTTTTCTCCTTCAGTGATTCCGCTTGTTATCATCAGGTGTCTTTAATGATGCTCAATCATCCCTCAATTATTCACTTAATTATCTCATTAACTTTAACACTGCTTCAGTGTTAACTTTAACACTGCTTCAGTGTTTATATGAGTCCACACTCAGAGTGTTAATTTAACACTGGGGATTTTGCTGTGTACATGACATTTACTTTTATGATCTTTCTCCCCCCTCCAAATTCAACTTCAAATTCAACCAAAGTAACGTAGAAAGTCACTGTTGATGTAAACACTGTTTTATTTGTATTATCTTTCTAATTGTTCATGGAATACAACTGTGATTATACATAAAAGTTGTGATTAATTCCTCATGGTTAGAGTAACCCACTAAACACAATGATGTCCAAAAGACGTCTTTTCAACGTCTTTGTCACAAAAGTCGGACGTTGAAAAGACGTCCACTGAAGAGCCAGAATGAAAGTTTTTATGACGTCTTTTTTTGACGTGTTCTGCACGTCCGATATAGACGTTCATGGACCCTCTTCGTACAAGGTTAAAAACTAGTTCAAATGTGGCCAATGTGGACATATTTTTTACATAATTTATGGTCTCATTTAGACATAATTACTTTGACTATTGCTGTCAGATGATCTTAGTGAGAATTAGCAGAGGTTTAGATGTTGATATTTGTTTCATTTGAATTGTCACCATTGTGGTGATCAGTGTTTGCTTTAGTTGGGCTCTTGGTCCCCTTCATTTTTACTTTAGCTTTTCTTTGGCTGCTGTAACTGTGTGTTTGTATGACACAAATGTTGTGGCAGAGAAAGCCAAGAAAAAGTAAGATCAGGTGTTTTCAGCTCAATGTTGATGATGACATAATCATCACAAAACAAGCATCTAATGTTGAGTTTGAAATTGTGTTTATATTTGGGATTCTCAACCACCAACCTTGTGGAACTGCAATATTGGTGCCAATAGAATAAAAAATATTTTTAAAGTATAAAAAGCATGTGCACATGTTTTGAGCAAATGCATCATGTAGTCACACACAGACATTAAGATTTTGGCTATGAATCACAACAACGGTGACAATCAAAACAAAAAAGCTTGGGAATCAATGATGAGTTTTGAACTATGAAGGCTACCCATCATGCATTGCAGCATGATGATTTTTTTTGTCACCATTGTTGTGAATCTTATGCAAAATCTTGATGTCTGTGTGTTACAACATGATATGTTTGCTCTAAACATCGTATGCACATAATTTTTATCCACCTCTAAATAAGTGATATTATAAATGCTATTGGTGCCAATATTGCAGTTCTACAAGGTAGGCGGCTAGAAATGCCAAAGTATCTGACAACATTATATGCTTGTTTTGTGATGATTTCATCATCATCAACATGAAGCTGATAACACCTGATGTTACTTATTCTTGGCTTTCTTTGCAACATCAGTTGCAAATAACAGTGTGTTTAACAAACATACAGTTACAGCAGCCAAAGGAAAGCTAAAGTAAAAATGAAGGGGACCAAGAGCCCAACTAATGCAAACACTGATCACCACAATGGTGACACTTCAAATGAAACAAATATCAACATCTAAACCTCTGCTAATTCTCACTAATATCATCTGACAGCAATAGTCAAAGTAATTATGTCTAAATGAGACCATAAATTATGTAAAAAATATGTCCACAATGGCCACATTTGTTTGGCTACAAGTTTTTAACCTTGTAGGAAGAGGGTCCATGAACGTCTATATCGGACGTGCAGAAACCGTCAAAAAAAGACGTCATAAAAACTTTCATTCTGGCTCCTCAGTGGACGTCTTTTCAACGTCCGACTTTTGTGACAAAGACGTTGAAAAGACGTCTTTTGGACATCATTGTGTTTAGTGGGAATATTTCAATATCACCTTTTCATAATTCTGCTGTTGTTGATCCTCTCTTGGTTTAAGTTGTTCTTATATTATCATAAACCCTTTAACTGATTGTTTTGTCACGTCATTTTTACTTTACTATATTTTATTTTAGTGAAGTGACGATAAAATAAAAATTGAATAAAAATAAATGTGTGTGTTTGAATGAAAATATTGTTTTCAGCACAGTTTTCAGCAACAGTGCAAAATATTGGTACCATGCCTTGGATTATCACCAGACAAGCTACCTGGAAAGATGCCCAGTGGTTGTGCTCACCTTGTTGCAATATAGATTACCACTGTAAAAAATTGCTGTAAAAAAACAGCCAAATTTTACAGTAACATGCTGTTTTCCATTAAAACAGTAATATACCGTAGAAAAAATGCATTCGTGGTGATATTTGTCATTTTCGAGAAAGTAGCCTACAGGAATATACTGTGAATTACCAGCGCTTAAAGTCGACACTCAGAGGCTGTGTTCCCAATCACACCCTATACCCTCATTCACTATTCCCTACATTAGTTCACTAATATAGTCCAATTGACTGAGGGAATAATTCAGTACATTTTCTCTAAGTTAATTGAGACCCTGATGAACACCTGCTGTTAACAATCAGAATCACTGAAGGAAAGAGGAACAAGAGGAACAGAAAAAAAGATGAAATCAAGATAAAAGACATTAAATCTTAGCAAAAGATCTCAGCAGAGGATTAAACAACTCCACAAACAGCATTACCAGCTTCACGTAATACTAACCAGACAGACTTTATTTCTGTCAGACTTGTACAGAAGGTCTTATTAAAAGGTGACAGAGGTTTAGACGTCATTATATTTTCATTTGATGTTACCATAATGGTGATCAGTGATTGCTGTAGTTGGGCTCTTGACCCTTGACTTTTGAACATTAGTTTTTCTTTGGCTGCTGTAGCTGTGACTTTTTAAAATACATTAGCAATGGCTCAAAGCTGAAGCAAACAAGATGACAATGGCTGTTTGTTAATAGTCACAATCATCATGTAACAGCCCAATTCACTGATCTCATTTGCTGCCTAAAGTTGTTAAATGGTTGATGTTTTGTAGTTTTGATTTTGTTGCCATTGTGATTTTACAGATTGAGATCTATCGGGGATTTGACGTCCAGAAAATATTAATGATTTTAAAAAGGATATACTCAGAACATTTTGAACTTCTTGATCAGCCAGACACACAGGCATCAAGAACTGGCGTATGAATCTCAACAATGGTGACAATCATAAGTTTCATGCTGCAATGCATGTTGGGTACCAAAAAAAAAGCCATGACTCCCAGCATGCATTGCAGCATGAATAAATTATGCAGCTGAATTGTCTGGTTCTTCGCTTTAATTTTTTACTTTTTGCTTTTATTTTTGCTTTTGGTTTTGTGTTGACTTTTAGTTGCGTATTTGGGGATGTTTAAATTTAATGTTATCTTTTTTGTTGATTGTCACCATTTCTGAGATTCATTGGCTGATTCTTGATGTTAGTGTGTGTCGAAGTAAAGCCATAGTTCAAAATCTTTTATTGAATGATGAGTTTAAAAATCCTTCATAACTAGGGCTGGGCGATATATCGCACGATATTGTTATGCGCATCTCGTCAGTAAAGCCGGTTCCTTGATTAGTAGTAAATCGACTTCACCTGCTTTCAGATGGAGCGGCATTTACTACAAAGAGCCGTAGTTAACTGACAAGCTGAGCCAAATCGCACTAATATCGCGGACGTATCGCCAGCGATATTTAATGCGATATGGCTCAGCTTGTCAGTTAACTACGGCTCTTTGTACACAGCAAAAACTCCAGTGTTAAATGATCACACCTGTGAGTGTATGAGTCCACACTCAAGAGTATTAAAGTTAATGAGATATTTAAGTGATTAATTGAGTGATGATTGAGCATTATTGAAGACACCTAAAGCAGAATCACTGAAGGAGAAAACTGGAAGTTCAGGTCACCATTATGGAGATGAGTGTTTGCTTTAGTTGGGCTCTTGACCCTTATATTCATAACTTTAGATTTTGTTCGGCTGTTGTATCCGAGCTATAACTTTATATATATATATAAAGTTGTAAAAAAAAAAAAAATCTTTATTTTAGGCACACACAGATATCACGATTCAGTCAATGCATCTCAACAATGGTGATGAGCAGAATATTCAATTAGGAAAAGTAAATTACATAGACAATTCAGATCATAATTTATTCATACCGCAATGCATGATGGGAGCCATTAATGAGTTGTGATTGGTGGCAACAAGGATTATTATTGTCACCACGGTTGAGATTCACAGGCTGATTATTGATGTCTGTGTTTCTAAATAAATGCAAGGGAAAGTGATTTGATCAGAACAACTTTTATTAAATGGTTTGGATTATAAGAAACATACAATTATCATATGCTGTAGGACCACTAAACTGTTGCTATCAAGTTAAACAAGATCATCTGAATGAATTTCATTTTTCAGATCACAGCATGATTATGTCAAAACATAACCAACACTATCAGATCACACTTGTCTTTGTTCATTTGACTGTAATAAATCAATAACAGCAAACAAACAAAATTTAAACTTTAAAGTATAAGGATCAAGAGCCCAACTAAAGCAAACACTGATCGCCATAACGGTGGCTTACAATTTTAGATTTTCTCCTTCAGTGATTCTGCTTGTTATCATCAGGTGTCTTCAATAATGCTCAATGATCACTAAATTAATCACTTAATTATCTCATTAACTTTAACACTCTTCAGTGTTAATTTAACACTCATATCTGCATCATATCTTCCATCTGAAAGTAGGTGAAGGTGATTTAATACTAATCAAAGAACCGGCTTTACTGAAGAGACGCGCATAATAATATCGTGCGATATATCGCCCAGCCATATTCATAACTGATTACGCAGCACTGCTTGATCTTTTGCTGTAGTTTCACAATCTAGTAAAATAATCTACACATTATTGATAAGGAATAGACACAGGCTGAGATCAGTGATCCAAACATTATATAATGACATCATAATCATCAACACCTGATCTCATTTTTGTTGGGTTTGTTTTAGCCACAACAAATGTGTCTTAAAAACACACAGTTAGAGCAGGCAAAGTAAAGCTAATGTTAGTCAAGGGTCAAGAGCCCAACTAAAGCAAACACTGACCTTCATAATGGTAACGTCAAATGAAAGAAAACAACATTCTAAACCTCTGTTAATTCTCAATAGGAATTTATGTAGACGTATGAAAAAAATAAAGTCATTCTGGTTAGTAATAAGTGAAGCTGGTAATGCTATTTTTTGGATTTGTTTAATCCTCCTCTGCTGAGATCTTCAGAGATTTAATGTCTTCTGTGACTGAAGTCAGTTGCAGTTCTTGTGTTTCGCTTTTTTATCTTCTTGTTGTTCCTCTGTCCTTCAGTGATTCTGATTGTTAACATCAGGTGTTCATCACTAATGCTCAATCATCAGTTGATTAATCACTGAATTATATAATTAACTTCAACACTGCTTCAGTGTTACTCCAACACTCTGTAGTGTGGAAACAATTTAAAACTGAAGATTTTGCAGTGGGGTTGAAAGGGTTAAATGTGTCAGATAAAAAAAAAAAAACAGAGTGAAGCGTATTTTAACGGTAATCAACTGTAAATTAATTTACGGCATAAAACTGTAGAAAAACAGCAACTTACTGGCAACCCAGCTGCCAGTAGATTACCGTAAAATCAAGGAAAAACGGTAATATTCTGTAAAATGTTACAGTTAGATGTATTAAACAAAAGAAGTTAATTTCACTGAAATATAAGTGAAAGTTCATAAAAAAAAAGTTATGCGAAGTCAATAACTGATAAGTAGAGTAAATATTAAACTGAAGTGTTTTATGTATTTTGCACAGGATGATACAGGAGAAATCTGTTAGTTTAATTGAGTTTTGTGGGTCACCATTGTGCTGGAGAGTAGAGCCTGTGCTTCAGTGAAAGATGAGCAGAGAAACACTGATGTTATGCTGCCTGTTGCTTTATGTAAAAGCAGTAACTGTGTAGTTGCTGATACAGTGACAATCTCCTTGCTAAGTACTTTAGCACAATGTATGCTAATGTTTGCTATATAAACTGCAAAGACTTTAAAAAGACTTTGCAAAGTTAAAATCATGTTTTTAATTAATTCACTATTACATATTAGGTGTTTGCAGTTTTATATAAAGAGATATTCATTTTCAGTGGACTCTAATGAAGGAATTTTACGGTACTATCAGTATAAATACTAGTTTTTGAACTCGAACTGTTTAAAGCAATCGGTTTTCCATATGAGTCACCTGCAATGGTATTTTTACGGTAACAGACTGTAAAAAAGGAGAGCTGTAAATTAACGGTAAAAGGCTGTAAATTAACAGTACATTGCTGGAAACCACAGCTGCCAGTAGATTACCGTTATTTTACAGGGCAATTTTTTACAGTGAAGGAGAGGAAAGTATCTAACTCCACTGTATGTGTTGTATCCTACTGTAATGACAATGTCTTAAAATTATTGCTTGTAAATTAATGCATTTTGTATTTTCAAATTACTTCTATTTTAATAAATTTTAACAAATAAATACATCTCTCACCACACTGTTAACAATTTATTGTAATTTTACAGGAAATTCCTGGCAACTAATTGCAGTAAATTTACAACAAGTAATATACAGGATTTTTACTGTTTGCAGTAAAAAAAAATGTACAATAAAGTACTGTATTTATACAGCAGTGCTACTGTGATTATTGTAGCATTATTACAGTAAAATGCTGTAATTTATTACAATTTACTGTACATTTACTAAGTTCCGTATTAGCCAATTAAAAACACAACAATGGTACAAATTTACCATTGTACAATTTTGGCACCATTATGGTGAACAGTGTTGCCTTTAGTTGGGCAATTTGACTCTAGACGTCTTATGTGAATTTATGGTCATCATACATCATTTGTTGCAAAGAAAGTCAGAAACAAAAGTGGTCTGATGATAGGCGTATAGTTTACAACATAATAAAATACAAAAAACAACCGAAAGTGGTTTTGTTATTAATGCATTTTTTTATACAGATCAGACATCAAGCTAATATTTTTTCTAAAATTGGGAATGTAATATTTGGACACACACACAGACATCAAGAATCTACATATGAATCTCAACAGTGGTGACATGCTTTATACAGCAATGCATTCTGGGAGGCTACATAGTTTAAAACTCCCAGCATGCATTGTAGCATGAAGCATGTCACCATTGTTGAGATTCATATGCTGATTCTTGATGTCTGTTTGTTTCTAAAAAAAAATTAATATGATTTAAAAAAAAAATTTAAAAAATGTATACAAAAATTCATAATGTCTGCCCTGTGTCAAGTAAGGTCAAAGTTATTTATTAATAACAAATTACAACTTTTGGTCAGGGTCCAGGATAAGATTAGTGAATCATTCTCCTTTTTGATAATGAAAATTATAACACCTGAGGTTTTGTTTTCCTATGTAACAAATTATGTGCTTTGGAAAACACTGTTACACAGACCAAAATTTAACTTAAAATGCTAAGAGTCAAACTGCCCAACTAAATTAAACACTGATCACCATAATGGTGACCAAACATTTTAAAACATCGACATCTAACCTCTGTTCATCGACTTATGACTGAAATAAAGTCAGGCTGGTTAGTAATAAGTGAAGCTGGTAATGCTGTTTGTGGAGTTGTTTAATCCTCCTCTGCTGAGATCTTCAGAGATTTAATGTCTTCTTTTTATCTATATCTGATTTTAAGGCTGTGACTGGATATCGATAGACTTATAAAATAGATTTCTTGTTAATGTTTCACACCTGATTCTTCCTAAAATATTTGATTCTGGTACCGTTGGCAGCCGCCGGGCAATTTCAAAATTCAAACAGCAGCGATCCCACAATGCGCTGCGGTGGCTGTAAAATAATGCTTCTACAGTGTAGTTACAATAAAATTACAGGACTGTCCACACATTTCCCATCATGCATTTGCATTTACAATAAAAACATGAATACAATATGTTGTTGTAAAATTTATTGTAAAAATTACATCAATTGCTAACAGTGCAGTCACCATTATTTTGTATTTTGATGAGCAGGTATTTGTAATGTGTAACAGTAGTTTTTGATGTAGGCCTATGTGTGCCTCTCTGTTCATATTTATATCATATCTAGTCCTCTGCTCTATGTTTGCACTGATTAGATATTGGAATTGCTCTGTTTATACAGTATTGCTATTGTTTTGTAGCAGGTTGAAACTGGGTCGAAGAATAGTTTTAACACTTTATCAACCTGGGGTGTCATTCACTAGGCCTACCCTCCTCCTCATTAATTTTTTTAAGTTAGACATCAACCTTCTAACTATTCCTCAATGAATTCCTTATAAACAACATAACAAGAAAATCATACAATACAACTTTCATACTCATACAACAATAATTTAATCTTTGATGACGGAATAGATGTAACTCGCCGTTACTCCACAAGGTGACAATGTCTGATACACAATGATGAAGTGTGTCCTGACTCCTGTTCATCATCACCATCATCCTCCAGAAAATAATCTGCTATAAAACCGGTTAAATCATAATTTGGGGCAATTAATATCTAACAAGTTGTTTAAGCAATCCGCTATTTTACGTTCCTGCTCATGCTTCGGTGCTGCCATGTCAGATGTCAAAATGACGCAGTAACGTTACTCCAGCAAACAAATTATTGACACATAGGATAGCAGGCCTAAACTGTTAAGATTAATCTTATTGGCAGAATACTGAGCTACAAAACAAATAAGCTGTTCTTAAATGTTTGGCGATGACACGAAAAATCTCCTCAGACATCTGAACCATCTGAACCCGGCTGAAGTCGCATTTTTTCTTTTTTTTTCTTTTTTTCATTGTGTTGACCTGATTGCCGCTCGTGCGGATTGATATTGAGGTCTGTTTACTTTAATAAGTAGAAAAGAAGTCCCTGAACTGAATGATATAAGAATCAGCAGGTGTTGTTTTGCCGAAAAATAAACCCAGAGACGATTGAAATCAATGTTTAGGAAGCCCACGTCCGTTTTTTTTGTTGTTGTTTTTTTGCGCAAAAGAATAACGTAGTGTCAATAAAATCATTAATTTTAGTATTTATCATGTTATAAAGGAAAATTTGAGTATTGCATCTCAAAACCCTTGGAATAATCTATCATTTACAGCAATACACACATGACCTATTTTTGTCATTTTTATGGCTATGACTACTTTGACGCTCTACTCAATTAGATTCTGCGACTTTAGCTGGGGGTTCACAGGCGGGGTCACAAATTATTGAAGTCCACACTGTGTATCGTAACTGTTGAGATGCAATTTGTGTGTCCATGGCGCTCAACAAGCATGCTGGGAACTAAACATCTGTTGTAACTCATTCTCTCTCTCTCTCTCTCTCTGTGTGTGTGTGTGTGTGTGTGTGTGTGTGTGTGTGTGTGTGTGTGTGTGTGTGTGTGTGTGTGTGTGTGAACATATATTCACATGACATTTATATGGGAACATGTATGTGCAATATACTGTACACAATAAAGGATACAACTTTGTGAATATTACATGTAATGCTATTCTTGTCTTATTTTTGTGTATATTTTTATTCAATAATATACATGGTCAATGCATATATTGCAGTATATTGAAAAATATAAGCACTAGTTTCCCATTTATGGAATTGTATTATGTAATATATCACATAATATTTTGCAGTATATTCCCATATATTTTTGTTCCGTAAGGGTTCCCAACATTCAATGCGGTGTCAAAATGCGGACTCGCATGAAAACTGAGTGTTTAGGGAGTCATTTGGGAAAGTCAACACAGATTTTCACATCGACTTGATACATTGAGCACAATTAAATACAGTATGTTCAGTGAAAATATCATTTTAACTGAAGAGCTTAAGCTGTGCTTGGAAATAAATATTTGGAAGCCATACTGAGCCAATATTCAACACTGATTCTTGAGATGAGGGACAAAACATTTTTAAATGTTATTTTTTATTATTTGCTAATACATTATTACAAATTGATATATGTGTAGACAAAGGTATCAGCTAATGAACCAGGCTAAAGGAATTAAATGAACCATGAGCCTTTCAATAGGATCATGAAAATGTGTTTTGTGTAACTGTGAAATGTGAAAATTCAAAGTTTTTATGAAAATGTGTTTTGTTTTTCAAAATATTTACATGTATTCATATCATAATTTAATTTACAAGTGTCAATTTCGTCAGAAGCATTGAAATCATGCTATGTTAATTTGATACTGTCACGGGTCTATGAAGGAGGACTCAAATGCAGAACGAGTGTTAACAGGTTTATTGACAAACAGTAGACAAGATGTGGTGGGAGAGGTGAACAGTCCAGACAAAAGGCAGGGATGAGACACAAAGACAGCCGTTGCAGCAAAACTTGCAGAGCAGCAGCTGTAGCTAGCACAAGAAGACTGTAGGCTGGAGAGTAGTGTTTGCAGAGCAGAAAGAGACCTGAGAGTACTAGCAATAGCCAGACAGGAACCTCCAAGGACAACAGCAAGGCGCTCAGGGATCTCAGGCTAAGCACCAGGCTTGCACCAAAGCACAGAGTGCAAGCAGCCAGGGACGCTCTGCTAGCAGGACTGGAACTAGAGACTCAGGAGACAAGACAGACAGGACCAATGGCAGAACTAAAGCACTAACAAACTTCTACAAATAAAACACAATAGACTTAGGTAACAAGAAACTAGCTAAGCACAGATTTAAACAGTAGCACAAAATTCAACGAACTGGCAACACATGAGGGAAAGAGCACACACATAAAGGGAGTTAACAAGAGTAACAGGTGAGAACACTTAGACAAGGAACAGGTGAACACACTCACGTAAACGAGGACTGAAACAAGGGAGCAGAGAACATGAGGAACAGGTGACAACACTCAGACAAACGAGGACTCAACTAGACAAGAGGGCGTGGTACAGAGAAACAAGGAGGCAGGAACAGAGGAGCACATGGCCAACACAAACACAACCATATGTTCAAGCACAACACAAACATAGAGACATGAAACAAAGACAACACAGTGTCACGCCCGGCTTTGCCGTGTTGGGTGTGCTCACTCCACCATGGATAGTATTATGTTTGGGCCGTTTCTCTCCTCCCAGTCTGAAGGGGGAGCTGTTTGTTTTAGGTCCATCCGACAACAGCTGATTGGAGGGACTATTTAAAAACATCTCCTGTCGGTTGTTTGGTCTGCTCTGTGCTGCGCGGCTCGGCATTGCTCGGGTCTCCATGCTGGTGGCAGCAGCATCATCCCACTTCTTTTTGCTTTGTATGCATTACACATAGTCTACACTTTACTGATCTGCAACACACTTTTTGATTAGTTTTATTTCGTTTCTCATTTACTGACTTGTTACATTTATTGACTTAAATTATGATTTCATCGTATAATTTAATGTTTAATAAATTATGTTTGCTTTAACTTAACAAACGGTGTGGTCTCCCCTATGTCATTGCTACTGTGAGCCAGGTAGTCGTGACAACAGACAAAGCTGCCAGAGCAAGACCCTGACAGATACATCCAATAACAGTGTAAAATCTTCAATTATGTAATATGGTGTTCAGTAAAGGAGTCATAAAATGTATTCTCTGCTTTTTTTCTGATTTCACACTATTATGAACAATCCAGCTCCTAAATTCCTTGATTCTATTCCCTCCGTTTTTAATAATAAGCATATATAGCATCAGACATTATATGATTTTCAGTTGATGTTTTAATATTTGAACACAATAAATTAAAAAAAGAATAAATATTTCTTTCTGATTTTTATCAGAAGTGTGAAAATCCACAAAATGCATACACTCACACCAAATGATCATTGTGCTACTGAAAAAACCCCCCAGACATTTTCCTTAAAAATAAAAGCAATGTTAGAACTGAAAAAAAAAAAAACAGTTTCACCATTTTTTTCTTTACAACTGCTAAATTTCCCTAAAATACAGATATTCATACAGAAGAGTATTGAGCTGCTGTGTGTCTAAATGACCACACATTACAATATCTGCTTTAACTGGTCTTTAAATACAAATGTTAAATAGAAATATGGCTAAGGAGCCCAGTATCACTATGACTCAGAAGAAGTTTTGCATTTAGTGCCATATATCTTGTGGTTGGCTGGACCTATATTCATGTAAAATTAACCCCATTTTACAACAAAGCAATCAGAAGCGTGTATTGTGAGATTATACTTTTAGACAAGAGTGTCTAAGATGACTTTGCATGATGACTTTGCATGACAATGACCTTAAAAGTAGTCAGACCTATACGGCATTTCACATCTTTGGTTCTCTGCCTGCCTGTCTGTTTCTACTGGCATCTTACAGGTATGGTTTTGGAAACTTTTATTTGAAGCATTTATTGTCATAAATGGGTTTCCTAAACTGGGGGTCACCAAGCTTATGATTTCAGGTGTAGATGCCTCATAAAATGATCTGTGCTATAAACACAAATCTTTCCTAGCATCATCCGTAATGTGATATAACATGGCTCTAATTTTTAACATGTCATATTAACATGCCTCAAGGAACGTGAATTATGCGAGGGACAAGCACTGGTACGATGATAAGGATATTGTTGGTGTTTTGGGCTGCGTTTGCTCTTCATCCGACTCAACAAGTGAGATGATAGCAGACCACACATATACACGCATATCTTTGAATTCTAACATAAATGTGTGCAAGAATTAGCTGTCAAAATAATTTTGTATTCATTATTTTGCCTGAAATAATGCTGTTTTTGTCTGTTTCTCAGTTTGAATTTGGGGATATCCTTTCAGTTGGTACACATGAATGGAAAGCCTTTATACACCCACTGGGCTGTATACGTGGGGCTAGGTCCTGTTAAAGGCCTGGAAGGGAAAAAAGATGACAAAGACATTTTCCATATAACTTGTAAGCATGGGTTTTCAAACTGTGGTCCAGGGACACAGAAGCTCACAAGGATAATCTGTGGATAATCTGAGAGGGAAAGAAAGGTTTAACAAAATGCATTTTTAGGGCAGTCAAAGTGAACTGCGGAATAGTTGTTCTACACATTTAACATTACTGACTTGCTACAATATAACATATTTTCTCAGATAGTATTAATGACTCTCTTTATACATGAAAATATATATTTATATTATATATAATATAGAGCCTATATTATATATATATATAATACGAAAGAGGAAGAAAGAGCCTCACAAGGGGATCATCGTATTTGGGAGTCCTTGGAACCAAAAAGTTTGAAACCCCCTTAAAAAGAGTGTATGATTACATTTAGATAATTACAATCAATGCAAAACTATGTGTCAAATTCATTGGACATTAATGTACTAACAAATTGAAATATTTCTTAACCATCTGTTCTACCTCAATAGGTCCTGTAACGATCAAGATGTCTAATTGTGTATTTGGTCGAATGGGAAAGAAAAAATATACTGTGTCCAACTACCTTGTCCTTGACACAGACAAAAATGGGAATAGACTTCCGATCAAAACTAGAGATGAAATGATACAGACCATTAAAGGATTAGTTCACTTTAAAAAAAAACTTTTGCTGATAATTTACTCACCCCCATGTCATCCAAGATGTCCATGTCTTTCTTTCTTCAGTCGAAAAGAAATTAAGGTTTTTGATGAAAACATTCCAGGATTTTTCTCCACATTTTCTGGCTACCAAACGGTTCAAGGTCCAAATGACAGTTTCAGTGCAAACTGCAAACTGTTCAAATGGTTTTAAATGACACCAGACGATGAATAAGGGTCTTATCAAGCGAAAAGATCGCTCATTTAAAAAAAAAAAAAAAAAAGTTTAAGCTCACATGCTCGCCTCGCTCTGTTCTGTGTAACTCTCCTGTTCGAACTCGTTCATCAAAATGAACAATTCTTTTTCCGAGTCAATTCGTTCATTTCGGTCGTTAAATGAACGAGTTCGAACAGGAGAGTTACACAGAACAGAGGGACGCGAGCATGTGAGCTTATAAAACTCTAACTTTGTTATTTATTTTTTAAATGACCGATCGTTTCGCTTGATAAGACCCTTATTCATCGTCTGGAATCGTTTAAAGCCCTTTGAACAGTTTGCACTGAAACTGTCTTTTGGACCTTGAACCGTTTGGTAGCCAGTAAAGTGCATTATATGGAGTAAAATCCTGGAATGTTTTCATAAAAAACATTAATTTCTTTTCGACTGAAGAAAGAAAGACATGGACATCTTGGATGACATGGGGGTGAGTAAATTATCAGCAAAAGTTTTTTTAAAAGTGAACTACTCCTTTAATGACTTACATCATAAATGTGGGTATAAGTGGCATCCTACAAAGAATAACTGAGCATATAGCCACTTTTATTCGCTACGGATTTAAACACAGTGAACAGGTAATGAATATTCGGTCAATTAGAATATGTTTGTTATTTGTAATGTGTAACTGTAATGCAGTGCTTGCTTTAGCTGGTGTGAAAGTGATGTTTTAAGTTGCATTTTTGTACAGGGTTGATGTTACTGTGATATGTTGTGAGAGATCAGTTAATATATTTAAATAAAAGCATCTCCTCTAACTGACCATTGAGAAAAAAAACTGTCTTTGGTTTCTTCCCTTGACAGAGAGATACCTGGGTGGGACCGAGATTAAGTGACTATATTAAAAATGATCCAGATAACAGGGCAGGCAAGCGCTCTCTCATGGACCTGTTGGACCGTGACTCAAGTCTGGCTGCTGCCGGGGCATGAGACTGTTCTCGTCCTCTGTGTCTTTATCCTCACTGAAAGTGGGATATACATCTACATAATAAACTATAAGCATGCATCACGTCTGCTGTCTGTCATATTATTCCAACTGACTGATTCCAAAGAACAAAAATGTGCAAAATGCACATTTATCAAGCTAAATATGTTGCAATATATTAAAAGGCCCCTAAATAAATGTCACCTCATATTGACATTTTACTAAACAAGCAAGTAGCCATTTTGTTTTGACAATAACAATCCAAGCAAACACAAACACAGTGAAATTCATATCAATCTTTATTTGTACTTAGAAATTTTGCGCAACAAATCTTTTTTTGTGTTTTTGTTGTCCTTTTTCCTTAAATGATTTACCCCAGGGCAGATTAAAAGTCGATCTGAATCTCTCATGCCATTATTCCTGCAGGAGCGGCTGAAACGGACCTCTTACATAAAGTGCTTCTGTCAACGATCCATTTCTTTTTTTGTTTTTGCAATAGAAAAAATGAAAAGACGGTGGAGGACAAAAAAATTTCCATGGCTCACAAGTAGAGTGAAGAGGAAGGGGAATTCCTTTTTTTTGTTTTAAAAAGAAAACCGACAGAAAGAGCGACGATAGTTCAGTTTCAGGCCGGTTCAGCCCAGGATCAGGCTGGATTTGCCCCCGGGGGGGTTCCTCCGGCCGGACGGGTTGGCAGCAGACGGGGCAGAAGGCTGGCTGGACTCCTCTTTCTGCTCCGGCACCATCTCGTCTGGAGAACACACACAGATGGACAACGGTTAGGATGAGTGTAGCTCTACTACTCCCTCTGCTGTTTGTGACAGGGTTTCACAGCTCACCACACGCAGGCTTAAACTCAAACTATAATCTCTGTCTGAAAAGTCATGTCGCTTCGTAAAATATGCAACACGGACGGGTTTGTGTGACCTTCCCTCGTCCCCCCTTTAATAAAACTACACAAATGATGCAGATGACATGAAATACAGGTTATGGGGAACATGGTTTATGAATTATGGGCAGCATAAAACATTTTAAAGCATGTGTCCTATTCAGTTTAATAATTTTGCATATCAATGGGTTTTGGGAATTTTTGGTTAACTATTTTGTTTAATAATTTTGGATATCAATGGGTTTGGTTAACCAGAGTAAAAAAAAAAAGATACTAATAATATTTTATATATATATATATATATATATATATATATATATATATATATATATATATATATATATATATATATAAAAATCAAATCCAGCCAGCGGCAGATTTTTGTATCATTTTCACAAAATTTGAATGGTTCCCAAAATCTGAACTTGTAGTCTGTCAAAAGGAACAGACCCTCTGATTTTATTTTATTTTTAAATTCATTTCATTCTAGCTTCATGCATTCCCAACACTTGAATGTGGGTATAAGTTTCATTAAAAAAAGCAACATCGACAAAAAACACAATTTTCTCAGCTTTTAGCTCAAAGACTACATCTGTATCAGATTCAGAACAATTATCAAAAATAATCGGCTCAGAGGACTATGTTTGTCCTGAGCATTTTGATTTGTAAACGAGGCACAGTGTAATGAAGAGTTCGCAAAGAAACTTTTGTTGACAGATGTGGATTGGATCTTACAGCAGCATCACAAACCACAAGTAAATGATTTCATAATACGCTTTCCATTTAAAACTGTCATGTATGGACAATGTCTTCAAAACACTTACTCGTTCAAAAGCGAGTGGGTGTTGTTGATACCGTTTCTTATGCAATGACTTTAGCCAATCATAACAGAGAACATTTACTGACAAGCCTTAAAGGAGCCGCGCCTTAAAAACAGATCATCACAGAGGCTCAGAATGAGGGTTGAAAATAATAGTTTTTCCATATATTTGTGTGTGTGAGAATGTAAAACAATAATAATAATAATAATAATAATAATAACAACAACAACAACTCTACTAACATTATAAGGGAACCTAAAGGAACCATGAATTTGTTTTTTTTTTAAATCCATGTCATACATTTCGATATGTTTGATTTTGAGTATGCATTTAGTCTTTTGACACCTCAGAACTAAAATAGTTTATAATACAAGTAAAGACTGGGTCCAGAAGCAAAACCAGTTGAGAAGCACTGCTCCAGAAAGACTGTATTTGTATTTTTTATTGATATCCATCTATGGCTGTCAAAGCAAAGCTGGATAAGTAGCATCAATGACTAGATCAACATTCACACACTCACCCACAGCACATCAGGGCCGAGTCTGTAATGGGTTTAAACTTAAAGGTCGCTATATTTGCATTTTTTGGTGATGGAAACGTAACGGCTCGTCATTCAGACAGATCGAACATTTCCAGGAAGTTTATCAAAGTGTTCAGTAAAGTGTGACGATTCATACCATCAGAGGGAAAGCATCCACCGGTAAGGCCTGAAATATACTCTACACAACTATATGACTGCAAATGCATTTATAAATCCATATATTGTGTCCAGAAATGTGTCAGCCCAATTCATACTGCAACAAGTACAAACTGCAATATATTGTGGACATTTGCATAAACTGACAGAAGAGAAGCATGCTGAGCAGGGTAAAGTTTGGTTTTTATACAGCATTATCTAAAGAAAATGGCTCTGAGCAAATGTTTTATCAGAATCCAAACATTAGTCAGAGGAGCTGAAGTCAGATAGCATGCAAACGTGTTAACTGGGCAAAAGCCAAACCCAGCAGACGTGAAGACCCCAGAACAGGATAATATTTACACCACTAATGGCTGGACATGAAGACTAGCAGGACTGGTAAACAAACACTCGTTATATGAACCCAGATCCACCACTGACACGCCATGAATACTGATTCCCTTACAATCACAGGACACACAAACACAGAGACACAAAGCGAGAGCTACAGTGTATGGCCATTAACCCAGCATGAAAAGATGCTAGATTTAAACACATCAAATATATACTGAATTGATATTAATATTTATTGTAGTAGTAGAAAAAAAAAAATATATGATTTTGCCCATTTAAAGGTACCGGTACAATATGCAGGATTTTTGCAGTAAAATATCCAAAAACCACTAGGCCAATGTTATATATTTTGTTTAGTTGATTAATATCCCAAATGTTTCCAACTATTTGTAAATGGTGAGAAAATTGCGATTTTAACCAAGGAAATGGGACGTGTGAGCAGGGGTGGGGAGTCGCCAGTCAATGGCGTCATATCCGCGTTACCCCCGGTTTCCGCCAGGTTTGACCTCGTACTGCAATAGTAACCATGGCGACAGACGTTGACAACTGGGTTATGCCTAGCAGGACGTTCACGCTGCTGTTGTTTTGTTCAAACATTATGGACCATGGCCAGCAGACTTTGAGACAAAAAGAGGACTAAAACGAAGATCAACATCTTTAGAGATGCCGAGAGCTCCACGTCCACGACTAACTTCGACTTAGAGACGCGAGTGTTGCATGTTACTTTATTAGACAGGTGAGCAAATGTACATAAAAGTAATCAATGTTATGTAGTTCAACATGATGAAAAGTTAGAATATGATCTGTATGTTATTCTCTAATGTTAATCTAGCTTAGTCTCATACAGCCAACAAACAACCTAACTAACAACATTCAACACTCAAATGCCATTTAGTGAGATAGTGTAACTGTTAGAGCAAGTGAAACAGCGCTGCGTTACTTCAAGTTTAATTCCTCTAATAAACTGACCTGTGTGAGTATTAATTCAGCACTTGCGTGTAGTTCGGTAGAATGAAATGTCCTTATTCCTTTATATCCGCAGGACTCGCGTTGCGTGTGGCGCTGGTATACGTCTCTCATTAGCAATCGCGCCCTGCTTCATACCACAGTCATGTTAAAAACATCAATGTATTCACTCATCCATAAAAGATCCATCAGCTTGACAAGATCCATAATTACACTTAATGCGCAATATACGTAATTAATATACGCCTTTGTTATTGTAAGAGGTTAGCGACCCCTGGTGGCGAAAAATCCTGCATATTGTACCTTTACAAATTAATACAAATTTGCTGTTGTTTTTAAACTATAAACCAACATTAGTCACTACAGAGTCAGTGTCATTTATATAAAATCTGTGACCTTGCTATTAATGCTAGCATTCTTCATCCATTTCCTAGTTTTAAAATGTAATATTAAAATGTTTAAAGTTTATAAATGTAGTAATTTATATTAGATAATTATTAAATGTTCAAATGGTATTTTTTTATTAAATGTATTTACTTTCAATTTAATTATATTTGTTTAGTTTATTAATATTTTATTTAATCATTAATTAATTTATTTTATATTTTTACTACTACTTAAAATTATTAAATGTATAAACTTTTTGAATTTAATATTTTAACAAATTGTTTTAATCTTTTATTTTTACATTTTTACTAATTATTATTATTTTCTTCATCATTATAAGTAGTACTAAAAATGTAAAATAAAAATATTTAAAATAAAAAAATATTATAGAAAATAAACTAAAAATATATTTTTAAATTAAAAAAAGTTACTACATTTAATACAATTAATACAAATTTACAATCTATCTGTAGAACATTTAAAAGAGAACAAACAAATGAAAGTTAAGCTGTATTTATTTAGATGTCCTCTAAATGAATGTAAAATAAAAAGCTCATATTTAGTTTGACAGCCTGAGTTTGTAGATCAACATTTTCTGAAGGTTAAGCTCTTCTCTTCACTGACCAAAAAAAAAGAAAGAAAGAAAATGACTCATGCCAACACATGAAGAACGCACATCAAATCACCAGTCAAATCAGCCTGTGACGTTGAACACGCGATTCTGTCCTGAACTCTATAGACGTTTTGGGTTTCTACTGTAATTCCCTCCTTCTGTCCCGCGAGAGCGACCGTCATCTGAGATCCAGAATCAGTGTTACTCCAGCTGTCCTTAATGAGAAGCCCAGACTGAAGCGCCGGCCAGCAGACGTGGAGTCATGGAACGTGTGTGTGTGTGTGTGTGTGTGTGTGTGTGTGTGTGTTAACGGAGGAGAGGAAGATTCCAGAACTAATGCAGAACCTCAGCAACCGTTTATTAGCAGCATTCCTCAACAAATGTGAGTCACATGTCACCAGAGAGAGAGAGAGAGAGCACAATAAAACACTGAGATTTACAAATGATTCTCACCGTTGTTGTCTTGCTCATATTCATTTTGATCCTGCAAAACAAGAGCAGATTTGAGATTAGACGCCTTTATAAAACAAACCTGGACAGTATGTGTCAATCTTCAGTATTAAATACAGTCTCTCCTTCGGTTCAACTGAGCTGACAACATGAAATGCCATTTATAAAGTTATTAATCTGACATATTTCTGAGTGACACTGAATATTCAGTAGGGAAATAAAGGGCAAGACTTGATTTTATAGATCAGGAAGTATTAATCTATTATTTCTGTCTGCATTTATTACATCAACAGAAAAACATTTCAGAGGCAGATTAAGTTACAGTGAGTTGATGAAAGATCATGTTAATAAAAGTGTGCAATAATTGTTTATGTACTATAATAGCAGAGACACTCAAGTAGGGCTGCACGATTATTCGCACGATATTGTTATGCGCATCTAATCAGTAAAGCCGGTTCCTTGATTAGTAGTAAATCACCTTCACCTGCTTTCAGATGGACGATATGATGTAGATATGAGTGTTAAATTAACACTCAAGAGTGTTAAAGTTAATGACATAATTAAAGTCCCACTCCGATCATATTTTTTAGCTATTTTTAAACATTCCCAGTGGTCTTTAAATTATGATTATGCCATTTTTAGCCAAAATCACAAAACCTGTGCCGTTTTCTGGGACTTCGCTTCAGCAGAGCGGCAGTAGCTCATTAGAAATTCGCCTCTGCGTTGTGGGCGGAGCCGTTGGCACGGAGACGACCCTCCCCCTGCCCGTTGCTGAGAGCTCTGTCTCTCCCGCTAGCTTACATCCCCAACCTGTCAATACCGGTGCAACAAAAATGGAGAACAATATTGGAGCTATCCAGCCGTACAGTTTTGAGCCAGATGCCAGCTCGGACGAGGAACAAGAGGACGTACATAGATCTAGTCGTATACTAGTGGATGTATCAGAATGGTAACGTTATTGTTTGTGTAGTCTCTTGAATTGACTATTTCAGGCCAATAACTCCTAATAACATGTTAGTAAATAAATATGTTTGTGGACATGCTCCAAACATTTAGTCAGATTAACCTTTTTGAAGTTTTCATAGCTATCACACAAAGAATAAATCATAGTGCTGCAGAATCAAGTTTAAATTTAAGTTTACTTCTAGAGCACAGTATGAGCTTGTGGCCCCGCCCAGTGGAGTTACTACGTCACAACTCCAGTCTATTTCAAACGGCATTTTTGCGTCTGCTACCGATTCACAGCCATTTGAATGTAGAAATACTCAGAAATACAACTTTGAGCTTATTTTTCTAAAGATATGTCCTCTAACATAAGAAAAATGCCACAAGAACATGTTAACACCTAGAAAAACATTATTTTCATCGGAGTGGGTCTTTAAGTGATTAATTTAGTGATCATTGAGCATTATTGAAGACACCTGATGATAGCAAGCAGAATCACTGAAGGAGAAAATCTAAAATTGTAAGCCACCGTTATGGCGATCAGTGTTTGCTTTAGTTGGGCTCTTGATCCTTATACTTTAAGTTTACATTTTGTTTGTCTGCTGTTATTGATTTATTACAGTCAAATGAACAAAGACAAGTGTGATCTGATAGTGTTGGTTATGTTTTGACATAATCATGCTGTGATCTGAAAAATGAAACTCATTCAGATGATCTGGTTTAACTTGATAGCAACAGTTTAGTGATTCTACAGCATATGATAATTATATTTTTCTTATAATTCAAAACATTTAATAAAAATTATTCTGATCAAATCACTTTCAGATGCATTTATTTAGAAACACAGACATCAATAATCAGCCTGTGAATCTCAACCGTGGTGACAATAATAATCCTTGTTGCCACCAATCACAACTCATTAATGGCTCCCATCATGCATTGCGGTATGAATAAATTATTATCTGAATTGTCTATGTAATTTACTTTTCCTAATTGAATATTCTGCTCATCACCATTGTTGAGATGCATTGACTGAATCTTGATATCTGTGTGTGCCTAATAGAAAGTTTTTTTTTTTTTTTTTACAACTTTTAAAAATACTTTATATTATATCTCAAATTCTGGATATTTATGCAGAATCACAGTTATGCTGTAACCATCAGCATAAATCACAAACAATTATTTCAAATGATGAATGTCATAATATATCCAACACCATTAGATCATTTTTTTTCTGTGTTCATCTGGCAGGTATAGCTCGGATACAACAGCCGAACAAAATCTAAAGTTATGAATATAAGGGTCAAGAGCCCAACTAAAGCAAACACTCATCTCCATAATGGTGACCTGAAATTCCGGTTTTCTCCTTCAGTGATTCTGCTTTAGGTGTCTTCAATAATGCTCAATCATCACTCAATTAATCACTTAATTATCTCATTAACTTTAACACTCTTGAGTGTGGACTCATACACTCCCAGGTGTGTTCATTTAACACTGAGTTTTTGCTGTGTACAAAGAGCCGTAGTTAACTGACAAGCTGAGCCATATCGCATTAAATATCGTTGGCGATATGTCCTCGATTTTAACGCGATTTGGCTCAGCTTGTCAGTTAACTACAGCTCTTTGTAGTAAATGCCGCTCCATCTGAAAGCAGGTGAAGGTGATTTAATACTAATCAAGGAACCGGCTTTACTGACGAGATGCGCATAACAATATCGTGCGATTAATCGTGCAGCCCTACACTCAAGACAGAAAATAGAAACAAAAGTTCGTTAATAGAAAAAAAAGAAAAAAAACACCACAGGATAAAATGAGTAAGAAATTCCTCCTGTGAAGGACAAATGAATGAAGTGCATCCACATAAAGAGCTGTGGTTTTACTGACCCAGAAAACAGCTGTGGAGTCCAGCAGAGAGAGTGTGTGTGTGCGTGTGTGTGTGTGTGTGTGGACCCTGCGGCTGTTAGTTTGTACCCCACCCAGCTAACAGTGTTATTTTAGACACACATACAGTCAGTTTACAGCACTACTGTGATACCAAATACAGTTACGATCATAATTTAAACCCCTCTGAACTAAGTCAGTCAATTAAACAGAAATAAAAATGGTCATTTGATAGACCTTTTACAAAGGAGGATAAAAAATTCATTTTACATTGTTTCATTTCATTTCCTGTTTGTCTTAAAAGTCTCAACTAGTACAAAAAACATTATATATTTTTTTTAAATCAAGGGAAATTATTTTTATGAAACATTGGAGAACTAAATTATTAAAATAAATAAAAATAAATCTTATTATAAACATGTAATTTCTGTTTGTCTTGATCGTCTCTGGCCTTATAGCACCTGATTAATCATTGCATACTTTATCAATTTCATTAAAATAAATGAATAAAAAATAAATAAAACACTTATAATAAAGTTTGATTATGTATTTTCTGCCTGTCACAAATGTAGTGGCGCTATAGTACTTGATTGCTTTATTTTTTTATTTTGATGAAATGTTGCAAAAAGTATTTCTTAAAAATAATTTCATTTACAACAGGTTTAATTTTATAAATTTTGTTCATTTTCATACGTTTATTTAGATATAGGGTTGCAGAATGTATAATACAATTATTTTTTTAATTGTTTTTTTTTTTAGATGAAGAATTGCAGAAAACAATCCCTCTTCAAAATAAATACATTTACAATAAAGATTTATTTAGATAAGGGGTTGCAGAATATTTATGTATTTTCTGTCTGTCGTGAACATGTCTGGCCTTACCGTACATGATTAATCACTGCACACTTATTTAAAAGAAAAATCTAAATTAATTAAATAAATTATTAATGTTAAATTATTATGTGACTTTTTTTGTTGCATCGTTTTGTTGCAATTTTTCCCCTCTAGAATAAAATGTTGTGATGAATTGTTCACAGTAAGAGCAGGAACACGCATGAAGAAAGTGGAGCTCATAAGTCAACATGAACTCCCGACACACCCTTTCATTCACGTTCACGTGCTGTAGAGTGTTTTGCAGCTGCTTAATGACTAAATAAACACAGCTCAAACAGGTTCAGGTGACCTACATCCAGATCACACTCATAAATCTAGCGCTTGAACTCACCAGACTGTTGCCGGGAGTGCCGTTATCATAAACGATGGCGGGCTGGCACCGTCTCAGAGGAGCCGAGGGTTCACCGCACAGGACGCCCGTCGCTTCTCCACCTGTGAACACACACACAGGTATCAGATCATCAATAACATGATAGGACCTTTGGCTGTGCATCCAAACAAACTCTACAGACCAACATCTCTAAAACAATATCAGGTGCAGCGTTTCTTCACTGTCAATCTTCCTATTCAATCATCTCAGATTAAACATTTTCCAAATCGCTTGTCCAATGCAATTCATAGTAAATGACCATGAACTTGATTTAGACAATTCTGGAAGGGTATTGGCCCTATTGGGTCACAACTTGATGTTGATGATAGTAATATCAGAGTCATAAAACAAACCATTTTAAATAGCATCACAATGACATGATGCAATGTTTTCTTGAATCATCTGCTAAAATAAACAGACATTTGCATCTGGTTTGTTTTAATGTGGGTAAAAAAATAATTTTTACATTTTTAAAAAGTCAGCCAGCGACCTGATTGAGCTGCTATTACTACAGACATATTTACTTTCAAATACTACAGTTTCAAATAAATAAAATAAACTAAAAACTGAACTTAACCTATATTGACAGGTTAATTAATTAAAATGTCAATATAGGTTAAGTTCAGTTTTTAGTTTATATATACACACCTCAAGGCTTTTATGAGTGTTTCGAGTGTGACGTGACCTTGAGGTCAAAGTCCTAAACACATCTAGGAGAATCACAGTTTGCTTCTTATGTGTTGAAATGCAAACAAAGAGCTTTGTGTTTGACTGTCCATCAGTGTCTAACAACTGCAGCATCCTATTGTGTGTCAATGGAGTGATTATGAACTTTAAACGAGCTCAACAGTAACACACACACATCCACAGAGTCTGTGCTCTGGAAGTGTTTCGGTCTATGGAGAAAGTAGAGTTTCTGAGACCGCAACCAAACCAGCTGAAATTAATCAAAATGTGTGAGATTGTGATTTAAGTAAAAAAAGAGAAGAGATAAATTAATAAATTAAAAGAAGAAAGCTGCAAGAAAACTTTCAGTCAGTCAACTATTCAACCCATGAAGTACTGTGAATAATGTAACCAAATAAACAGTACAAAATAGCATAAAAATATATCTTACGTTTTTCAAAATATTCACAAAATGTATTTATACACAAAATGTATTTATGTATAAGTAGTTTGAGGCTGTAGGGAAACAGACTCGATTACATCATTCAGTGTTTCATGGGAGTGTCCGGTCACTGCTGAGCCATTTTGCAGTGACTCCTGTTTCCATGGTAACAGCCATCCTGTAGGATTATGGGAAGTGAAGTTTTCAACGGGAGTACTACTAACAGAGCCTTCAAGGTTGGAAAAAAAAGAAAAGAAAAGAAAAAAAGACAAAAGAACAGTGCTACACACAGCGCTGGCAAGGAGACGAGGCCATTTTTGAATGGATGTCAATGGAGAAGGGAATAACTGCTTAGTTAATCAATCGCCAGACTATCTCCTAATCTTCAACATGTTTGCCATTAAACATTAGATTTGGATGGATCTATTTTTAGAGTTTACATTTAAAAAAAGGCTGTTTTGAGACAAATCAGACAATTTTGCATTATTTGTGATCTGAGTGACAGTTCATGCTCAGTCTGTCTGGAAAAGTTTTATACATAATTTTTTTTAAAATACACTTTAGGCAAAACCATTGTTCGATTTTGGTAAATTTTCGCTTCCATAACCACTACTTTCAGACTAGTGTACAGAAAACATCCAGAATACACATTTAAGTGTTTATTGTATTGCACTTTATCTATTTGCGTCTGTAGATTTCAATTACAATCCACATCTTTAAAGTTTTGTTCTCCACTTCAGCATCACTTATATACACCAAACTTTACAGTTTTATTCCTAACTATATTCTGAAGGTTTTTACTGAAGGGTTTATTCATATATCATTCATACTGATTTGTATAACATTTTATTCCTAAAAACATGCTGAAAATGTGTTTTTCTGGCTGTTGACAGTATTTTATGATTTATGAAGTGATAAAAAGAGAGATCAGAAATCCCTTCTGTAAAAACCTTTAACTCTAATATGTCAACAAAATCAAACAAGAACTTTGAATCTGGCTTCATCTAACATTCGGATAAATCTTCTGGAATCAAATGAGTGCATATTTAAACACCCCATTTCAGAAATCTTGTAATACAAAACAAATGTCTTAATGTACTGTGATTAATCAGCTGGGAAGGTACTATGATGATATCAAATAGTTACATTTTAACCCCATTCACCTGTCCTGTAGTGTCTTGCCTGAATGGACAAAATTGGAACGTGACTTTTACTTCTGGAACCGACTGTTACAATCCATTAGCTGAAACAATAAAACAAATAAAAATCGAAACCCTTTACAAAACACAATGGACAATCACAACGACATCCTGTCAGGCACCTCTGGTCAACACAACAAACTTCCTCTCAGACAGGAGAGAAGCTCATTCAATCAGAGCAAGACTATGAGAGAAAATCCACACATCCGACACGGATACATGGTGCACATAAAAATGCCAAGAGTTTCCCAAAAAAAATTATCTGACCAGATTCTTTACACAACTAAAATCAGTATGCAGAAGTTCGACCGGGAAACAAAGCCATTTACAAGTCAAGTTTCAAGACCATAAAGGGGTTGTTCACCCAAAAATGGAAATTCAGCCACCAATTACTCACACTCATGTCGTTCCAAAACACAAGACATTCGTCTTCAAAAAACAAACAACGATATTGTTATAGTCAAGCATGTTTGAGCTTCTGTTTAACATATTATTTGACTACTCCGTTTGTTCAATGACTATTATTATTGAGAATAAAGTCATTCATTAAATCTGTTCATCATATAAAGCCATTCTGTCTCTTCTGAAGACTTGAATTAAACTGCTCGATTCATATTTGCATTAGTTTTTATGATTTATGTATGATTTAACGCCATATCAGAAGCAATGGCTATATTCATGGCAATCAACAGCATTTCAATTTTTAAAAAATTCTGATTACAATATCACTTCAATAAATTGTTTACAATAATTTAACAATTTTGACTTAAATCAATATGCAAAAACATACTAAATATATACCAATAACAACAGTAATCATAAATTACATATAATCTTTCAATTGAGTAAAATGATAGAAATTCTAAAAATATTTCAGGAGAAACCCTTTCAAAAATGTCTATTAATATATTTTCTGAATAAAAAAACGTTGTGTAATATCGTTTGAAAATGGATATTCTATTAAAATGTTTATGAAATATTTATGAATGTTCAGAGTTTTGGGTGAATAGACTTTCAGTGGAAAGACTGAATCTCTTAAATTTCATTCATTTCTTCATTTTTGTTTTTAAGATGAACAAAAGTCGTATGGGTTTAGACTAGAATTCACATTTTTGGGTGATCTAGCCCTTTAAGGCATGAAGTGCACATCATATCAAGTCTTTAAAAGCTATTCAGAGAGTTTTTTGGACCACCAAGATCAGCTTATGAATATTGCTTGCTACAGAATGTCAGTTTTGTTCCCCCGAGTTACAGCTGTAAAATAACCAGACGCAGCAAACGCTGCAGTGGGATTCAAAATCCCAGAAGAGAGCCAACAAAGGCCTTTAGAGAGAATAAACAGATATAGGAACGGCACCTGCCCGACTGAAGCATTAGCGCTGAATCAAAAGCTCAGATTATCCCGATACGAGCGTTTATCCGTATATGAGCTTGTGCAGGGCTAATCGCACGACTGCAGGCTGCATTCAAAACACTCCTGCATGCAAATACACGTTTCTTTTTCAGAAAATAAAGATCCTGTCAAACTCTGAATATCCAAACAGCCCAGAGCCGCCTCGCTGTCTACATAGGCAACTCCCTTCTAAGGCAACATCCCACATAAGTGACGGATCTGGAGCAGCATGTGAAGCACATGGGGGAAACAACTCAAGTGTTTGACATGTTGCTAAACTAATGATGTGCTACTCAAAGCAGAACAACAGCAGATATTGGGAAATGTTCCCATTGAAATTGAAATTTTTGAATGCAGGTGTATTTATTAATAAGCACTTCTCTGTGTAAAGCAGACCGTCCTGTAATGGATGCTTAATCATGTCGTCACACACTAACATTCTCTACATCATGAGTCATTTCCTGAATCACTGGACAATCAGGATATTAGTCCAGGAAATGACATCATGCAAACAGTATGCTGACACACTCGTGGTCATGTGAGGCAACAAGCGGTTAAGACATGAGGGCCAAGAAGAATAGTTTCCTAAAATATAAATATATATATTTCTTTAATGAATTAAATCATATACAAAAAAATAATAATAATAATTCAAAAAGAAAACAATTCCAAATAATCAAATCAAATGTTTTGGCCTGTAAAAGAGGTCAACAGAACAAAACTAGACTCAAAAAACTGAATGTGAGAGGCAAACTGAACTGACCTACAAATAAAACAGACACATTTATACAATCGGACTAATCCACATTAACACACAAACTGCAAAATACAACAAAATAAAATAAAAAATTCCTTTGATCACAGGAATAAATATCATTTTAAAATATATTATAATAGAAAACTTTTTAAATTGTAATATTTCACAGTTTCTACTGTATTTGTGATCAAATAAATGCAGCCTTGGTGAGCAGGAGAGAAGGTTTCTAAAACCGTACAGAAGTCTTACAGACCCCACACTTTTGAATGGTCGTTTAGACGAGCTCAAATATACAGACACCAATTAAAAACATAAGGCCGGCATTAATGCCATGCTGGTTTCAAATAACGCAAGCATTAAAATCTAACCAAGCCCAGATCTGACCAGGAGCAGAATCTGAACCAGATGTGTGTGTGGGGTTGTGTGTGGTACCTGGCGGGTTGTTCCTCCGGTGGGCGTGAGGGTCGTCGGGTTCAGCAAAGATACTGGAGGCCATCTTGTTTTTGCGCGCCGGCTTCTCTTCATCGGTGCCGAAGGAGATATTAGAGGCTCCGCCAGGGGGACGCAACACCCTACGACACATCGGTCAGAAGAACAACAAATCAGTGTCACATACACACTCGGCCTAATGACACTCAATAGAGCATAAAGGAAATACACTAGAAGAAGCACTGGACATTGTGATATACTGAAATACATCACCAGTAGAAATCTGAATAGCATGATACCAGTAGAATTGACCCCTTTATGTTGTTTACATGCGAGAACAATGAAGAAACGTGCGAAAATTCAAAGCAGGGCGTGTCAGTCATTTATGTTTGACAAGCAATAATGCACCTTGGGGAGTTAATATTGAATTTAATGTTTTTTTTTCCAATAGAAACAGGAATAGTTTTCAGAAAACATTTTCATTAGTTTAACAATACATTTACATTATTTAACGAAATATCAGAAGCACAAGGATATTTTTTAAAACAAACTCAAAGAATAGCCTAGAAAATTAAAATAACCATAACAATAAAACTTCAATACTCAATTACATTCAAAAAATAATTTAACAATTTTTTCATCCTTAAATACATAGCAATTATAAGCGCTTTCATTTATTACCAAATCTAAAATCTTGCCAGACGTCTTTAAAATGACCGTAAATTGTCTTTTTTATATATATAAAACTGTTGCCTAATATAATTTAAAGCAGGACAGTTAAATAAAAAATGAAAATCAATTGGATTATGCAAAATATATTTGCACATATGCATTTGGCAATGCCTTTTATAGAAGACGTACATTTGATCGGTTCATGCTTTTCCTGATGATTGAACGCATGACCTTGCGGTTTGAGCCACACAAGAATTACCAGATGGTTATTAAAAATATGCACCACTTAGTGAGCATAAATGAATATTTTGTGATGTAAACTGGTTACACTGATATAAAGCAACTGCCCACCCCTAATCTGGACACACACACACACACACACAGCTGACTAGTCCAGCTCATCTGCTCACACAAGTGCAGATTCCATCGTTGGATGGTTCTCATTCAGCACATATGTTGAATCATTAAAAAGACATGAGGGCGGGTGTCAGCGAAGCCCGGATGAAAAGCAGTGGCCCTGAGATTGATGTTTCTGAGGGAAGCCCTAATCAATGCTTGTGAATCAAACCTCCTCCTGGAGGCCAGCTGACACCCGACGGCAGCTGTCAGGCTCTCGCCTCGTCGTCCACACGCAACTTTCTGCTCCCTTTGTCAAAGGAATCGACAGTGCGGAGATTAGAAACCCATCCAGTGCCGTCTGGAGGCGCTGGTTAAACAGCTAATGCCTTAACCAGACTAAAGCTTTGGGATCAGATCAGGGGACTTTAGCAGGAGAAGGAGAAGGCCGCGTCGCTCGAGACCCCACCCAACACACACAGGACACACACATGCCATTAAAAATCCCTCCTCAAGCCCAAGATGCATGCTGAAAACATCACTGAATCAGACAGAGTGACCAATAAACACGCCTGCTCTCGGCTTGACCTACATTTCTGGCCGTCCTGCTGAGGGAAACCCCAGACACACAGGATTTAGAGAGGAAAAATGGAGAAAATCACTTGGATTTTACAGGGGAATGAGCAGTCAGGGTGGCAACATGTTGCATCAAGGATGCCTAGAAACTAGACAATGCCTGAATCCTCGTTTAAACGCAACCTCAGTTCAGTGCAACAAAAGCCACTGCAACATTTTTTTTGACATGCAAATGCCAGAATGCATCTCCAGCCCTCCCTCGCTCGCTCGAAAGTTACAGTGATATCATTTCTGCACACACAAACACACCTAAAAAAGAATAAAAATGAGTTAGTTTGGACCACACCGTCCTTTGGTCAGACATGCAAATCTTCCACTGGTTGGTTTTGCTGGAAGACATTCAATGCATCTGTTCCAAGCCTAGTATCAGAAACCTTTTAAGGACAATGGAGCGTGTATTTTTGGGCCAGAGCTCGAGGATACACTCAATAGTCAGATGACTGAGATTAAACAGATAGAGAAAAAAAGAAGAAATAAGCAGCAGAGAAAACATCTATTCATGAAATCATAAAGCATGGCACAATGCAAACAAAACTTTAAAGCAAATCTCCCAGTTTGAGATGCAGTGGCAGCCTGCCAACACAATTCCTTTATAATGGGTGAAGTTTGGGCAGCAAAACACCAGACATCAGATCAAATACACGTCAAACCTGGGTATAATGTGCCTGGACTGGATCTCACATCTGAATCTGGGTGGATATGGGTCTTCATTGGCAGGAGGAAGAGGATGATGATGGTGGTGGTGGCAGACAGTCTGGGAGAATTCAGATCAAACGGAAATGCGAATCAAGCTAAATCCATTAAAATCCACATATTAAGGTTGATTAGCTTCATTTGCATTCGCGTATTGGAGGAGGAATCCATCCATCAGTCCACCACCATCATCATCATCATCATCATCATCATCACCTCCAGCTCTTCTTTTGTCTGCCTAGCGAACGCAACAAACCCGTTTAAATCCATTTACCTGGAGCTGTTTTTGGCACCGGGCTCCATGCCTGTGAAAGTGGTCGTCGTAGTCATGTTGAGCGGGTATTGTGCTCGCTAAACCGCGGTAGAAACCCTTCAGCTGGACTGAATTCGTGTAAGTCGTTTATCCCGCATGGACTCCGCCCGGACCAGCTGAAATCCGAGTGCAACGGAGCGGCCCTTTAGACCAGCCCACGAAACCCCGCCCACCGGGGCGACGCGCGATCTGATTGGACAGAGCTCAGCGGTCCCTGGCGTTCGATTGGAGGAGCGGCCGTCAATCAGACGATAGCCTTCCTGGGTTCATGCGATGTGGTTTACTGCATAATCACCCATAGGCTATTTACTAAAAAACGTGATATGCACATATTTACATTATAAAAATGTATAAATTACATTAAAAATGTAAAGTTAAACCTTAGAATAAACTAAAAAACGCCATTTTTTTTTATTTGAATATAATTATGAATCATAACTTAAATTCTTCAACCTACAATGAATTGTAATTGTGTGGAATTATATCTAATTATGTTAATAAGTCATTTAAACGTCATTTTAAATAATTTCTAAAATGAAATCAATGTTATTTGGAATGAAAAACTGTTTAAATATGCATGTCATTCAGTGAGTGCAATGACTAAACACACACACACCTGCATCTGATAAAAAGAGAATATTTTATTTTCACAAGAGATTAGACAATACAGACAGATGCTGGACTTGTCCGAAACATGAATCCCCCTCGTACGTACGAGTCAAAACATGTTTACCACAAGCGTTGCACTATACATGATCACTACCATTAAAAAAAAAGAAAGAAGTTTTAAAACCAAATCGTCTGAATGGAAACCAGGAAATCAATTTGAACCGCAGGCTTAAGCTACAACAGAGCTGAACACACTGTGTGTTTTCTTTAAACACACAATCATAATAACTTGGGAAAAAGCCTGCGCACTCGTATCTGAACTCAAGCGCGCGGCTCGTGTCAATGATTCGAAAGAGGAAACATGTATTAGTTGGTCTATACACAGATGACGGTCTTCATGATAGTTTAACTTGGGTTTAACGTGTCAGATTTCACAGGTATTAACAAACCCAATGCAATAATTACTGTAGCAGGAACCCTTTATGTACAAAACCAAAAGAAAACGTGATGAACTGAAAACACTATACAACAGCAGTTACAGAAAAGCATGAGGAAGGAGAGAGAGAGAGAGAGAGAGAGAGAGAGAGAGAGAGAGAGAGAGAGAGAGAGAGAGAGAGAGAGAGAGAGAGAGAGAGAGAGATTCAGATGTGTCCTCCTGTCTGTTGCTGGAAAACGTCGATTGTGTCTTCATCCTCCATTTCCAACTGCGGAAGAAGAACATGAGGGTTATTATTCAGCATTATTAATAAACACAAGACTTCCTGTTGACTGTGAAATCGACACCTATCCGCTCCTATCCCATGATGCAACTCTACAATGGTGCCGTCACCCTGGGTTTATTCAGGGAGCTCTGTAATATTTCTGACTTTGCCTGGATCTTCATATAAGAGCACATGACACCAGCTCTGTCTAAATGATGCATTACACTTCTAATCCATATGGAGAATTTTATATATTATGTATATATGGAGAATATTTTATCAATAATGATACTCACTTGATTTGAATTTTGTACTGTAATAAAAAAAAACTGATTTTTTAAAATTAATATAAAGGCAGTACAATAAACACTACCGATGTATTAATATTTAATACATTTATACATATAATATTTGCTTGTTTGTTTATATATATATATATATATTTATTAATTATTTTTAAAAATATTATTTTATATATAATGTATCGTAAAAATGTATATATATGCTCATATTTATAATACATAATATATATATATATATCATTTAAATAATACATGTTTTATATATATATATATATATATATATCTGTGGAAAAGAGCTATACAAATAAACTTGAATTGAATATAAATATATATTTGAATTAAAAAAAATATATATATCTCTCTCATATTTTATCATTACAGTAATTCATGTAAGAGAGTGGGAAAGAAATCTACATAATTATCATGAAAATATCATGTCACAGTGTAATTAGGCTTCATTTTCTTAATATGATTACTAATGCAATTAGGCTTTGTTTTATTAAGTATGGATTGAATATGACCTGGACATTCAGGCTTTGAGATGAATACAGTTTGTTTTGAAGGCCAATTCACAGCACACAGACAAACACGTTCGTTGGGTTTTGTCGGATCAGTGTGTGTCTGCGTCTGTTGGTGTTGGTCTGGGTTTGTTTTCACCCGACTGAACATGTTCAATCAGTGTCTGTCGGGCAGTGTGAACATGACACATATTTTTCATTAAATTATAAATCCAACAGCCAACATGTTTGTTGCCGTTTGTCTGTGGGCTGTGGATTGGCCTTTAAACACCTTTGCACACACACACACACACACATAATTTACTATTATTTATAACCTTTTTTCCTCATGGGAACCAAGAAAATGTCCCCACAAGGGAAAAATGACTGGTATTACTATCCTTGTGGGGACATTTGGTCCCTATAACACACACACACACACACACACACACACACACACACACACACACACACACACACACACACACACACACACACACACACACACACAAACACACACACACTGTGATGTCATACCTGTGCGGGCGTGTCTGTTTCATTGATTGGCTGTCCGTCAAACCGGAATCGAATCTGCCTCATTGTCAGTCCCTGCAAAAACACATGAGCACATCAGTCCAGTGCGTCTCACAGCACACACACACTTCACCACTCAACATCTGTGCTGTTCACACACCGTTACACACAAGATCTCATTAAGATGTTGAATTAGCTTCCGGTTTCATTTTAAGTTTTGTTATATTTTAGTACTTTTGTAATGAGCTTTTGACATTTTTATTAGTTTTGGTTTATTTTAAATATTAATATTTAGGATTCATTAATTTTTATTTTATTTTAAAGTTTTTATTTATTTATTTTTATTTATTAGTTATTAATTATTCATATTTATTTTAATTGTAAATTGTGATGAAATTATGAAATTCTTTAGCAATTAACTTAAGTTAAATTTTTTCATCTAATATAAATAGGGTTGGGTATCGTTTGGGTTTTATCCGATTCCAGTACCTACTCTGTATTTTTTAAACGGTTCCGGTGCTTAAACGGTTCTTAAATCGGTCCTTAAGAAAATGAAACCGCACACACTTTATCAAAAAATAATACCCTTTAATTTACAGGGCCAAACTGGACACAATCTTAACTTAAATCTTTAAACAATATAAATACAAGTAACATATGGTAATAATAAAACCAATATAAAATAAAAATTCATATTTACATAATATCAAATGAAACAATATTGTATCAAACAATGTAATAATACTGGAGATTAATAGAGATTACTAGCAGGCAGAGCTGCCAAGTCTCACGCATTGACCGTGAGACTCACGCAAATGACCCTTTTCACACAGAAAAATCGCGGACAAAGAGGACACGGACAGACAAGACAGAGAAGGTTACTTTTGATATGGAACAAATCCACAGCTGTCAGATTCTGTCAATATTTTTACGAGATTCACACAATAAATAACGTTTTGGCTCTTTGAAATGTGACAGATCGCTGTAGCGTGTCAGTTCAAACGGCACGTGATACAGCAGCCTACAAATCCACTGCTTCTTAGCTACGCAGCGTTGAGTGAACCTATGAAAGAGAACATCTCTGGTTACTGGTGTAACCTATGTTCTCTTAATAGAGAACGAGACGCTGCCAAGCTCCTTGCGCTGCCGACCAGCTTCCTTTTTCGGCAAAGAAATCTGAGGAGCAGATGGCGCGCGCGCGCCAACATAGTATGACGACGTAAGTGCGTCGATGCGGCGCCCGCGCCATCAGCCAATGAATTGGCTTGATTCTATATGGGATTCAGACTATCGGCACACCCAGAGGGCGTTCTGACACGTAATTTTACACGTGAAATGCAGCCAAACCTTGCGAGAAAGAGCGCGCTTGCGAGACAGAAGAGACTGTGCACCAAACTGTGTAGCACACGCGCACGGCGGAGAGAGAGAGAGCGAGAGACCTTGTGTGTGTGCGTGTGTGCCTAATGAAGTTAGGCACCGAAATCAGGCACCGAAATTTTCGTTCTTATTCGGTCTGGTTACTACCGTTTACGTCGGAACCGGTTCCCTATTGGCACCGAGTTTCGGTACCCAACCCTAAATATAAATATATTTAATTTTAATTTATTCAAACCATTTCAATTAACAATAATGTGTTGATATAATTATTTAGTGATAATAACCTGCTGAAAACTGAATAAATCCTGAATTAATTAATTAGACTTGTTCTTTTTAAATATTAATATGATACATTTATTTTTATTTCAGTTTAGATTTTATTTTATTATTAGTTATTTATTTATTTATTTATTTTAGTGCATAAAATTTACTTGAAATTACTTTATTTGAAATTCTACTTTGGCAACTAATTGAAATAAGCTAAAAAAATAATAATTTTTATATTTTAATTTTATTTAAAATTAACAAAAATAGTGTTTTAACCGTTTTAATAGTGTTAGTTAGTGACAATAACCAGCTAAAAACTGAATATATCCTGAATTAATTACTCAATTATACTTGTTCTTTTAATGAATCGACTGGCAAATCCCTCTGAAAAGAAAGAAACGTTAAAATCTGAAGGTGCACATCATCTTTTTAAACCCCAAAGAAGGGAAATAAAGTGTCAGATAGAGATCAGCTGAGACCTCACGCCTTGATGTGTGTGTGTTCTTCTGTTAACACGGGTTTCCTCGGGCCAGAGACGCTTCCTTCCAGTGAACGCTGTCCTACTTCTGCGGGCCAAACTCGCAGCGCCACGATGAGATTAAACCCTGCGCCTCTGCCAGGAAAACATGTTCCCGACCCGAAGATCACGAGGAGCATCTTAACCCCGTGTGTGTGTGTGCAGGGATGTGGTCTCATACGTGAACATTCGAGTCATTGTTCGCTCTCGAAGCCTCTCTGCCATGGAGAAACCCTCGCAGCGGATGCGCAGGACCATTAACCGGACGCGAGGGAGTCATAAAGCCAGCAGACGCGGAGGAAGTTATTGATCATAAGGATGAAGAGCTTTAGTGCTGTAACATCAGTGAGCCGCCAGACTCATGTTCATACGTCCTGCTTCAGTCCTTCCTCAAGGTCCTTCAATGTTGTTGTAATGACAGACGGGTGGAATAACGTTCGTCTGAACAATGCTCTTGGATATTATCTATCAAATATTAGTCATCCTTATTTGTGCGATTTGTAAAAAGTACATAAACAAACAAATGTTTAGTTTCTGAATCAATTATCTCATATCTAAGCTTTTAATCATAGTGTTCTCTGATTGTTTATGTATATCATTTTCACTGTGGTGAAAATCACGTTTTTAATGTTGTTTATATGTCTATATAGTGTTTTTATAACACAAACCATGTGCAAATTCATAAGTCGACAGCATTGCTGAGTATTTCCTCCTTAAAACTGCTGTGAACCAAAGACAGTCTCAAAAACACGGTTTGAAATCGCTGGTGTTTCTGACGTCACAAACGACCTTGTAACCAATCAGATCAGCGTGTGATCGTCAACCAGTGGATCTCTGAGCTGAGTGAGTGAGTGGAGGCGGGGCTCATTTGCATATTCATAGAACCGCGTATACTAAATGAGGCAAGGGTGTCGAGTTACATTCAAGATATTTTAAGGCATGAAGATTTTTTTTTTCAAGGAAAAATGTTTAAATATGTCAAAAGATGAGTTTTAAGGGATACAATTATTGACTTCAGGGCGACTTTAAACGGTTTCTATAAGGAGGCCAAGGAACACAGGACATAAAATGCTAAGATCATGCTTAAAATATTAAAAGCATGCCTTAAAACCCCTTTATCACCACATTAATGTATCCTAGGTGGCATCTTATTATTGTGGATTATCTTTGTAATATGTTGTCATGCGGTCGCATTGTTTAGTGAGGGTGAAAAGGTCCGAGGTGCAATAAAACGAGAGCACAGATTAGAGCGCCACAGACGGTTCCGGTAGTAAAATCTCCATCCACTTTCTCTATAGGGAAATTGACTTTTAAGCAATAACTTAGAAATCTTTAAAGCCAGCCCTACTGTGAGCTAATTATGCCTCCGCTGAAGCCGTCAGCCCTCATTATTTAAACTTATTTTAAAAAGAAATCATGTTAAGAAGTGCAATTTGTGGTGACAAACTACATTACCCATAATGCTGTACAGCAAAGTACACCAATCAGAGAGTCTAAACAAGAAAAACACACCAAAATCTCTCGTCAGCTCCCATGAACAACGCAATCGTGTTGATCTTTCTATGATCTCAAAATACGGAAATATTTAAATAAATATTATGCATATATATATATATAATCAACATTTGCGATTAGTTTTATGCTTCTCCATCGTTTTTAATTTGTTTATGCTGTTTGCAATGCATCATGGGATTGTAGTTATTTCCCTCACTAAAGCCGTAAGTTCACAGTCTTGTACCTTTGTGATTTTGTCAGATCTTCAAATACTTAAAATAAACGTTTGTAATGTTGTGATTCTCCTCGTAGCTGATTGTCTTGGCTCATGGCTAATAACTTTTTTTAATGATATTGGTAATTAGCGTATAATTAAGGCATTTCTCTCTTTTTTGGGGGTATGTTGTTTTATATATTTTGTAAACAAACTATTTTTGTGAGTAATAATAAATGCAGTGTAATTAATAAAAAATAAAAAAAGCGTTTCTGCACAGAATTACCAATATGAACAAAACTTAATTTTCTAATAATATTTAATGTTGTATTGTTGTTGTTTTGTGTTGACCAATTCTAGTGTGTGTCTTCAGTATAGCAGTGAAGAAACTATGATGGGCTTGTGTAAACCTCGTCTATATTTTGGACACAAACTCTAATATGTGCCGCCGGGACGGTAAGTTGTCGATCCTTGTAGCTGAGAAGCACTGTGTGTGTGAGTGTGTGTCGTGATGATCTCACCTGTCTCTCACAGTAGGCCTTCATGAGTTTGCTGAGGGGTGTGTGTCTCTTGATTTTGAACTGGACCACGGACCCGTCCTGTCCCGCCACCTTCAGGTTGATGTGGTCGTTGTTCTCTGTCTTCACCCCCTCCTGAGAACACATGTGCGAATATGAGATATTTTACATCACTCTTCCTTGCATGTTTTAGTGCATCTCTTTTGTAACTATTAAGTGTAATTATGCATAATATATCGGACAATTTACACAGAAAATACTGTAAGATTCGAGACAATGTCTCATCTATAATCTATAGTTTGAAAGGAACTGTTTGTAGTTTGATGATTAAAACAGAGTGAATGTGAAAGGGAAAAAGCAACAGCTGTCATGTGATTATTGTGGCGAGTATAGAAACTGGTTTCATCCTTTAAAAGGAACCCGGGTATTAAGACTTATGCCTTACTAGATTACCGTTGCCCCAAAGTATACAGATATAATATAAAATTCACAAAATATCTCTTAGGGTACGTACACACGACACCATTGTCACAACGATCCACATTCACACGGATCCGCGAAAACGACTAAAACGCTGTATTCTGCTGCCAGACCACTAGATGGCGATGAAACACTATAGACTGAACACGTAATACACACGTGCATAACGTCATCGTCTTCAGAGACTTGTGTTGTTGTTGTTTACACAGAGACCGATTTCAAAAACTTGCACTTTGAAACCCGTTTTCAGGCACTCAAAACGCTGTTGTCGTGTAAACGGACGGCCAAAATGCATAAAAAGTTGTACGTTTTTTAGTTGAAAACAGTGTTGTGTAAACAGCTGTTATATATTTTTTTTTTTAAGTTGACATTGCAATGCATTCTGGGTAGTAAGCTGTAAGTATCAAATGGTTGCACCGATCTCGGCTCCGTTATCTTGATCCCACTGTTACACAAAAATATAATCTGTTCGACCTTTTCAATTTGAGCCAGAGCACAAAATTAGCGAGGATGAAAAGTCGTTCAATATCGATTCAATCAAAATGAAGGTGATCGGAGGCGAGAGGTGAGGCAAAATGGATGGTGTATCTGTGGCTATTGCTCGCCGATGCTAACCGAGAGAGAGAGAGAGAGAGAGTTTCAATGTCTACCAGGGTGGCATCTAGCGTTTCTTGTCTCCTGCGACATATTTAAACGTTTTTTCCGTGAACATTTTTTTGTCATGCCTTAAAATAGCTTGAATGTAACTCTACATTAGTCCCGCCTCCATTCACTCACACAGCTCAGAGATCCACTGGATGACGATCACTACAAACTACAAGGTAGTTTGTGACGTCAGAAACACCAGCGATTTCAAGCCGTGTTTTTGAGACTGTCTTTGATTCACTGCAATTTTAAGGAGAAAATACTCAGCAATGCTGTCGACTTGTGAATTTATTTGCAGTTGATTTGTCATAAGCATATTAAAAACACCACATATAGGGCCTAAACAACATTCAAAACTTGATTTTCACCACAGGGGGACTTTAATACCCGGGGGTTACTTTTAACTATTTGAACTGCACACAATTTGATGTGGGTTTTTAATTAAACGAAAATGAATGTGATAAATTCTCTTTCATGTGTCACACTCAGTTCAGTTTACTTTATGTCTTTTACATTTGTAAATGTATTGCAGTAATACACAGACTCGTGCATGTTCATCTTTGTGGTGTTATTTGTGGCTTTATTGGCAGTGTTGTGTTTGAGTTGCTGTGCTTCACGTGATGGATGCTCACATTTGAACCACATCATCAGCTCAAACCAACAGAAAACTACTTTCCATCAGGTCTCAGACAGCAAATACTCGGCACACACATAGTACACATGTATTAGGAATATATGTCTGATATTAGATCATTTCTCCTCGTTATTTTAATTTGAATGCGCCTGTGTGTGTCGCGCGCGGTGCGAGCTCGCCACGCGCGTTCACACGTCTTCTTCCGGTGTCTCTGAGGCGGCAGTTACAGGATTTATCCACTAAGCGCGATATTTCACATTAAATATAAAACCATCTGTGTCCTCCCATGTTTTCACAATCCCTCGCACGACTTAAACTGTGACTAACAATAAATAATCCCTTCATTTTTAAACGCCACTCACCTTGGGTTTCTCGTCGGCCATGGTTTTTGTATTTGCGCTTCTCTACGCCGCCACACAAAGAATCCGCGGCGACGCGCACGTCCGCGCCCCCGATTAAAAACAGACCCTGCGTGCGCGGTCACGAGCAGCGCGTCCGTTCTCCGCGCTCTGTCGCGATAGGCCAGAGCAGGTCACATGCATCGTGTGATGCGCGACGATGATGTAATGCGCGAGACCAGGGAGCCGGGGAAACATGCACGCGCATTCGTGCACGTTATCTCGGAAAAAAAAAAACGTTGGAGCAAATATGAATATAAATGACACAAAACGATGATTATTTTATAGTAAATATCACATATAATCAGATACACGACAGGGAATCCATAATAAGGGCGTACATCGAGTATTGTGTTGTTTCTGAGGGAAAAATGATCCACTTCTCCTCTCACTGGAGTGGGAAGGGAAGCCATTTTGTTCTTTATGTAATTCACAGATCAAGCTCAACGTACCGCAGCCATTATTTATTAATAATTCAAAACGACTGTGAGAAAAAGGCCTACACTACAACAAACATAATTAAAACCTTTCTTGTGGTCATTTTATACCAGTAAATATATTAGGGCCATATAAAACAGTTTATTTTTACAAAGAAACATTACATGAGTAAAGAAATCAGGTCAAGCTTTAAAATCACAAAAAAATCCATAATTACACCATAGTTTAAAAGGAATACCATTAAAAGCAAGTGTTTACAAACCCTGGCCCTAATATAAAAGCAATATTTTAAGCTAGAACACTTTTTATAATAACATTGATTAAAACATGGATTTTTTTTTTGCACTATATATAGGGATGCACGATATATCGGCCATTGTATAGGTATCGGTTGATATATGTACATTTTTTATGTTATCGTTATCTACCCGATAAGAAAATTTGTCCTTTATATTAAAGCCGATAAATAATGGCTTATTTCCTTCGGCTGAGACATTTAAGATGCGCACTGTTCAACATGAGGGTTTTGAATTGCTTGAAATATGATTGGAATCACTTAAAAAAATAAAAATACAGTAAGGTGCAACATGTGCAGCGCAATTAAGTCTGTCATCGGCTACATAAAATTACAATGAGAAGATTGTGTGTTTGTGACATGGCTTTTAATGATGAGACTTTTGTTTTTGTAATCAGGCTGTCAAAAATTATGTACAAATTTGATTTAGATTTATTGGCGAATTACAGTTATTGGCTTTCAAATATAAGGAATCATCAGTTATCGGCCAAAATGTTCAAATATCGCATCCATATAATTCTTATCAGATGTGAATAGCTAGAATTGTCATCGGACCACTGAAAATCCTTTAGAGAACAACAACATGTGCGATTTGTAAATATATAAAAAAAAAAAAACGAAAGTCTTATTTTACTAATTTATTCTTCATCTTTATGAAAATATGACAACCATTTGTGATTGGTATTGCTATTAAACACTACTGATAATTCTCAAACAATGTTTCCTTATAATAACAACAACCATATAATTTGAAACCAATATAAACAGTGCATTATTTATATTTAATTGTCGATTAGTGTTTTACTCAGGCGTTCAGTGCGTCGTACTAACCGCGCAGGCTTCAGGGGTCCTTCAGGCTCATGGCGCTCGATTCTGAGCACTGAACGTATTGAATGTTGTCCAGATCATAAAGCTGTGTAAAGTCATATTTTTCACTGTTATTCAGGAGGATTTAATATTTCCGGATGATGGAGGAGGTGGACGTGGAGCCCAGTCCCACGGTACGTGCTGATTTATACAGTTTCTTCAGTGTATATGATGATTAATATATACGATACAAGTATATGTGAAGAATACACATGTGGTGTTGCCATAGTATCTGAAGGTAGTATTACTTAATTATCATATACCATGGTACTCCATAGTATTTCAATAAGTAGGTATATACTTATATACACTATGGAACTCCATTATCATAAGTAGGCTACCATGGTATATATGTATTGTATAAACTGATATAAACTGTTTTATTCTTATATATTACTGAATGGTCGTGCTGTTTGTTCATTTGTTTTTCTGGCAGTTGATTCCCGGCGCTGGATTTCATCAGAGACACTTGGGTTTTGAATGGGGTCCTGGAGATCTGTTAGTCTATGAGACAAACTACAAACTACAAGGTATTAATAATAACATCATCCACACTGGATTCTGGAAAGTGTGTGTGTGTGTGTGTGTGTGTGAGTGAAAGAGCCATCATAAACCCTGTCAAAGGTGTGTGTTCCCGCTCAGGTCCGAAGTCTGCGAGCTCTCCGTTCGTCCACATCGTGAGGAAAGATGAAGATATCTGCTCCCCCATCCTGCGTAAGCTCTTCAACGAGTCCCATCTCATCTTCGTGGGCCTGCAGAAAATCAAAGAGGACGTCCCGAGCAAAAACAAGAAGACGCAGTGAGTCCTCAGACCTGAAGCGAGTGTGTCCTCCTGGTGTGTGTTTGTGATGTGTCATTGTTTCCCGCAGGTTCGTGAGCATCAGTAAGAACTACAGGTCTGTGATCAGAGCCTGTATGGAGGAGCTTCAGCAGAACGCAGGTAAGCGGTCACGTGACGCACGCATCACGCATGAGGAGGATGATGATGCGTTTGATCAGCTGATCACGCTCTGTTTCTCTCCCCAGTTTCAGCACAAGAGGGGTCTTCAGCGTCCCAGTATGGAGATCAGGTACATGATGACGTTTTTCACACTAACTAATGAATAACTCACTAACTAATGACAATTATTGTAATGTTTAATTGTCTGATAAATGATGTGCGGAACCAGTATTTCGATGTTAGTTTCATTCTAAGTAAAACTATTTAAAAACATTTTCGTTCATTGAAATAAAGTGTAAATATTAGATGAGAAAAAATAGAAATGTTGCATTGGTATCTAACTGGAATTTACTATAATACTAAAATTACTAAAACTGAAATAAAAATTAATGGAAATATGAAAAAATGACAAACACATAAAATAAATGATTATTAAAACTATAAATTGAAACCTGAAAATCTAATCTTCTAATTGTATATGCTTTAAGTAATCATTAGATTACAAAACATATTCATAATACTATAATACTATATTAATATTACTAAAGTAACACTAATTTCTATTTATTTTATATGCATTATTTTGTAAAGATGAATTAATCATTAATTACAAAAATATTAATGCTATAATAGTATATTAATATTACTAAAGTAACACTATTTTTCTAATTATTGTATAGTATTTTCTATAAAGATAAATTAATTATTAGATTACAAAATATTAATAACACTACTATAATAGTATATGAATATTATTAAAATAACACTAATTTCTAATGATTTTAAATGGTTTGTTTTATAAAAATAAATTAATCATTAGATTACAAAAATATTAAATACTATAATAGTATATTTATATTACTAAAATAACACACATTTTCTAAATATTTCATAAACTGTATTTGATAAAAACATTAATCATTAGATTACGATTATAAATACATAATATGTATTCATTCTGCATATTTGTAAATTGATAATAATAAATTGATTAAAAATGAAATAAGTGTTTATACAAGTAAAAATGTCTGTGATTTTTCATCAGTGTTTCTGCTGACATATTATTATTGTTCTTTTGCTCATGTGACATTTATTATGATCTAATCAAACCCGGATGGATACAATCTTTCTGCCGACATAATAAATGTCAAATATAATATTAAATCAGAATTAAGATGCTGATGTAATCAAGCGCTGATGGGTCTTCCGAGGGAATAGTGTGTTTGACTGAAGTGAGTGCTGGTCTCTGCAGGTGTCGATCCTCCTGGCCATCGAGCTGATCTGGAACCTGTGTGAGGTGCTGTTCATCGATGCTTCTCCAGGTACTGGCGCCTGCGCTGTCAGAGGCTGAAAGGAAATGAAGAGCCACACACACCTGTATATTAAACTCTTTATATTTTAGGTAGACTCGGGTACATTACAACAGAATCCAACTCTATATTTCAAATGCGTAACAATCCATAGACAGGATTTTGATGCAAGAAAATCGCCCACATTTTAAAAAACAATTAATCAAAAAATTGGTTGTGATGAGTGTTGTTTTGTTGTTGTGTAGCCGGGTCTCTGCTGCTGATGATGAGTGTGTTGTGTTGTTGTGTAGCCGGGTCTCTGCTGCTGATGACGAGTGTGTTGTGTTGTTGTGTAGCCGGGTCTCTGCTGCTGATGACGAGTGTGTTGTGTGTTGTTGTGTAGCCGGGTCTCTGCTGCTGATGACGAGTGTGTTGTGTTGTTGTGTAGCCGGGTCTCTGCTGCTGATGACGAGTGTGTTGTGTGTTGTGTTGTTGTGTAGCCGGGTCTCTGCTGCTGATGACGAGTGTGTTGTGTTGTTGTGTAGCCGGGTCTCTGCTGCTGATGACGAGTGTGTTGTGTTGTTGTGTAGCCGGGTCTCTGCTGCTGATGATGAGTGTGTTGTGTTGTTGTGTAGCCGGGTCTCTGCTGCTGATGACGAGTGTGTTGTGTTGTTGTGTAGCCGGGTCTCTGCTGCTGATGACGAGTGTGTTGTGTTGTTGTGTAGCCGGGTCTCTGCTGCTGATGACGAGTGTGTTGTGTTGTGTTGTTGTGTAGCCGGGTCTCTGCTGCTGATGACGAGTGTGTTGTGTTGTTGTGTAGCCGGGTCTCTGCTGCTGATGACGAGTGTGTTGTGTTGTTGTGTAGCCGGGTCTCTGCTGCTGATGATGAGTGTGTTGTGTTGTGTTGTTGTGTAGCCGGGTCTCTGCTGCTGATGACGAGTGTGTTGTGTTGTTGTGTAGCCGGGTCTCTGCTGCTGATGACGAGTGTGTTGTGTTGTTGTGTAGCCGGGTCTCTGCTGCTGATGACGAGTGTGTTGTGTTGTTGTGTAGCCGGGTCTCTGCTGCTGATGACGAGTGTGTTGTGTTGTGTTGTTGTGTAGCCGGGTCTCTGCTGCTGATGACGAGTGTGTTGTGTTGTTGTGTAGCCGGGTCTCTGCTGCTGATGACGAGTGTGTTGTGTTGTGTGTTGTGTTGTGTAGCCGGGTCTCTGCTGCTGATGATGAGTGTGTTGTTGTGTTGTTGTGTAGCCGGGTCTCTGCTGCTGATGACGAGTATGTTGTGTTGTTGTGTAGCCGGGTCTCTGCTGCTGATGACGAGTGTGTTGTGTTGTTGTGTAGCCGGATCTCTGCTGCTGATGACGAGTGTGTTGTGTTGTTGTGTAGCCGGGTCTCTGCTGCTGATGATGAGTGTGTTGTGTTGTTGTGTAGCCGGGTCTCTGCTGCTGATGACGAGTGTGTTGTGTTGTTGTGTAGCCGGGTCTCTGCTGCTGATGACGAGTGTGTTGTGTTGTTGTGTAGCCGGGTCTCTGCTGCTGATGACGAGTGTGTTGTGTTGTTGTGTAGCCGGGTCTCTGCTGCTGATGACGAGTGTGTTGTGTTGTGTTGTTGTGTAGCCGGGTCTCTGCTGCTGATGACGAGTGTGTTGTGTTGTTGTGTAGCCGGGTCTCTGCTGCTGCTGATGAGTGTGTTGTTTGTTGTTGTGTAGCCGGGTCTCTGCTGCTGATGACGAGTGTGTTGTGTTGTTGTGTAGCCGGGTCTCTGCTGCTGATGATGAGTGTGTTGTGTTGTTGTGTAGCCGGGTCTCTGCTGCTGATGACGAGTGTGTTGTGTTGTTGTGTAGCCGGGTCTCTGCTGCTGATGACGAGTGTGTTGTGTTGTTGTGTAGCCGGGTCTCTGCTGCTGATGACGAGTGTGTTGTGTTGTTGTGTAGCCGGGTCTCTGCTGCTGATGACGAGTGTGTTGTGTTGTTGTGTAGCCGGGTCTCTGCTGCTGATGACGAGTGTGTTGTGTTGTGTTGTTGTGTAGCCGGGTCTCTGCTGCTGATGACGAGTGTGTTGTGTTGTTGTGTAGCCGGGTCTCTGCTGCTGATGATGAGTGTGTTGTGTTGTTGTGTAGCCGGGTCTCTGCTGCTGATGACGAGTGTGTTGTTGTGTTGTGTTGTTGTGTAGCTGGGTCTCTGCTGCTGATGACGAGTGTGTTGTTGTGTTGTGTTGTTGTGTAGCCGGGTCTCTGCTGCTGATGACGAGTGTGTTGTGTTGTTGTGTAGCCGGGTCTCTGCTGCTGATGACGAGTGTGTTGTGTTGTGTGTTGTTGTGTAGCCGGGTCTCTGCTGCTGATGACGAGTGTGTTGTGTTGTTGTGTAGCCGGGTCTCTGCTGCTGATGACGAGTGTGTTGTGTTGTGTGTTGTTGTGTAGCCGGGTCTCTGCTGCTGATGACGAGTGTGTTGTGTTGTTGTGTAGCCGGGTCTCTGCTGCTGATGACGAGTGTGTTGTGTTGTTGTGTAGCCGGGTCTCTGCTGCTGATGACGAGTGTGTTGTGTTGTGTTGTTGTGTAGCCGGGTCTCTGCTGCTGATGACGAGTGTGTTGTGTTGTTGTGTAGCCGGGTCTCTGCTGCTGATGACGAGTGTGTTGTGTTGTTGTGTAGCCGGGTCTCTGCTGCTGATGACGAGTGTGTTGTGTTGTGTTGTTGTGTAGCCGGGTCTCTGCTGCTGATGACGAGTGTGTTGTGTTGTTGTGTAGCCGGGTCTCTGCTGCTGCTGATGACGAGTGTGTTGTTGTGTTGTGTTGTTGTGTAGCCGGGTCTCTGCTGCTGATGACGAGTGTGTTGTGTTGTTGTGTAGCCGGGTCTCTGCTGCTGATGACGAGTGTGTTGTGTTGTTGTGTAGCCGGGTCTCTGCTGCTGATGACGAGTGTGTTGTGTTGTTGTGTAGCCGGGTCTCTGCTGCTGATGACGAGTGTGTTGTGTTGTGTTGTTGTGTAGCCGGGTCTCTGCTGCTGATGACGAGTGTGTTATGTTGTTGTGTAGCCGGGTCTCTGCTGCTGATGATGAGTGTGTTGTGTGTTGTTGTGTAGCCGGGTCTCTGCTGCTGATGACGAGTGTGTTGTGTGTTGTTGTGTAGCCGGGTCTCTGCTGCTGATGATGAGTGTGTTGTGTTGTGTTGTTGTGTAGCCGGGTCTCTGCTGCTGCTGATGAGTGTGTTGTTTGTTGTTGTGTAGCCGGGTCTCTGCTGCTGCTGATGAGTGTGTTGTGTTGTGTAGCCGGGTCTCTGCTGCTGCTGATGAGTGTGTTGTGTTGTGTTGTTGTGTAGCCGGGTCTCTGCTCCTGATGACGAGTGTGTTGTTGTGTTGTGTTGTTGTGTAGCCGGGTCTCTGCTGCTGATGACGAGTGTGTTGTTGTGTAGCCGGGTCTCTGCTGCTGATGACGAGTGTGTTGTTGTGTTGTGTTGTGTTGTTGTGTAGCCGGGTCTCTGCTGCTGATGACAAGTCTGTTGTGTTGTTGTGTAGCCGGGTCTCTGCTGCTGATGACGAGTGTGTTGTTGTGTTGTTGTGTAGCCGGGTCTCTGCTGCTGATGACGAGTGTGTTGTTGTTTTGTGTTGTTGTGTAGCCGGGTCTCTGCTGCTGATGACGAGTGTGTTGTTGTGTGGTGTTGTTGTGTAGCCGGGTCTCTGCTGCTGATGACGAGTGTGTTGTGTGTTGTGTTGTGTAGCCGGGTCTCTGCTGCTGATGATGAGTGTGTTGTTGTGTTGTTGTGTAGCCGGGTCTCTGCTGCTGATGACGAGTATGTTGTGTTGTTGTGTAGCCGGGTCTCTGCTGCTGATGACGAGTGTGTTGTGTTGTTGTGTAGCCGGATCTCTGCTGCTGATGACGAGTGTGTTGTGTTGTTGTGTAGCCGGGTCTCTGCTGCTGATGATGAGTGTGTTGTGTTGTTGTGTAGCCGGGTCTCTGCTGCTGATGACGAGTGTGTTGTGTTGTTGTGTAGCCGGGTCTCTGCTGCTGATGACGAGTGTGTTGTGTTGTTGTGTAGCCGGGTCTCTGCTGCTGATGACGAGTGTGTTGTGTTGTGTTGTTGTGTAGCCGGGTCTCTGCTGCTGATGACGAGTGTGTTGTGTTGTTGTGTAGCCGGGTCTCTGCTGCTGCTGATGAGTGTGTTGTTTGTTGTTGTGTAGCCGGGTTTCTGCTGCTGATGACGAGTGTGTTGTGTTGTTGTGTAGCCGGGTCTCTACTGCTGATGATGAGTGTGTTGTGTTGTTGTGTAGCCGGGTCTCTGCTGCTGATGACGAGTGTGTTGTGTTGTTGTGTAGCCGGGTCTCTGCTGCTGATGACGAGTGTGTTGTGTTGTTGTGTAGCCGGGTCTCTGCTGCTGATGACGAGTGTGTTGTGTTGTTGTGTAGCCGGGTCTCTGCTGCTGATGACAAGTGTGTTGTGTTGTTGTGTAGCCGGGTCTCTGCTGCTGATGACGAGTGTGTTGTGTTGTTGTGTAGCCGGGTCTCTGCTGCTGATGACGAGTGTGTTGTGTTGTTGTGTAGCCGGGTCTCTGCTGCTGATGACGAGTGTGTTGTGTTGTGTTGTTGTGTAGCCGGGTCTCTGCTGCTGATGACGAGTGTGTTGTTGTGTTGTGTTGTTGTGTAGCTGGGTCTCTGCTGCTGATGACGAGTGTGTTGTTGTGTTGTGTGTTGTTGTGTAGCCGGGTCTCTGCTGCTGATGACGAGTCTGTTGTGTTGTTGTGTAGCCGGGTCTCTGCTGCTGATGACGAGTGTGTTGTGTTGTTGTGTAGCCGGGTCTCTGCTGCTGATGACGAGTGTGTTGTGTTGTGTTGTGTTGTTGTGTAGCCGGGTCTCTGCTGCTGATGACGAGTGTGTTGTTGTGTTGTGTTGTGTTGTTGTGTAGCCGGGTCTCTGCTGCTGATGACAAGTCTGTTGTGTTGTTGTGTAGCCGGGTCTCTGCTGCTGATGACGAGTGTGTTGTTGTGTTGTTGTGTAGCCGGGTCTCTGCTGCTGATGACGAGTGTGTTGTTGTATTGTGTTGTTGTGTAGCCGGGTCTCTGCTGCTGATGACGAGTGTGTTGTTGTGTTGTGTTGTTGTGTAGCCGGGTCTCTGCTGCTGATGACGAGTGTGTTGTGTTGTGTGTTGTGTTGTGTAGCCGGGTCTCTGCTGCTGATGATGAGTGTGTTGTTGTGTAGCCGGGTCTCTGCTGCTGATGACGAGTATGTTGTGTTGTTGTGTAGCCGGGTCTCTGCTGCTGATGACGAGTGTGTTGTGTTGTTGTGTAGCCGGATCTCTGCTGCTGATGACGAGTGTGTTGTGTTGTTGTGTAGCCGGGTCTCTGCTGCTGATGATGAGTGTGTTGTGTTGTTGTGTAGCCGGGTCTCTGCTGCTGATGACGAGTGTGTTGTGTTGTTGTGTAGCCGGGTCTCTGCTGCTGATGACGAGTGTGTTGTGTTGTTGTGTAGCCGGGTCTCTGCTGCTGATGACGAGTGTGTTGTGTTGTGTTGTTGTGTAGCCGGGTCTCTGCTGCTGATGACGAGTGTGTTGTGTTGTTGTGTAGCCGGGTCTCTGCTGCTGCTGATGAGTGTGTTGTTTGTTGTTGTGTAGCCGGGTTTCTGCTGCTGATGACGAGTGTGTTGTGTTGTTGTGTAGCCGGGTCTCTGCTGCTGATGATGAGTGTGTTGTGTTGTTGTGTAGCCGGGTCTCTGCTGCTGATGACGAGTGTGTTGTGTTGTTGTGTAGCCGGGTCTCTGCTGCTGATGACGAGTGTGTTGTGTTGTTGTGTAGCCGGGTCTCTGCTGCTGATGACGAGTGTGTTGTGTTGTTGTGTAGCCGGGTCTCTGCTGCTGATGACGAGTGTGTTGTGTTGTTGTGTAGCTGGGTCTCTGCTGCTGATGACGAGTGTGTTGTGTTGTTGTGTAGCCGGGTCTCTGCTGCTGATGATGAGTGTGTTGTGTTGTGTTGTTGTGTAGCCGGGTCTCTGCTGCTGATGACGAGTGTGTTGTTGTGTTGTGTTGTTGTGTAGCTGGGTCTCTGCTGCTGATGACGAGTGTGTTGTTGTGTTGTGTTGTTGTGTAGCCGGGTCTCTGCTGCTGATGACGAGTGTGTTGTGTTGTTGTGTAGCCGGGTCTCTGCTGCTGATGACGAGTGTGTTGTGTTGTGTGTTGTTGTGTAGCCGGGTCTCTGCTGCTGATGACGAGTGTGTTGTGTTGTTGTGTAGCCGGGTCTCTGCTGCTGATGACGAGTGTGTTGTGTTGTGTGTTGTTGTGTAGCCGGGTCTCTGCTGCTGATGACGAGTGTGTTGTGTTGTTGTGTAGCCGGGTCTCTGCTGCTGATGACGAGTGTGTTGTGTTGTGTGTTGTTGTGTAGCCGGGTCTCTGCTGCTGATGACGAGTGTGTTGTGTTGTTGTGTAGCCGGGTCTCTGCTGCTGATGACGAGTGTGTTGTGTTGTTGTGTAGCCGGGTCTCTGCTGCTGATGACGAGTGTGTTGTGTTGTGTTGTTGTGTAGCCGGGTCTCTGCTGCTGATGACGAGTGTGTTGTGTTGTTGTGTAGCCGGGTCTCTGCTGCTGATGACGAGTGTGTTGTGTTGTTGTGTAGCCGGGTCTCTGCTGCTGATGACGAGTGTGTTGTGTTGTGTTGTTGTGTAGCCGGGTCTCTGCTGCTGATGACGAGTGTGTTGTGTTGTTGTGTAGCCGGGTCTCTGCTGCTGCTGATGACGAGTGTGTTGTTGTGTTGTGTTGTTGTGTAGCCGGGTCTCTGCTGCTGATGACGAGTGTGTTGTGTTGTTGTGTAGCCGGGTCTCTGCTGCTGATGACGAGTGTGTTGTGTTGTTGTGTAGCCGGGTCTCTGCTGCTGATGACGAGTGTGTTGTGTTGTTGTGTAGCCGGGTCTCTGCTGCTGATGACGAGTGTGTTGTGTTGTGTTGTTGTGTAGCCGGGTCTCTGCTGCTGATGACGAGTGTGTTATGTTGTTGTGTAGCCGGGTCTCTGCTGCTGATGATGAGTGTGTTGTGTGTTGTTGTGTAGCCGGGTCTCTGCTGCTGATGACGAGTGTGTTGTGTGTTGTTGTGTAGCCGGGTCTCTGCTGCTGATGATGAGTGTGTTGTGTTGTGTTGTTGTGTAGCCGGGTCTCTGCTGCTGCTGATGAGTGTGTTGTTTGTTGTTGTGTAGCCGGGTCTCTGCTGCTGCTGATGAGTGTGTTGTGTTGTGTAGCCGGGTCTCTGCTGCTGCTGATGAGTGTGTTGTGTTGTGTTGTTGTGTAGCCGGGTCTCTGCTCCTGATGACGAGTGTGTTGTTGTGTTGTGTTGTTGTGTAGCCGGGTCTCTGCTGCTGATGACGAGTGTGTTGTTGTGTAGCCGGGTCTCTGCTGCTGATGACGAGTGTGTTGTTGTGTTGTGTTGTGTTGTTGTGTAGCCGGGTCTCTGCTGCTGATGACAAGTCTGTTGTGTTGTTGTGTAGCCGGGTCTCTGCTGCTGATGACGAGTGTGTTGTTGTGTTGTTGTGTAGCCGGGTCTCTGCTGCTGCTGATGACGAGTGTGTTGTTGTGTTGTGTTGTTGTGTAGCCGGGTCTCTGCTGCTGATGACGAGTGTGTTGTGTTGTTGTGTAGCCGGGTCTCTGCTGCTGATGACGAGTGTGTTGTGTTGTTGTGTAGCCGGGTCTCTGCTGCTGATGACGAGTGTGTTGTGTTGTTGTGTAGCCGGGTCTCTGCTGCTGATGACGAGTGTGTTGTGTTGTGTTGTTGTGTAGCCGGGTCTCTGCTGCTGATGATGAGTGTGTTGTTGTGTTGTTGTGTAGCCGGGTCTCTGCTGCTGATGACGAGTATGTTGTGTTGTTGTGTAGCCGGGTCTCTGCTGCTGATGACGAGTGTGTTGTGTTGTTGTGTAGCCGGATCTCTGCTGCTGATGACGAGTGTGTTGTGTTGTTGTGTAGCCGGGTCTCTGCTGCTGATGATGAGTGTGTTGTGTTGTTGTGTAGCCGGGTCTCTGCTGCTGATGACGAGTGTGTTGTGTTGTTGTGTAGCCGGGTCTCTGCTGCTGATGACGAGTGTGTTGTGTTGTTGTGTAGCCGGGTCTCTGCTGCTGATGACGAGTGTGTTGTGTTGTGTTGTTGTGTAGCCGGGTCTCTGCTGCTGATGACGAGTGTGTTGTGTTGTTGTGTAGCCGGGTCTCTGCTGCTGCTGATGAGTGTGTTGTTTGTTGTTGTGTAGCCGGGTTTCTGCTGCTGATGACGAGTGTGTTGTGTTGTTGTGTAGCCGGGTCTCTACTGCTGATGATGAGTGTGTTGTGTTGTTGTGTAGCCGGGTCTCTGCTGCTGATGACGAGTGTGTTGTGTTGTTGTGTAGCCGGGTCTCTGCTGCTGATGACGAGTGTGTTGTGTTGTTGTGTAGCCGGGTCTCTGCTGCTGATGACGAGTGTGTTGTGTTGTTGTGTAGCCGGGTCTCTGCTGCTGATGACAAGTGTGTTGTGTTGTTGTGTAGCCGGGTCTCTGCTGCTGATGACGAGTGTGTTGTGTTGTTGTGTAGCCGGGTCTCTGCTGCTGATGACGAGTGTGTTGTGTTGTTGTGTAGCCGGGTCTCTGCTGCTGATGACGAGTGTGTTGTGTTGTGTTGTTGTGTAGCCGGGTCTCTGCTGCTGATGACGAGTGTGTTGTTGTGTTGTGTTGTTGTGTAGCTGGGTCTCTGCTGCTGATGACGAGTGTGTTGTTGTGTTGTGTGTTGTTGTGTAGCCGGGTCTCTGCTGCTGATGACGAGTCTGTTGTGTTGTTGTGTAGCCGGGTCTCTGCTGCTGATGACGAGTGTGTTGTGTTGTTGTGTAGCCGGGTCTCTGCTGCTGATGACGAGTGTGTTGTGTTGTGTTGTGTTGTTGTGTAGCCGGGTCTCTGCTGCTGATGACGAGTGTGTTGTTGTGTTGTGTTGTGTTGTTGTGTAGCCGGGTCTCTGCTGCTGATGACAAGTCTGTTGTGTTGTTGTGTAGCCGGGTCTCTGCTGCTGATGACGAGTGTGTTGTTGTGTTGTTGTGTAGCCGGGTCTCTGCTGCTGATGACGAGTGTGTTGTTGTATTGTGTTGTTGTGTAGCCGGGTCTCTGCTGCTGATGACGAGTGTGTTGTTGTGTTGTGTTGTTGTGTAGCCGGGTCTCTGCTGCTGATGACGAGTGTGTTGTGTTGTGTGTTGTGTTGTGTAGCCGGGTCTCTGCTGCTGATGATGAGTGTGTTGTTGTGTAGCCGGGTCTCTGCTGCTGATGACGAGTATGTTGTGTTGTTGTGTAGCCGGGTCTCTGCTGCTGATGACGAGTGTGTTGTGTTGTTGTGTAGCCGGATCTCTGCTGCTGATGACGAGTGTGTTGTGTTGTTGTGTAGCCGGGTCTCTGCTGCTGATGATGAGTGTGTTGTGTTGTTGTGTAGCCGGGTCTCTGCTGCTGATGACGAGTGTGTTGTGTTGTTGTGTAGCCGGGTCTCTGCTGCTGATGACGAGTGTGTTGTGTTGTTGTGTAGCCGGGTCTCTGCTGCTGATGACGAGTGTGTTGTGTTGTTGTGTAGCCGGGTCTCTGCTGCTGATGACGAGTGTGTTGTGTTGTGTAGCCGGGTCTCTGCTGCTGCTGATGAGTGTGTTGTGTTGTGTTGTTGTGTAGCCGGGTCTCTGCTCCTGATGACGAGTGTGTTGTTGTGTTGTGTTGTTGTGTAGCCGGGTCTCTGCTGCTGATGACGAGTGTGTTGTTGTGTAGCCGGGTCTCTGCTGCTGATGACGAGTGTGTTGTTGTGTTGTGTTGTGTTGTTGTGTAGCCGGGTCTCTGCTGCTGATGACAAGTCTGTTGTGTTGTTGTGTAGCCGGGTCTCTGCTGCTGATGACGAGTGTGTTGTTGTGTTGTTGTGTAGCCGGGTCTCTGCTGCTGCTGATGACGAGTGTGTTGTTGTGTTGTGTTGTTGTGTAGCCGGGTCTCTGCTGCTGATGACGAGTGTGTTGTGTTGTTGTGTAGCCGGGTCTCTGCTGCTGATGACGAGTGTGTTGTGTTGTTGTGTAGCCGGGTCTCTGCTGCTGATGACGAGTGTGTTGTGTTGTTGTGTAGCCGGGTCTCTGCTGCTGATGACGAGTGTGTTGTGTTGTGTTGTTGTGTAGCCGGGTCTCTGCTGCTGATGATGAGTGTGTTGTTGTGTTGTTGTGTAGCCGGGTCTCTGCTGCTGATGACGAGTATGTTGTGTTGTTGTGTAGCCGGGTCTCTGCTGCTGATGACGAGTGTGTTGTGTTGTTGTGTAGCCGGATCTCTGCTGCTGATGACGAGTGTGTTGTGTTGTTGTGTAGCCGGGTCTCTGCTGCTGATGATGAGTGTGTTGTGTTGTTGTGTAGCCGGGTCTCTGCTGCTGATGACGAGTGTGTTGTGTTGTTGTGTAGCCGGGTCTCTGCTGCTGATGACGAGTGTGTTGTGTTGTTGTGTAGCCGGGTCTCTGCTGCTGATGACGAGTGTGTTGTGTTGTGTTGTTGTGTAGCCGGGTCTCTGCTGCTGATGACGAGTGTGTTGTGTTGTTGTGTAGCCGGGTCTCTGCTGCTGCTGATGAGTGTGTTGTTTGTTGTTGTGTAGCCGGGTTTCTGCTGCTGATGACGAGTGTGTTGTGTTGTTGTGTAGCCGGGTCTCTACTGCTGATGATGAGTGTGTTGTGTTGTTGTGTAGCCGGGTCTCTGCTGCTGATGACGAGTGTGTTGTGTTGTTGTGTAGCCGGGTCTCTGCTGCTGATGACGAGTGTGTTGTGTTGTTGTGTAGCCGGGTCTCTGCTGCTGATGACGAGTGTGTTGTGTTGTTGTGTAGCCGGGTCTCTGCTGCTGATGACAAGTGTGTTGTGTTGTTGTGTAGCCGGGTCTCTGCTGCTGATGACGAGTGTGTTGTGTTGTTGTGTAGCCGGGTCTCTGCTGCTGATGACGAGTGTGTTGTGTTGTTGTGTAGCCGGGTCTCTGCTGCTGATGACGAGTGTGTTGTGTTGTGTTGTTGTGTAGCCGGGTCTCTGCTGCTGATGACGAGTGTGTTGTTGTGTTGTGTTGTTGTGTAGCTGGGTCTCTGCTGCTGATGACGAGTGTGTTGTTGTGTTGTGTGTTGTTGTGTAGCCGGGTCTCTGCTGCTGATGACGAGTCTGTTGTGTTGTTGTGTAGCCGGGTCTCTGCTGCTGATGACGAGTGTGTTGTGTTGTTGTGTAGCCGGGTCTCTGCTGCTGATGACGAGTGTGTTGTGTTGTGTTGTGTTGTTGTGTAGCCGGGTCTCTGCTGCTGATGACGAGTGTGTTGTTGTGTTGTGTTGTGTTGTTGTGTAGCCGGGTCTCTGCTGCTGATGACAAGTCTGTTGTGTTGTTGTGTAGCCGGGTCTCTGCTGCTGATGACGAGTGTGTTGTTGTGTTGTTGTGTAGCCGGGTCTCTGCTGCTGATGACGAGTGTGTTGTTGTATTGTGTTGTTGTGTAGCCGGGTCTCTGCTGCTGATGACGAGTGTGTTGTTGTGTTGTGTTGTTGTGTAGCCGGGTCTCTGCTGCTGATGACGAGTGTGTTGTGTTGTGTGTTGTGTTGTGTAGCCGGGTCTCTGCTGCTGATGATGAGTGTGTTGTTGTGTAGCCGGGTCTCTGCTGCTGATGACGAGTATGTTGTGTTGTTGTGTAGCCGGGTCTCTGCTGCTGATGACGAGTGTGTTGTGTTGTTGTGTAGCCGGATCTCTGCTGCTGATGACGAGTGTGTTGTGTTGTTGTGTAGCCGGGTCTCTGCTGCTGATGATGAGTGTGTTGTGTTGTTGTGTAGCCGGGTCTCTGCTGCTGATGACGAGTGTGTTGTGTTGTTGTGTAGCCGGGTCTCTGCTGCTGATGACGAGTGTGTTGTGTTGTTGTGTAGCCGGGTCTCTGCTGCTGATGACGAGTGTGTTGTGTTGTGTTGTTGTGTAGCCGGGTCTCTGCTGCTGATGACGAGTGTGTTGTGTTGTTGTGTAGCCGGGTCTCTGCTGCTGCTGATGAGTGTGTTGTTTGTTGTTGTGTAGCCGGGTTTCTGCTGCTGATGACGAGTGTGTTGTGTTGTTGTGTAGCCGGGTCTCTGCTGCTGATGATGAGTGTGTTGTGTTGTTGTGTAGCCGGGTCTCTGCTGCTGATGACGAGTGTGTTGTGTTGTTGTGTAGCCGGGTCTCTGCTGCTGATGACGAGTGTGTTGTGTTGTTGTGTAGCCGGGTCTCTGCTGCTGATGACGAGTGTGTTGTGTTGTTGTGTAGCCGGGTCTCTGCTGCTGATGACGAGTGTGTTGTGTTGTTGTGTAGCTGGGTCTCTGCTGCTGATGACGAGTGTGTTGTGTTGTTGTGTAGCCGGGTCTCTGCTGCTGATGATGAGTGTGTTGTGTTGTGTTGTTGTGTAGCCGGGTCTCTGCTGCTGATGACGAGTGTGTTGTTGTGTTGTGTTGTTGTGTAGCTGGGTCTCTGCTGCTGATGACGAGTGTGTTGTTGTGTTGTGTTGTTGTGTAGCCGGGTCTCTGCTGCTGATGACGAGTGTGTTGTGTTGTTGTGTAGCCGGGTCTCTGCTGCTGATGACGAGTGTGTTGTGTTGTGTGTTGTTGTGTAGCCGGGTCTCTGCTGCTGATGACGAGTGTGTTGTGTTGTTGTGTAGCCGGGTCTCTGCTGCTGATGACGAGTGTGTTGTGTTGTGTGTTGTTGTGTAGCCGGGTCTCTGCTGCTGATGACGAGTGTGTTGTGTTGTTGTGTAGCCGGGTCTCTGCTGCTGATGACGAGTGTGTTGTGTTGTTGTGTAGCCGGGTCTCTGCTGCTGATGACGAGTGTGTTGTGTTGTGTTGTTGTGTAGCCGGGTCTCTGCTGCTGATGACGAGTGTGTTGTGTTGTTGTGTAGCCGGGTCTCTGCTGCTGATGACGAGTGTGTTGTGTTGTTGTGTAGCCGGGTCTCTGCTGCTGATGACGAGTGTGTTGTGTTGTGTTGTTGTGTAGCCGGGTCTCTGCTGCTGATGACGAGTGTGTTGTGTTGTTGTGTAGCCGGGTCTCTGCTGCTGCTGATGACGAGTGTGTTGTTGTGTTGTGTTGTTGTGTAGCCGGGTCTCTGCTGCTGATGACGAGTGTGTTGTGTTGTTGTGTAGCCGGGTCTCTGCTGCTGATGACGAGTGTGTTGTGTTGTTGTGTAGCCGGGTCTCTGCTGCTGATGACGAGTGTGTTGTGTTGTTGTGTAGCCGGGTCTCTGCTGCTGATGACGAGTGTGTTGTGTTGTGTTGTTGTGTAGCCGGGTCTCTGCTGCTGATGACGAGTGTGTTATGTTGTTGTGTAGCCGGGTCTCTGCTGCTGATGATGAGTGTGTTGTGTGTTGTTGTGTAGCCGGGTCTCTGCTGCTGATGACGAGTGTGTTGTGTGTTGTTGTGTAGCCGGGTCTCTGCTGCTGATGATGAGTGTGTTGTGTTGTGTTGTTGTGTAGCCGGGTCTCTGCTGCTGCTGATGAGTGTGTTGTTTGTTGTTGTGTAGCCGGGTCTCTGCTGCTGCTGATGAGTGTGTTGTGTTGTGTAGCCGGGTCTCTGCTGCTGCTGATGAGTGTGTTGTGTTGTGTTGTTGTGTAGCCGGGTCTCTGCTCCTGATGACGAGTGTGTTGTTGTGTTGTGTTGTTGTGTAGCCGGGTCTCTGCTGCTGATGACGAGTGTGTTGTTGTGTAGCCGGGTCTCTGCTGCTGATGACGAGTGTGTTGTTGTGTTGTGTTTAGGGATGTCCCGATCCGATACTCAGGATCGGTATCGCTCCGATACTGCCATTTTTGCGGGATCGGGTATCGATCTGACATCGATCAGACGAGGCCGATCCAAATCCGATATTGTGGGTATACTATTATGTGTTATTGTTAAGCCCCACAAAATGCACAAAAACATTCTAAAGTACCATAACGTTTTCGTGCACTCTATTATAAGTGTTCTGAAGCTATTATGTGAGATATAAATTAATATTTAAGTAATTAAATTCAAGATCACGTAAATTTTTCCCTCTCACGGCTGTCAGTCATTCTCCATTCAGCATTCAAACAGCGCGTCGCGTTCGGTTGCAGTCAATGATGAAACTATCTTCAAGATGATTCAATGTTAATACTATTATACTTGATCTGTAAGATAAAGGTCTATGTTTTCGCATAAAACAACTTTATCTTGCTGGACTTTATTGCTGTAACTCAATCGTGTTACTCTCTACCGGGTGTCGGACGCTGTCAGTTTGATCACAACACTAGAGTCAGAGCACTATAATTGTTCTTCACGCGCACAGTAACTGAAATTTAAAACTGTTAAAAGAAAAGGCTCAATAAACGATTGCATAGATAGATACTGTATAATACACTGTCCATCAATATGTATCTCCGTTGTGCTTTGAACTTTTCAAAGCGGACTCGACGCGCTGCGTGCTGGAACTCCACGTGGCTTCAAGCGCATCATTCTCCGCTCGGGATGCGCATACGCGCTTTGTGCCGCACTGTATTGGAGCCTTTCATATCATAATGCATTGACGCAATTAAAGCTTATTAACATTAATAATTATTATTGTTGCTGCCTCATTAAATAGCTGTGCAATACACTTAAAACATGTCTCAATTTTATAGCAGATTTAGCTATATCTAAAATAATTATCTTTTTCATTTTTGTTATCTTGTTTTTCATGAATGTATTTTACAACAATAAAAAGAGCAATGTGTATTATCCACTAATCTAGTTTATAATAGCATTTTTGTCATAGATTATGATCATATATTTTGGGGATTTGTTGTTTATCTTTATAATGAAGCTGTCTGTATTAAGTAGATTGTGTTTAACACACACAAGAGTGATAATCAGTTTAACACACAGTTATAGAAATTCTAATTGATTTAAAAAACAAAAACTGTACTGGTATTTACAATGTAGAATGCTGCTGTTTAAATTGTTTTAACTTTAAACCTGTTGGTAGCTAGCTAGCTTTAAGTACTGAAGTACCTGTATTTTCTTTCATTTATATATTTCTTTATTTTTTTGTAGTGTTTGAATAAAGGGTGGCAATCTTTCATAATCAACTGTTGTTGTGGACTATATAGGAGGTATATTTTAGGTGGCTAATTGAGAAAATTGCTATATTTTTTATTAGTTTAAGAATAAAATAAAAATATCGGATTAATATCGGTATCGGCAAAAGCCAAAGCTGCGGCATCGGTATCGGTATCGGAAGTGAAAAAGTGGTATCGGGACATCCCTAGTTGTGTTGTGTTGTTGTGTAGCCGGGTCTCTGCTGCTGATGACAAGTCTGTTGTGTTGTTGTGTAGCCGGGTCTCTGCTGCTGATGACGAGTGTGTTGTTGTGTTGTTGTGTAGCCGGGTCTCTGCTGCTGATGACGAGTGTGTTGTTGTTTTGTGTTGTTGTGTAGCCGGGTCTCTGCTGCTGATGACGAGTGTGTTGTTGTGTGGTGTTGTTGTGTAGCCGGGTCTCTGCTGCTGATGACGAGTGTGTTGTGTGTTGTGTTGTGTAGCCGGGTCTCTGCTGCTGATGATGAGTGTGTTGTTGTGTTGTTGTGTAGCCGGGTCTCTGCTGCTGATGACGAGTATGTTGTGTTGTTGTGTAGCCGGGTCTCTGCTGCTGATGACGAGTGTGTTGTGTTGTTGTGTAGCCGGATCTCTGCTGCTGATGACGAGTGTGTTGTGTTGTTGTGTAGCCGGGTCTCTGCTGCTGATGATGAGTGTGTTGTGTTGTTGTGTAGCCGGGTCTCTGCTGCTGATGACGAGTGTGTTGTGTTGTTGTGTAGCCGGGTCTCTGCTGCTGATGACGAGTGTGTTGTGTTGTTGTGTAGCCGGGTCTCTGCTGCTGATGACGAGTGTGTTGTGTTGTGTTGTTGTGTAGCCGGGTCTCTGCTGCTGATGACGAGTGTGTTGTGTTGTTGTGTAGCCGGGTCTCTGCTGCTGCTGATGAGTGTGTTGTTTGTTGTTGTGTAGCCGGGTTTCTGCTGCTGATGACGAGTGTGTTGTGTTGTTGTGTAGCCGGGTCTCTACTGCTGATGATGAGTGTGTTGTGTTGTTGTGTAGCCGGGTCTCTGCTGCTGATGACGAGTGTGTTGTGTTGTTGTGTAGCCGGGTCTCTGCTGCTGATGACGAGTGTGTTGTGTTGTTGTGTAGCCGGGTCTCTGCTGCTGATGACGAGTGTGTTGTGTTGTTGTGTAGCCGGGTCTCTGCTGCTGATGACAAGTGTGTTGTGTTGTTGTGTAGCCGGGTCTCTGCTGCTGATGACGAGTGTGTTGTGTTGTTGTGTAGCCGGGTCTCTGCTGCTGATGACGAGTGTGTTGTGTTGTTGTGTAGCCGGGTCTCTGCTGCTGATGACGAGTGTGTTGTGTTGTTGTGTAGCCGGGTCTCTGCTGCTGATGACGAGTGTGTTGTGTTGTGTTGTTGTGTAGCCGGGTCTCTGCTGCTGATGACGAGTGTGTTGTTGTGTTGTGTTGTTGTGTAGCTGGGTCTCTGCTGCTGATGACGAGTGTGTTGTTGTGTTGTGTGTTGTTGTGTAGCCGGGTCTCTGCTGCTGATGACGAGTCTGTTGTGTTGTTGTGTAGCCGGGTCTCTGCTGCTGATGACGAGTGTGTTGTGTTGTTGTGTAGCCGGGTCTCTGCTGCTGATGACGAGTGTGTTGTGTTGTGTTGTTGTGTAGCCGGGTCTCTGCTGCTGATGACGAGTGTGTTGTTGTGTTGTGTTGTGTTGTTGTGTAGCCGGGTCTCTGCTGCTGATGACAAGTCTGTTGTGTTGTTGTGTAGCCGGGTCTCTGCTGCTGATGACGAGTGTGTTGTTGTGTTGTTGTGTAGCCGGGTCTCTGCTGCTGATGACGAGTGTGTTGTTGTATTGTGTTGTTGTGTAGCCGGGTCTCTGCTGCTGATGACGAGTGTGTTGTTGTGTTGTGTTGTTGTGTAGCCGGGTCTCTGCTGCTGATGACGAGTGTGTTGTGTTGTGTGTTGTGTTGTGTAGCCGGGTCTCTGCTGCTGATGATGAGTGTGTTGTTGTGTAGCCGGGTCTCTGCTGCTGATGACGAGTATGTTGTGTTGTTGTGTAGCCGGGTCTCTGCTGCTGATGACGAGTGTGTTGTGTTGTTGTGTAGCCGGATCTCTGCTGCTGATGACGAGTGTGTTGTGTTGTTGTGTAGCCGGGTCTCTGCTGCTGATGATGAGTGTGTTGTGTTGTTGTGTAGCCGGGTCTCTGCTGCTGATGACGAGTGTGTTGTGTTGTTGTGTAGCCGGGTCTCTGCTGCTGATGACGAGTGTGTTGTGTTGTTGTGTAGCCGGGTCTCTGCTGCTGATGACGAGTGTGTTGTGTTGTGTTGTTGTGTAGCCGGGTCTCTGCTGCTGATGACGAGTGTGTTGTGTTGTTGTGTAGCCGGGTCTCTGCTGCTGCTGATGAGTGTGTTGTTTGTTGTTGTGTAGCCGGGTTTCTGCTGCTGATGACGAGTGTGTTGTGTTGTTGTGTAGCCGGGTCTCTGCTGCTGATGATGAGTGTGTTGTGTTGTTGTGTAGCCGGGTCTCTGCTGCTGATGACGAGTGTGTTGTGTTGTTGTGTAGCCGGGTCTCTGCTGCTGATGACGAGTGTGTTGTGTTGTTGTGTAGCCGGGTCTCTGCTGCTGATGACGAGTGTGTTGTGTTGTTGTGTAGCCGGGTCTCTGCTGCTGATGACGAGTGTGTTGTGTTGTTGTGTAGCTGGGTCTCTGCTGCTGATGACGAGTGTGTTGTGTTGTTGTGTAGCCGGGTCTCTGCTGCTGATGATGAGTGTGTTGTGTTGTGTTGTTGTGTAGCCGGGTCTCTGCTGCTGATGACGAGTGTGTTGTTGTGTTGTGTTGTTGTGTAGCTGGGTCTCTGCTGCTGATGACGAGTGTGTTGTTGTGTTGTGTTGTTGTGTAGCCGGGTCTCTGCTGCTGATGACGAGTGTGTTGTGTTGTTGTGTAGCCGGGTCTCTGCTGCTGATGACGAGTGTGTTGTGTTGTGTGTTGTTGTGTAGCCGGGTCTCTGCTGCTGATGACGAGTGTGTTGTGTTGTTGTGTAGCCGGGTCTCTGCTGCTGATGACGAGTGTGTTGTGTTGTGTGTTGTTGTGTAGCCGGGTCTCTGCTGCTGATGACGAGTGTGTTGTGTTGTTGTGTAGCCGGGTCTCTGCTGCTGATGACGAGTGTGTTGTGTTGTTGTGTAGCCGGGTCTCTGCTGCTGATGACGAGTGTGTTGTGTTGTGTTGTTGTGTAGCCGGGTCTCTGCTGCTGATGACGAGTGTGTTGTGTTGTTGTGTAGCCGGGTCTCTGCTGCTGATGACGAGTGTGTTGTGTTGTTGTGTAGCCGGGTCTCTGCTGCTGATGACGAGTGTGTTGTGTTGTGTTGTTGTGTAGCCGGGTCTCTGCTGCTGATGACGAGTGTGTTGTGTTGTTGTGTAGCCGGGTCTCTGCTGCTGCTGATGACGAGTGTGTTGTTGTGTTGTGTTGTTGTGTAGCCGGGTCTCTGCTGCTGATGACGAGTGTGTTGTGTTGTTGTGTAGCCGGGTCTCTGCTGCTGATGACGAGTGTGTTGTGTTGTTGTGTAGCCGGGTCTCTGCTGCTGATGACGAGTGTGTTGTGTTGTTGTGTAGCCGGGTCTCTGCTGCTGATGACGAGTGTGTTGTGTTGTGTTGTTGTGTAGCCGGGTCTCTGCTGCTGATGACGAGTGTGTTATGTTGTTGTGTAGCCGGGTCTCTGCTGCTGATGATGAGTGTGTTGTGTGTTGTTGTGTAGCCGGGTCTCTGCTGCTGATGACGAGTGTGTTGTGTGTTGTTGTGTAGCCGGGTCTCTGCTGCTGATGATGAGTGTGTTGTGTTGTGTTGTTGTGTAGCCGGGTCTCTGCTGCTGCTGATGAGTGTGTTGTTTGTTGTTGTGTAGCCGGGTCTCTGCTGCTGCTGATGAGTGTGTTGTGTTGTGTAGCCGGGTCTCTGCTGCTGCTGATGAGTGTGTTGTGTTGTGTTGTTGTGTAGCCGGGTCTCTGCTCCTGATGACGAGTGTGTTGTTGTGTTGTGTTGTTGTGTAGCCGGGTCTCTGCTGCTGATGACGAGTGTGTTGTTGTGTAGCCGGGTCTCTGCTGCTGATGACGAGTGTGTTGTTGTGTTGTGTTGTGTTGTTGTGTAGCCGGGTCTCTGCTGCTGATGACAAGTCTGTTGTGTTGTTGTGTAGCCGGGTCTCTGCTGCTGATGACGAGTGTGTTGTTGTGTTGTTGTGTAGCCGGGTCTCTGCTGCTGATGACGAGTGTGTTGTTGTTTTGTGTTGTTGTGTAGCCGGGTCTCTGCTGCTGATGACGAGTGTGTTGTTGTGTGGTGTTGTTGTGTAGCCGGGTCTCTGCTGCTGATGACGAGTGTGTTGTGTGTTGTGTTGTGTAGCCGGGTCTCTGCTGCTGATGATGAGTGTGTTGTTGTGTTGTTGTGTAGCCGGGTCTCTGCTGCTGATGACGAGTATGTTGTGTTGTTGTGTAGCCGGGTCTCTGCTGCTGATGACGAGTGTGTTGTGTTGTTGTGTAGCCGGATCTCTGCTGCTGATGACGAGTGTGTTGTGTTGTTGTGTAGCCGGGTCTCTGCTGCTGATGATGAGTGTGTTGTGTTGTTGTGTAGCCGGTTCTCTGCTGCTGATGACGAGTGTGTTGTGTTGTTGTGTAGCCGGGTCTCTGCTGCTGATGACGAGTGTGTTGTGTTGTTGTGTAGCCGGGTCTCTGCTGCTGATGACGAGTGTGTTGTGTTGTGTTGTTGTGTAGCCGGGTCTCTGCTGCTGATGACGAGTGTGTTGTGTTGTTGTGTAGCCGGGTCTCTGCTGCTGCTGATGAGTGTGTTGTTTGTTGTTGTGTAGCCGGGTTTCTGCTGCTGATGACGAGTGTGTTGTGTTGTTGTGTAGCCGGGTCTCTACTGCTGATGATGAGTGTGTTGTGTTGTTGTGTAGCCGGGTCTCTGCTGCTGATGACGAGTGTGTTGTGTTGTTGTGTAGCCGGGTCTCTGCTGCTGATGACGAGTGTGTTGTGTTGTTGTGTAGCCGGGTCTCTGCTGCTGATGACGAGTGTGTTGTGTTGTTGTGTAGCCGGGTCTCTGCTGCTGATGACGAGTGTGTTGTGTTGTTGTGTAGCCGGGTCTCTGCTGCTGATGACGAGTGTGTTGTGTTGTTGTGTAGCCGGGTCTCTGCTGCTGATGACGAGTGTGTTGTGTTGTTGTGTAGCCGGGTCTCTGCTGCTGATGACGAGTGTGTTGTGTTGTTGTGTAGCCGGGTCTCTGCTGCTGATGACGAGTGTGTTGTGTTGTGTTGTTGTGTAGCCGGGTCTCTGCTGCTGATGACGAGTGTGTTGTTGTGTTGTGTTGTTGTGTAGCTGGGTCTCTGCTGCTGATGACGAGTGTGTTGTTGTGTTGTGTGTTGTTGTGTAGCCGGGTCTCTGCTGCTGATGACGAGTCTGTTGTGTTGTTGTGTAGCCGGGTCTCTGCTGCTGATGACGAGTGTGTTGTGTTGTTGTGTAGCCGGGTCTCTGCTGCTGATGACGAGTGTGTTGTGTTGTGTTGTTGTGTAGCCGGGTCTCTGCTGCTGATGACGAGTGTGTTGTTGTGTTGTGTTGTGTTGTTGTGTAGCCGGGTCTCTGCTGCTGATGACAAGTCTGTTGTGTTGTTGTGTAGCCGGGTCTCTGCTGCTGATGACGAGTGTGTTGTTGTGTTGTTGTGTAGCCGGGTCTCTGCTGCTGATGACGAGTGTTTTGTTGTATTGTGTTGTTGTGTAGCCGGGTCTCTGCTGCTGATGACGAGTGTGTTGTTGTGTTGTGTTGTTGTGTAGCCGGGTCTCTGCTGCTGATGACGAGTGTGTTGTGTTGTGTGTTGTGTTGTGTAGCCGGGTCTCTGCTGCTGATGATGAGTGTTAGGGGTGTAACAATACATCGATATGGATCGATACATCGATCAAAAGTCTAACGATACGATGCATCGATGCCACACATAAAATATCGATTATACGGTACCTTTATTTTGACACTCTCCACATCCTCACGTAATTTTTCTCAGCTGAAATAGACGCCTGACAAGATTGACTGAACCCTTTGTCACAAAAGCCGGTATTTTCCACTGTCAAGGCATCGCGAGTTCATCTTTTACAGCAGAAACGACAAGCACCCTTGTTTGTGAAACAGTGCGCAGTATTCAGGTCAGGTGACAAGCCTGCTAGTCACTTTGAAAAGACGCGCTAGCTGAGACGAGTTTCGTCAAAGCTGATTAAAAGTGATCGAGGATGGATTTCAACGAACTTGATGAACCTGTGATATCTTCTTCGGGGCATAAAAGGATATAAGATCTGAAACTTTTTCACGGAATCTTGCTAAAACAGCAGGTTAGTGGTGAGGGAAAAGCTCTCTGTATCGCGTGTACGTTTTTCACAACAACAAAGTTTGACAGGCGTCTAGATGTCAGCTGAGGAGATTAACATTACAAAGATTAAGTGTTTTATTAAGTATCGTAGCAATTACTAGGCTTTGTTTAACTCTGAAACATGAAATGTGGAGTTATCTGCTTTTGCCACACACAAAAAATATATAGCTATAGCCTATAAAAAAAAATACTTTCAATGCACTTTAATTTAATAATTTACCTGTATTTTTTTTTTTGTTATTATTACTTAATCAAAACAACCTCTTCTGTTAGTTCATTTGCAAAAACAGATAACTCTGTTTTTACTTGTAACTTGTAACAAACAACTTGTAAATGTCCCAATTGGGAGAGGGTGTGCAATTTTCAAAGAGTTTAATTAAACTTTCATATATTTTTAGATGCATTTGTGAGTTAATAAACGTAACTGGTTGTGTAAACTTGGCACATAATATCTAAATATCGATAAATCGATTGATAACCCTGAATCGACTCGAATCGTAATCGTATCGCGGAATTTTTTGAGGTATCGGCAATAATCGTATCGCTGGCTGAGAGAATCGATATCGTATCGTATCGTGATGAACTGTCCGATTTACACCCCTAATGAGTGTGTTGTTGTGTAGCCGGGTCTCTGCTGCTGATGACGAGTATGTTGTGTTGTTGTGTAGCCGGGTCTCTGCTGCTGATGACGAGTGTGTTGTGTTGTTGTGTAGCCGGATCTCTGCTGCTGATGACGAGTGTGTTGTGTTGTTGTGTAGCCGGGTCTCTGCTGCTGATGATGAGTGTGTTGTGTTGTTGTGTAGCCGGGTCTCTGCTGCTGATGACGAGTGTGTTGTGTTGTTGTGTAGCCGGGTCTCTGCTGCTGATGACGAGTGTGTTGTGTTGTTGTGTAGCCGGGTCTCTGCTGCTGATGACGAGTGTGTTGTGTTGTGTTGTTGTGTAGCCGGGTCTCTGCTGCTGATGACGAGTGTGTTGTGTTGTTGTGTAGCCGGGTCTCTGCTGCTGCTGATGAGTGTGTTGTTTGTTGTTGTGTAGCCGGGTTTCTGCTGCTGATGACGAGTGTGTTGTGTTGTTGTGTAGCCGGGTCTCTGCTGCTGATGACGAGTGTGTTGTGTTGTTGTGTAGCCGGGTCTCTGCTGCTGATGATGAGTGTGTTGTGTTGTTGTGTAGCCGGGTCTCTGCTGCTGATGACGAGTGTGTTGTGTTGTTGTGTAGCCGGGTCTCTGCTGCTGATGACGAGTGTGTTGTGTTGTTGTGTAGCCGGGTCTCTGCTGCTGATGACGAGTGTGTTGTGTTGTTGTGTAGCCGGGTCTCTGCTGCTGATGACGAGTGTGTTGTGTTGTTGTGTAGCTGGGTCTCTGCTGCTGATGACGAGTGTGTTGTGTTGTTGTGTAGCCGGGTCTCTGCTGCTGATGATGAGTGTGTTGTGTTGTGTTGTTGTGTAGCCGGGTCTCTGCTGCTGATGACGAGTGTGTTGTTGTGTTGTGTTGTTGTGTAGCTGGGTCTCTGCTGCTGATGACGAGTGTGTTGTTGTGTTGTGTTGTTGTGTAGCCGGGTCTCTGCTGCTGATGACGAGTGTGTTGTGTTGTTGTGTAGCCGGGTCTCTGCTGCTGATGACGAGTGTGTTGTGTTGTGTGTTGTTGTGTAGCCGGGTCTCTGCTGCTGATGACGAGTGTGTTGTGTTGTTGTGTAGCCGGGTCTCTGCTGCTGATGACGAGTGTGTTGTGTTGTGTGTTGTTGTGTAGCCGGGTCTCTGCTGCTGCTGATGACGAGTGTGTTGTGTTGTTGTGTAGCCGGGTCTCTGCTGCTGATGACGAGTGTGTTGTGTTGTTGTGTAGCCGGGTCTCTGCTGCTGATGACGAGTGTGTTGTGTTGTTGTGTAGCCGGGTCTCTGCTGCTGATGACGAGTGTGTTGTGTTGTTGTGTAGCCGGGTCTCTGCTGCTGATGACGAGTGTGTTGTGTTGTTGTGTAGCCGGGTCTCTGCTGCTGATGACGAGTGTGTTGTGTTGTTGTGTAGCCGGGTCTCTGCTGCTGATGACGAGTGTGTTGTTGTGTTGTGTTGTTGTGTAGCCGGGTCTCTGCTGCTGATGACGAGTGTGTTGTGTTGTTGTGTAGCCGGGTCTCTGCTGCTGATGACGAGTGTGTTGTGTTGTGTGTTGTTGTGTAGCCGGGTCTCTGCTGCTGATGACGAGTGTGTTGTGTTGTTGTGTAGCCGGGTCTCTGCTGCTGATGACGAGTGTGTTGTGTTTTTGTGTAGCCGGGTCTCTGCTGCTGATGACGAGTGTGTTGTGTTGTGTTGTTGTGTAGCCGGGTCTCTGCTGCTGATGACGAGTGTGTTATGTTGTTGTGTAGCCGGATCTCTGCTGCTGATGATGAGTGTGTTGTGTTGTTGTGTAGCCGGGTCTCTGCTGCTGATGATGAGTGTGTTGTGTGTTGTTGTGTAGCCGGGTCTCTGCTGCTGATGACGAGTGTGTTGTGTGTTGTTGTGTAGCCGGGTCTCTGCTGCTGATGATGAGTGTGTTGTGTTGTGTTGTTGTGTAGCCGGGTCTCTGCTGCTGATGAGTGTGTTGTGTTGTGTTGTTGTGTAGCCGGGTCTCTGCTGCTGATGAGTGTGTTGTGTTGTGTTGTTGTGTAGCCGGGTCTCTGCTGCTGCTGATGAGTGTGTTGTTTGTTGTTGTGTAGCCGGGTCTCTGCTGCTGCTGATGAGTGTGTTGTGTTGTGTAGCCGGGTCTCTGCTGCTGCTGATGAGTGTGTTGTGTTGTGTTGTTGTGTAGCCGGGTCTCTGCTGCTGATGACGAGTGTGTTGTTGTGTAGCCGGGTCTCTGCTGCTGATGACGAGTGTGTTGTGTTGTTGTGTAGCCGGGTCTCTGCTGCTGATGACGAGTGTGTTGTTGTGTTGTGTTGTTGTGTAGCCGGGTCTCTGCTGCTGATGACGAGTGTGTTGTTGTGTTGTGTTGTGTTGTGTTGTTGTGTAGCCGGGTCTCTGCTGCTGATGACAAGTCTGTTGTGTTGTTGTGTAGCCGGGTCTCTGCTGCTGATGACGAGTGTGTTGTTGTGTAGCCGGGTCTCTGCTGCTGATGACGAGTGTGTTGTTGTGTTGTTGTGTAGCCGGGTCTCTGCTGCTGATGACGAGTGTGTTGTTGTGTTGTGTTGTTGTGTAGCCGGGCCTCTGCTGCTGATGACGAGTGTGTTGTTGTGTTGTGTTGTTGTGTAGCCGGGTCTCTGCTGCTGATGACGAGTGTGTTGTTGTGTTGTTGTGTAGCCGGGTCTCTGCTGCTGATGACGAGTGTGTTGTTGTGTAGCCGGGTCTCTGCTGCTGATGACGAGTGTGTTGTTGTGTTGTGTTGTTGTGTAGCCGGGTCTCTGCTGCTGATGATGAGCGTATTGTTGTGTTGTTGTGTAGCCGGGTCCCTGCTGCTGATGACGAGTGTATTGTGTTGTGTTGTTGTGTAGCCGGGTCTCTGCTGCTGATGATGAGTGTGTTGTTGTGTAGCCGGGTCTCTGCTGCTGATGACGAGTGTGTTGTTGTGTTGTGTTGTTGTGTAGCCGGGTCTCTGCTGCTGATGACGAGTGTGTTGTTGTGTTGTTGTGTAGCCGGGTCTCTGCTGCTGCTGATGACGAGTGTGTTGTGTGTTGTTGTGTTGTTGTGTAGCCGGGTCTCTGATGCTGATGAGTGTGTTGTGTGTTGTTGTGTTGTTGTGTAGCCGGGTCTCTGCTGCTGATGACGAGTGTGTTGTGTTGTTGTGTAGCCGGGTCTCTGCTGCTGATGACGAGTGTGTTGTTGTGTTGTGTTGTTGTGTAGCCGGGTCTCTGCTGCTGATGACGAGTGTGTTGTGTTGTTGTGTAGCCGGGTCTCTGCTGCTGATGATGAGCGTATTGTTGTGTTGTTGTGTAGCCGGGTCTCTGCTGCTGATGACGAGTGTGTTGTGTTGTTGTGTAGCCGGGTCTCTGCTGCTGATGACGAGTGTGTTGTTGTGTTGTGTTGTTGTGTAGCCGGGTCTCTGCTGCTGATGACGAGTGTGTTGTTGTGTTGTGTTGTTGTGTAGCCGGGTCTCTGCTGCTGATGATGAGCGTATTGTTGTGTTGTTGTGTAGCCGGGTCCCTGCTGCTGATGACGAGTGTATTGTGTTGTGTTGTTGTGTAGCCGGGTCTCTGCTGCTGATGACGAGTGTGTTGTTGTGTTGTGTTGTTGTGTAGCCGGGTCTCTGCTGCTGATGACGAGTGTGTTGTTGTGTTGTGTTGTTGTGTAGCCGGGTCTCTGCTGCTGCTGATGACGAGTGTGTTGTGTGTTGTTGTGTTGTTGTGTAGCCGGGTCTCTGATGCTGATGAGTGTGTTGTGTGTTGTTGTGTAGCCGGGTCTCTGATGCTGATGAGTGTGTTGTGTGTTGTTGTGTTGTTGTGTAGCCGGGTCTCTGCTGCTGCACCTGCTGGACTGGGTGCGCCTCCACAAGTCGGACGTGGACTCCAGAGCGAGGGAAGTGTTGCAGAGTGAGAGCCCCACCCGACATCAGGCCTACTGGGACGTGGTATGAAGCGCGTGACCCCTGACCTCCAGATGCTCCTCACATCACCGCTGGGGGCCTCATGTGTGTGTGTGTGTGTGTGTGTGTGTGTGTGCAGGTGATCAGTCTAGTGCTGCAGGGCCGGATGGACGAGGCGCGGCAGGTCCTGTACAAGCAGGCGTCTCTGCGGGGCGAGAGCAGTGCTGTGTTCAGACGCATGGACGTCCTGCTGCAGAACATGCCCGTGTTTAACGTGCGTACGCCAGCGCACCACAGGCCTCTGATCAGAGTTTACACTGCATATTCAAACACGGCAGGCTCAAGTTGGACACGAGACAAATCATTTTTGAATATAAGCAATTAAAACCCCATTTCCACCACATAAGAAAAAAAAATCATGATTTTGGTCTTAATTTATTTTTTTCATAAAAACAAAACAAAAACAAAATAACTTTTTTTCAAGTTCACTTTTTTTTTTTTTTTTACTGTTTTCACTTCAGCAATAATATGCTAAGTGTCGTCTTTAAAAAGAGACCAAACTTTAAATCAATGTCATTTTCAAGTTTATGTTAAAATTAGGGCTGCAACTAGCGATTATTTTGATAATCGATTAATCGGACGATTATTTTTTCAATTAATCGATTAATCGGATAAAAAAATTCAATTTGATTTTTTGTTTATTATGACTAAATAAAACCCGGTTACACTTTATTTTAAGGTGTCCTTGTTACAGTGTAATTATATATTTAAGTACAGAGTAATATTAAGTAACGACATGTACTTACTATAGGAATAGGGTAGGATTAGGTTGAGGGTTAGTTGCATGTAATTATGCATAATTTACTGTTATTACTACAGTAAGTACATGTAACATATGTAACAAGGACACCGTAAATTAAAGTGTATACCTACACTTACGTATACCTATTTAGGTATACCTAAAACCCTAAATTAGGATATTTATGTGTAAAAGTGTACTTTAAAAAGTGCAAAAGCCACACATTGAGTTTTACAAATATCAATATTTGCATTGTTTTTAATGATAATTGCTGATGGCAAGTTGACAACCATGATTCATGTAAAAAAAAAAAAAAACATTTATATCCAACATATTGTTTTAACACAATTTTTGTTAAAACAAATTTACAGATATGTTGTTCAGATGTGAAGATATAAACTAAAAACATCTCAAATATATAATTCATTTAATTTTTATTTAAAATTAATTGAATTATAAGGATAATTTGTAAAAATAAATATAGAAAGACTGAAAACAAGCGTGTGAACATAGAGCCGCAGTAGATCGCGTTTGAAAAACAATTAAAACTTAATAGTAGACAAATGCTATATAAAGAGAGCGGAATGGAGGTACGCAGCAAGCTAACAGGCTTGATTAAAAAGACAGGAAAAATGATGCATTAGTGCACAAACATTCGCTGAAAACCACTGAGTACAGTGACTAAAAAACAATAATTTACTGCTACTGTTATTAACTGCCTTTATATTTAGTGCTTCGCTTTGTAAAGACCGTTTTAATTTAATATTTCTGCGGTAGCGCTATTTTAATCCATCACTTATGTTGCGAGTGAACTGATTGCGCAACCTGATGCTCGAGACGCAAAATACAGACATCCCAAGTCTCCCGGAAGTTCTGGAAGTCACCCGCATATTGATAGCGGCTCGCAAATTAGTTCAAACTCCCGGGATTTGAGCACGCAAGCAAGAGCGCGCATGCGAGACAGAAGAGACTGTGCTCCAAACCGTGAAGCGCGCGCGTGCGGCAGAGCAGCGGAGGGAGAGAGACCTTGCGTGTGTCCGTATGTGCCTCATGAAGCGCGTGTAGACAGAGAGCATCCTGATTGGCCTGTTTCAACCAATCACCAGTAAACGCTCCCCGTGACGTAAGCAGACCAACTAATCGATAATGACATTCGTTGACAACGATTTTCATACTCGATTATTATCGATTTTATCGATTAGTTGTTGCAGCCCTAGTTAAAATAGTAAACAAATAAAAAATATAACTACTGCATGAACATAATTTAGTACCATAAAACCCCCTAAAAAAAATACAAAATATTAAATTAAAAATATTATCTAACTAAAATATAGTACAATTTTCCATTGAAAAAAACCCCGAAGAGCACCAGACGGTTACCTATAGTAAAATCACTGTAACAACCACCTTAAGGGCTTATTGCTTTTATAAAACATTGTCACTAAAATAATCGTGTGTGTGTGTGTGTTCAGCCCACAGGAAGTCAAACGCTGACCGAGTTTGATATGAAATGGAGGAACTGGCACGAGGAGTGTGACCGCAGTCTCCAGGACAACACCTTCGCCAGCAACCGTCACCTGGAGACCATCTGCAAGGTGAGGGGTCGTGACCTCTGGTGACCCGTGACCAGGCATCATCCTCCCCCTGATCGCGTGTGTGTGTGTGTGTGTCAGATCCTGGTGGGCGATGAAGACGCTCTGCTGGAGCAGAAGGAGCTGCTGGGCACCTGGTATCACTTCCTGGTGACGCGGCTGCTGTTCACACACCCCTCCATCAAGCCGCCCGACCTGCACTACTACGCTCAGGTAGTGTTCCTCACTGTCAGAGCTGATGTGCTATCACGGTTATTGTGTGAGTGTGTGTGTGATATCGCGTGTGCTCTTCCGGTGTGGAGAGAGAGTCAGAATCCAGCAGGGAGTAAAGAATGAAAAATATTTTTAAAAATAAATAAATAAACCTGTAATAACGCACACAAAGATCAAAGGTCTTCTCTCATACGAAATGAAGGCTTGTGTGTTTAATCAGACTGCATTATGTATTATGTTATATTATATAAATGTAAATCATTTTCACAGCATTAAAGTAAATGATATGGGCCGAGATTATATTATATAAATAATTATATAAATATTATTAATCTTCACAGCATTAAAGTAAATCATATGGGCCAAGATTATATTATATTAATTATATTACAAATAGAAAAAATAACATACTAGGCTTTACACTGTAAATTAAATTGATATTTGTATGACAATTAATCTTTAACAGCACAGAATTCATGATCATGACAGGCCTATACTTTTATAGCCGTAAGGCTAATTTAATATTTTCTAAAAGATTTTATGCTAAAGTTTTTTGTAAATCTGTTGTGTTTTTATAATTTTTAGAAGTTAAAAGTTAATTTTTAATATGTCTATATAGTTTTTATTTCAGTTTCAGTTCAACTAAATTAAAATGAGAAATGTTGCTTTCAGCTAAAGCTTATTTTATTTCAAGTAACAAAGTTTTTAATGTTTTTCTTTTTGACTAATAACCCAAGTATAATATAATAATTGTAATATAAAACATGTCCAGGTCATACTTCATCAAAACAAAATTAAGAAATTATATTTTGCATCATTTATTATCATTATTTTTTTAATCTATACATTCATTTTCACAACGTTTAAGCACTACACATTCTCATTAGGGTCCCCGCGGGTCCTTAAAAAGTCTTAAAACGTCTTAAATAAAATTTTCGCTTTTTAAGGTCTGAAAATGTCTTAAAATCTGAAATTTCCGATAAGGAGGTCTTAAATTTCACGTACGGACCTTAAATTTCTTGTAGGAGACAACGACACATTACAGACGGTGTTTACGAGCGTTCATGCTTACGGTTGCCAGATTTAAATAATTAAATCCCCAATCAGAGCTGTTCTTTTTAATTAAATAACACGTTTTCTACCCGGTCTTGTCAATAGTATCTGGCAACCATGCTCGCGCGCGCGCTCTCTACACTGCTGAAGAAGCGCGGATGATCTGAAAACACTGACAAGTAAGCTGGAGTTCAGTGATCTTCATTTGAGATTTTCTACTTACATTAATTAAAGTGTCATTCAGTTGGTCTTTATTCTGTCACGAGCCGCTTGCGCTGTTTGTGCGACTAAATCTGCGATCAATACAGGCTGATATCCAGCAGTGTTTTTAATGTTGATCGTATTATTGCATATTATTGCTATTTTGCAACGAAAGCCACGGCATCACACAGTGGTGATTCGAGAACGAATCTGTGGCTTTGAACGAATCGTGAGATTCAATGACCCGTTCATAAATACAGCCACTTGCTTTGTTACCATAGACTGTGTTTGTTAATGAATGAATGAATGAATGACTCGATGACGGATGACTCACTCATAAAGACAGTGACTTACCGCCACCTACTGGCGATTTTAATTTAATGTTTAAAAGTATCACCTCGTTTTTACCATCATTGCATATTTATTGAACATTGTTTTATTTAAAGCATTATTTCTTTTATAAAAGTATTTATAAAGGTAAAAAATTAACTGGAAAAAATCGATTAAAAGGGGCAGATATTGACCCTTAATGGAAAAGATGTGACTGCAGTCTAAGTGCAAGAGGGGTTACGGCACTCTAAAAAATTGGAGTACCACTGAACTAAGGAACAGGGATATGTAGAATTGCACAAGTGCTACTGCTAAAGAGTTAATTGTCAATACAGCCTGTTACCTTGATTCAAATGTTTCATAAGCTTAATTGAATTTGCCTAAAGCAAAAAATTATAATGTCATTTTTTGTCTAAAGACGACATATAAAATAGCTACCAAAATTAATGTCGGTAACTGAAGTTTGACTAAAAGTTGTCAAAAATGCAATGACTTTGTCAACTAAAACTAGACTAAAACTATGAAAGAGAAAATTACAAAAATGTGACTAAGACCAATAAGCATTTTCATCTTAAGACTAAAACAAAAACGGCTGCCAAAATTAACACTGTCGTGTCGTGCTGAACATTTTCCTGTTTTGTTTTTGTTTTTGTCGTGGTAAAGTCTTAAATTTGCCTTTTAGAGGACTTAAAAAGGTCTTAAAAGTCATTAAATTTGCTGTTAAAAAATGTGCAGATACCAGTAGTATCCTAAAAGCAGGCTTATGTTTCTGTGTTTTATTTAGGTTAAATAACCCTGAATGCAACACACACACACACACACACACGTAAATCTGCCAGATATCATACAAACCGCTGAGAATTCATCATGCGTGTCTGAACAGTATATGTTTTTGTCACCTTATGAAAACTTCTGTAATTTTCTGCTTTTATTATATCCTTTCTTAAAATTCAGATCTTTGTGTAATTGTTTAGAAGAGAACGCTCCATTTCTGTTGCCAATGTGCCGCAGCTCACTGTGTTTTACTCTCATATAAACGAGGAATACATGATACAGTGTGAGTGTATAAACCCCAGCTGACTGTGTGTGTGTGTGTGTGTGTGTCAGTCGAGCATGAACATGTTTCAGGGTCCGCGTGCGTCTCCCGAGCCTCTGGACATCATCCTGCTGTCGGCGTTTGAGTTCGACCTGCATCAGGTGATCAAAGACTGCAGGTGCGTCAGCGCTCTCTCAGCACACACACACACGTGTTCATCTGAACAGACCCTCACACACACACACACACATGTGATGTTTCCACAGCATCGCGCTCAACAACTGGTGGTTTGTGGCTCATCTGACGGACCTGCTGGATCACTGCAAACTGCTGCAGTCACACAACCTCGAGTGCGTATCTCACATCACATCTTGCTTGCATTACACTCATACCGTATTTTCCGCACTATACGGCGCACCGGATTATAAGGCGCACCTTCACTGAATGACCTATTTTAGAAAATTTTTCATATATAGGGCGCACCGGATTATAAGGCGCATAAGATACTGCAGTCAAACGTTTGACTGGGTTTGCGATATGCATCCACTAGATGTCAACAAAACAGTCAGATAAAGTCAAACTTTATTAAGCGTTCTGACAACTCCATTCACTCCCATGGTAACGTTGTTCAAACGTTAAAGGAAAACTCCGGTCAATTTTAACATTGAGCTCATTTTTTTGTAAATTTGGAGTGCTGTCAGTACAGATAACAACGACAAAAACCGGTGTTGCCTACACCGTGTTATCCTCTTTTTAAAATTTGCACCCTGTTGACTTAAACGGGAAAAGTTTTAAACCTGCTTTTAGCCTCTTAACAACCTTAATGTGTCATTACAAGTGCACAGCCATGTGAGTGAACACAGTGAATCTGACTCCAGTAAATGTGAAAGATATGAATAAAAATGATGTTTATTCAGCCAGCTCACATACCCGTATTTTCTTCCTGTTTTCAGTCTAAGTCCACAGTAGGCGATTGTCGAGTGCGCGCGCGCGATCATGGTAACTAAGCAACAGTGGAGACTCAGACTGTCAGCCGATGACGGTGCTGTGTGGTGTTCTGAGAATATCAGCTCAAATGGATAGTTCATCCGAATCAGATGTTGAACACACGGAGGAGGTTTGATCGCGCGCGCGCGAACTCGACAATCAACTACTGTGGACTTCGGCCGAAAACAGGAAGTAAATACGGGTATGTGAGCTGGCTGAATAAAGAGATTATTCCTGCCTTCGTGAAAGCTCGGATCACAGTTGAGACTGATATATCAGCCCAGGCATCCACGATCCATTGGCAGATAGTCGCGTAAGTCGCCCGGCGCTGTCTCCCCGTCTTGGTGAACGTGTGTTCACATCCATATATAAGGCGCTCCGGATTATAAGGCGCACTGTCGTTTTTTGAGAAAATGAAAGGCTTTTAAGTGCGCCTTATAGTGCGGAAAATACGGTAATCAGATTTATGCACACAAAGTCATATTTTAGTGTTTATATGCAGGGTTTGAAATAATTTTTTTCACTCACCAGCCAATTTGGCTACTAAATGTTTAAGTTACCGGCCATTCAGAACTTCTACTAGCCAAATACAGAAAAAAGAAAGGAAAATAATCAGATTAACTACGTCTATCTCTTTGAGAAGGTTTTGTTGGATGTGATGTGTGTAACTGTGTTCTGGCTCTGTGTGTTTGTAGTTTCGGCTCTAATCTGCGTGAGTTTCTGGTTTTGGAGTACGCCTCGGGTCTCTTCACTCATCACAGGTGATTAAACACATCATTAATCTCGGCTGAATAAAGGAGAACATGTCCAGGTCACACTTCACCCCAAAGGTCAAGTCAAGTGTATTTATAAAGCGCTTTTCACATGTACAATACATATTGTTTCAAAGCAGCTTTATAGAAGATGCTTTTTTCAGTGGTAAAATTTAAGGAGTCTCTTCTGCTCGCCAAGACTGCATTTATTTAATCACAAATACAGTGAAAACATGAATATTGTGAAATATTATTACAATTTAAAAAGTTTTCTGTGAATATATGTTAAAATGTAATTTACTTATGTAATAAAAACTGTATTTTCAGCATTACTCCAGTCTTCAGTGTCACATGATCCTTCAGAAATCACTCTAATATGATGATTTGATGTTCAGAAATGATGTATTTCTCATGTGTGTGTGTGTGTGTGTTAGTCTGTGGCAGCTGGCGGTGGATTATTTCGATCACTGTCCTGAGTTCGGTCGTGTGTATCTGGAGCTGCAGATCGAGAGAGTCCCGCTCGACTCCGAACGCAAAGCCATTAAAGTCCTGCGTATCTGTGAGGACCGGCAGATGAGTGAACAGGGTGAGCGACGCAACACACACACTCACACACACTGAGCGAACAACTGTGATCCTCTTCCTGCCTCAACGGGAGAGTCTATTAAGTGACATTCATTAAGTTATATTTAATGTGTGTGTGTGTGCGTGTGTTGCAGTGCGCAGTATCTGTAAGATCATGGCTAAACGAGCTCTGAGGAACAACAGGCTGGGATCTGCTCTATCCTGGAGCATCAGAGCTAAAGACGCTGCCTTCGCCACACTCATCTCTGAGAGGTTACTATCTGTCACCCATCCTTCCTTCCATCCATCATCCATCCATCCATCCATTCATCATCCTTCCATCCATCCTTCCTTCCATCATCCTTCCTTCCATAATCCTTCCTTCCATCATCCACCCTTCCATCATCCATCCATCCATCCATCCATCCATCCATCCATCCATCCATCAATCATCCATTCATTCATCAATCATCCTTCCATCCATCATCCTTCCTTCCATCCATCCTTCCATCATCCATCCTTCCTTCATCATCCATCATCCTTCCTTCCAGCCATCCATCCTTCCTTCCATCCATCCATCCTTCCTTCCTTCCATCCATCCTTCCTTCATCCTTCCTTCCTTCCTTCCTTCCTTTCTTCCATCCATCCTTCCTTCCATCCATCCATCCATCCATAATCCATCCATCATCCATCCTTCCATCATCCTTCCTTCCATCCATCATCCATCCATCCTTCCATCATCCATCCTTCCTTCATCCATCCTTCCAGCCATCCATCCATCCTTCCTTCCAGCCATCCTTCCTTCCAGCCATAATCCATCCTTCCTTCCATCATCCATCCTTCCTTCCATCATCCATCCTTCCATCCATCATCCATCCTTCCTTCCATCATCCATCCTTCCAGCCATCCTTCCATCCTTCCTTCCATCATCCATCCTTCCAGCCATCCATCCATCCATCATCCATCCTTCCAGCCATCCTTCCATCCTTCCTTCCATCATCCATCCTTCCAGCCATCCATCCATCCATCCTTCCTTCCATCATCCACCCTTCCTTCCTTCCTTCCTTATCTTATCAATCCATAATCCATCTATCTATCTATCTATCTATCTATCTATCTATCTATCTATCTATCTATCTATCTATCTATCTATCTATCTATCTATCTATCTATCTATCTATCTATCTATCTTGCATACTCCTGCCAATTTACATACATTATTATGTTGTCTTTTTAACCTATAATTATAATCATTATTTTTTTACAACGGTTAAGCACTTCAAATTACCATTACTGCAATGTTCTAAAACAGACTAAATTGTCTTATTGCTACATATATAATATATAAGAATAAACAAAACAAACAAAAAATATATATATATACATATAAAATATAATTGTCATATTGCTCTTTTTCTCCTAACGCTTCTTTCCGTGTGTTTTGCGCAGGTTTCTTCAGGATTACAGTAATAAAGGCTCTTTCACAGATCTGGATTTGTTGGATAATCTGGGTCCTGCCATGCTGCTCAGCGACAGACTGACGTTTCTAGGTACAACATGACAGGCCGACGACATTCACCTGATTTATCTGGAGAGCTGCTATAATTCAGTTTCATGAATAACTCATATTTCAGTCCGCTGGTTTTTTCTCAGATCTATTCATCACAGCTTTCACTTTGGCTTTCCTTCACTAACTGTGAAGGATTCACCAGTGCACATTATATTATCTAATAACTTTCTCTTCATGTATTAATACTGACCAATAACTAAAGCAATTCATAAGTTATTGTTTTCAGCAAAAGCACATTCAGCTCTGACTCATTCTGTTATGAAACACCCATTCAATTCCAATGAAGTCCCATGTTTTTCTTGTCAGATTTCCTATTTCACTCTGAACAACGTCACACCACAGACTTAAAAACGATTACTAATGCCATTTCATGTTGTCTTTAAGAAGGTCTGTAGTCCGTGAGATGTATGACCATGTGTGCGCGTGTGTTTTTAGGAAAGTACCGTGAGTTTCACAGGCTCTACGGTGAGCATCGCTTCTCTGAGGCGGCCAGACTCCTGCTGTCCCTCATGACGGCTAAGATCGCCCCGCGCAGCCTGTGGATGACCCTGCTGACCGACGCACTGCCTCTGCTGGAGCAGAAAGAGGTCACACACACCTCATGCTTTACACTAACTGGTAACCTTAGGAGAGAACGTGCTAGGAACAATGAAACTTTGGCTAGCTACAGAATTTGAACCATTGAAGCCAAACCATTTAGAGGTTTTATGATCATTTCCAACATAAAATAAGATTGACTAGTTCTGTCTGTCTGTAATATGAACTGATAAAGTACATACCTTGAATGCATAAATTTAAACATACCAGCTTAACCCATAAAAGGTAACCATAGTGTGTTTGGCATATCGTTTAAATCGCTCTGTTTTCTTTGCATGTAAAGGTGATCTTCTCCGTGGATCAGACGTATGAGCTCATGTCCTGTCTGGAGGAACTGAACTCAGGAACCAAAGAGCCAAAGCAGGGAGACCAGGTACTGCTCGTCCAGAACGTCCCAGAGACACATGAGCTGCCCATTTATAAGGTTTAGCTGTAAATGAAGAAGTTTCTAAGCTGTTTTTCCTCTGTGTGTTTTAGGATGAAGATATCGAGTCCACAAAGATGGAGCTCTTGCGACTGTCTCTGGCCCGTAACCTCGCCATGGCCATCGTGAAAGAGGGAACGATAGAAACATAAATTCATCTGATCATTGAATTAACATTCAAAGCTGTTTTTTTGTGTCCTGTACATAATTCAGAAAACTTGGATTAAAAAATGTGATGTATTTTATAAAAACTTTTCCAGTATTTGCAAAAATATGTCTTTCATATTGATTTCTTTTGTCTTCATATAAAGTGTTTGTGAGGGTAAACTAAATTGTTGTGCTCTTTTGCATTAGAAGTTGAGGTACAGCAACTCAAACAGCCTGTTTAATCTTAAGAATCATATACGGGTGAAAAATATCATACTACAACTAAATGATGGTGCAAAAAACCCTGACTAATATTGTACATGGTTTATTCTGCTTGTAGGTCGATTCAAGTCCCATTCACACTAAAACAATAACCACAATTTTATATATAATTAATAATGTATATCAAATATTACATTTATAATTATAGATTTCCAAGAAAGTAGAGGTTTTAATTACAATAACCATACAGAGGAAGAATATAGCTGAAAACAATTTGAGAGCGATTTTTTGTTTGTGTGATGATGAACGATACAGCCAATCAGAATCATTCACTAAAAGCGCGCTCTGGAATTACGTAATCCTGAAGCGCGCGCGTAGGAAAAAAAGGCCGTTATCGTCCGTTGGTCTAACGCAAAAAATAGTTATCTTTGTTATATGCGTGAACGGACGTTTAAGGTACAGTTTTGACCTATACAGCTACAGATACTCCACAAAACGTCGTAATTCAGATTCAGCGATGAGCAAAACGTCAAGCCGCGTGAAATGTGTCGTTTACCACAGGAAAGGAAGGTTAGACACCCTCAAACATATCAATTCATTTCTTGACTAATATATAACGTTAACTCTACATCTCAAACCAGCTCAAGTTCTTATATAATTGAGCCGTATAATTTACAAATGCAGATCCTTTAAAATCAACGTTTCACTTTTATTGTGATGTTTTTCTGAATTAAACAGGATAACGTTAGTCCTTGAGAGTAAAGGTAAGTTCAGACTTGATTTTATCGGATTTTATCCATCAGAAATTGAGTGGGATGGTGAAAATTGCCTTTATATGACAGATGGTAAAAAATAGTGATTTGTAATTAAATCCCACCCAACAGGAAACATGTAAAAGGAAAGAAACTTGTGCTGGTCAATTAATTTGAAGTATTTAATGGCGCAGTAACGTTACACATGATGAAATCATTATTAAACACCAGAGCAGTGCATCTTTATCATCATCATCAACCATTATCATTTTTTTCATAAGTTCAACATTTGTCCCACATACTTTCATGAATCCTCCTAAACCTCGTCAATAACATCATCAGACCAGATGAAGCTTTGACTCTTTAACAGAGACACAATGATTCATTAATATTCACACGAGGTTCCTCTGAAATACTGGAAAGGCTTTGATGCTGATGCACAATGAAGCTCTCAAACCATCATCTCACCGAAACATCAGTCATAATCAGCAGAGAAATACAGATTAATGCGTTCAAACACACGACCAGATTCACAGGCATGAATCAGATTCATCTCAAACATGTCTCTGGGTCATATTTCACCCCCAAAATAACACATTTTGCCAAATTAAGTCTGTTTTAAGACCACTAACATGTTTTTGCGGATGAAATATGATTAAATATGTAATTTCTGTGTGAGATTCACTTGCTGATGTCTAAAACACATGATCGTAATGAATTGTACGGTTTGCACATATTAGAGGAGGAGCAGGTGTCCCGTTATTCTAGTCAGACACATTAGGGTTGCTTTGGGACTAAATCAGCGTCTAAAATCACACGAGGCCTTTGTCAGATGAAGTAAAATGCTCTCTCTCACTGCTCAAACCATGTGAACGCTCAGAGGACTGACCAAACACACACACACACACACACACACACACACACACATCTACAATCTGACATATTTATGATAAACTCATTATTAACTCAAATGCAGTTCGTCCTCAATCAATATCTTCATCCAATCATAACCTGCAGGCAAAAACACCATGTAAATATGTCATGATTACCCTCATCCTAGATGAAATTTAAAAAAGGTAACAAATTCTTCCCTCGCGGGTCAATTTGAACCCCATAGGAATGAAAATAATGCGAGGAATGCTTCAGTACACATAGAAAAACATAAAAATGCTCAAAATTCAAACTAAAAATGCTAAAACTTTACCACAAAAAAAAATGTCTATACGTGTATCTGAATGCATAACGAAGTTAAAATGTCTTTAGGACCCAGAGGAACAGCTTATTTGCTCCATATAGAGCTATAGACCGTCTAGAGTCGTGATATATCATATTATATTATTATTTTCCCACAAGACGTCGGCAAAGACACACAATGTAAGATATTTTGAGCTGAATTAAAGGGGTGATGCATGAAATTGTGTTGAAAGAATGTGAGGAATGTGCTTAAATTACTATTTATTTCTTATGTATTGATCAAATATAGTAATTTAAAAGGTAAAGAGGAAAAAATAACAAAAATAAATAAATTTGCATTAAAAATTTGAAAAAAAATAGGTATAATTTTAGGGCTTCGGGTCATTTTGACCCGCGTGGGAAAGATATGCTACAAAGTGCGAGGGAAGGATGAGGGTTAAATAAACAAATCTAATATTGTCCATAAATGCTGTAAGACAGCCTGTAATGCTGAAACTTGAGTCCAAACGTTCCTGTAGCAGCAATAAATAAAATTAGAAACAGTGTTGAACTATAACATAGGCAGATAAACAAAAACCTCAACATGAACTCTTGCTGTAAACTCGTTTCATTACATTCGTTCTGATGCTTCACGATTCAAGAGCTGAAGTTTGTAGTGGATGAGTCTTAGTTCTAGAAACGGCAAAGTTCAAATGCTTGTTTGTTTTGAGGCGCGTAAGGACACCTAGAACTGACTAAAATCACGGTTAAATACACTCCACGGACGGCGGCGAGGTCACCTGACACCATCAGTATCAGCTCGGCTTCTGAACTTCCCATGATGCACCACAGTTTACACCAAAATACCACCGTCAGCACAAAATAAGGTACAAAATAGTGCTTGAAATTTTGTTCAATTTTTTTGTATTTTCAACAAGTAGTCTGTGAAAGCAGCTTCTCAACTACGTATATTATATAAGCATTAAAGAAACATTTGATAAACCTAAAAAAGACATAAAAATTGAAAATTAAATATATGTAATAATAATAAAAAAACACATTGGGTAACAAGCAGGGTTATTATAGGTAACTACGTAAAACCATTAAAAAACTTGATACTTGCAATAATACTTGCAATAATAATTAAAAAAACCAAAGCAACATTATTCATTTTTGTTTAGTTTAATGTACTAAAAATAACTAAAACAAAAAAATTATAAAAACTATAAACGCATATCTATATATATTAAAAACAATAACTAATAAAAATGATAAAAACAAACAAAATTACTAAAGCTAAAACGAAAACGGAAAATACAAAAATAAAAACTATTTCAAAATATTTAATAATAATATTTCAATGATACTAAAATAACACTGGTAACAAAGATAAGAAATATGGAAGCTTGTTTCCGCCACTGAATAAAACATGAAAAAAAAAGGTAATTGCGACATTTATCTTTCAATTCTGACTTTATAACTAGGGATGCTTCGATCGATCGACCCCAGATCAGCTGATAATCACGAAAGTAATTTCACACAAAGGAAAGAAAAATATGATTAATTAAACTTTTTTACAATAACTTTGTCCCCTATTTGTTGAAAGTGCTATCCGTTACTGTTTTACTGTGGTATTTTGCTGGAAACTGTGATTACCATGGTAAACTGCTGTAAGTGCAGCACACAAAAGATCAATCTCTGAAACGCGTGCGTCCGCTTCAGGACATCATGTGTGTCACTGACGGTGTGTTATTATGATAATATCCAGCTTGAATTTTGGTGAAAAACATCAAGCATCGAGTGCAGCTTCGCAGCGCTACAGTAAAACACTGATTGAACATAAATCAGCAGCACAAATGAACGGGATACTTGGGAACGAAGGTTTGGGTTTCTCTAGAGGGATCCCCATCTGTCCGCTGGAGGAAACTGGTCCAGCTCTCCCACCTCCGAGTACTGGCGCTCGCCCAGCAGATACGTCAGCTTGTAGCGCAAACGCACACGCTCCTGGAACACACACACACACACACACACACACACACACCTTTATGAAGTGGTGTCACATTTTGAATCGTTTAACTATTTATTCCCACTAATTTTTTATAATAATCACAGTAACAAAAACAATATTGTAATAAAACAATAATACATAATTTAATTTTTTTTTTAATTAAATACAAAAATGTAATTATTTATTTAAGATTTTATTGATTAATTTTATAATGAAAAAATATATATTTATATTTATTTATCCCCCCTTTTTAACTAATAATAACAATAATAACAATTTTATAATTATTTTAATAATTTAAAAAATACTTTATTTGTATTTAATTGAATACAAAATGTGTTTTATTTATTATTTTATGATAATAATAACAATAACAGTATTTTAAATAATCATTTAAAAAATAAATACAAAAAAAAGATTTATTCCTCCATATTTTTAATAATAACAATAATATTATAAATAAATAAAATATATTTATTTTTATATAATTCTTTAAATTATATATAATATTTTAAATAATTATTTGTTCCACCTTATTTTTAATAAAAACAACAACAATATAATTTTTTTTTTTTTTTTTAAATTAATTACATTTTATTGGATTTTTTTGTTGTAATATTTTTTAATAAAACAAGGTAATGTATGTGTGTGTGACCTCTCACCATCACCTATTTTTAATCATTTAAAAAAAGACTATTTTTTTTTAATTAAATACAAACATTTAATTATTTATTCCCCCTTCTTTTATAATAATAACAATAAGAACAATATTTTAAATAATAATAATCTTTTAAAATAATTTTTAAAAGATTTTATTCCAAGATATTAGATTTTTATTTAAATTATGTATTAATTATCCCCCTCTATTTTATAATGATAATAATAACAGTAATAGAAACAATCTTTAAAAAATAATTTTGAAAATTAAATACAAAAATGTGTTTATTCATCCTTATTTTTGAAACATGGCGCCAGCAGTGTGCACGGCGCAGTGTCTCTCTGTCCTGTTTGGAACCCTGTTTGTTTTGTTTATTATTTTAAGTTATCAAAATGTCTCAGCTCTGTTAGTGTATGATCGCCAGACACTTCTCTGTATTCGTGATCAACATGTTATATTTCAAAAGAGAAATATTCATGGAGACCAGTCCTCGGATATAACCCCCCCTCCACTGCCAGGCCTGCCGGCGCACCTGCAACGTACACCTGTTGCTCCGCGGAGGAAACGCCCCAGAAGACGGGGAAAGCGAGGTGGCGTGGTTGCTAGAGTGAGAGCATACCTGCGGGCTACACGGAGAAATGGTCTGGGGTTTCAAAGTAGCTGTTCCTTACTGGGTGTCCTTTTTCCCCCGGACTCCAGGAAGCGGTGGCTTCTCCCGATCCATCCCGGAGCTGTTATCACTGTGGACCAGCTGCGCGCACCGTTGGAGGAGCACGTTCCCCGGCATTCCCGAGCGGCCAAACGCGGCGTGGATCTAATGAATCTCCGGTCAGTGGCTCGAGCCAAATCTTCGCGCACGGAGGATACTATTCTTCAGTTGGCACTGATCAATATTAGATCCTTGTCTAACAAGACTTTTATATTAAACGACTTCTTTGTATCCCGGGAGCTTGACTGCATGCTTCTTTTAGAGACGTGGGTTAAACCGGGTGAGTGTTTCCCCTTCTCAGAGCTTCTTCCACCGGCATGTTCTTTCTTTAGCTCTCCACGAACCACGGGAAAAGGAGGGGGTCTAGCGACAGTTTTTAAAACCATGCTAAACTGTAAGAAAACCCCTTGTGAACAATACAAGAGCTTTGAGCTGCAACTCTTCGAACTAAACCTCAATCTAACAGTATTATGTGCGCTCATTTACCGCCCTCCCAAATTCAATAAGGATTTTATAAAGGATTTTTCGGCGTTCGTGGCAGGCATGGCTCTTAAGTATGATCATTTTTTAATTGTTGGTGATTTTAATATTCATGTTTGCTGTACTTCTAAGCCCTTGGTCAAGGACTTTTTAAACATCTTAGATTCGTTTAACCTCAGTCAGTCTGTGAACTGCCCGACTCATAACAAGGGACATATTTTAGACCTGGTCTTGTCCCATGGCCTAAATCTGTCCATAAAGGATATTTCTGATGCAGGTATTTCTGACCATATGCCTGTCTTGTTTTCTGTTTCTCTGCCGCGCCCTCTAAGTAAAGCGTGCGTCCCCATGCGTCAGCGGCGCGCTATAAGTCCATCTACGGCTTCCCTTTTTGCTGCAGCGTTCGATAACTCTCCTTTCATGTCCATGGGTGCCTCTTGTTCAAATATGGACATTGATGAACTGGTTACTCTATTTGACTCAACGTGCACAGAAATCCTTGACTCAATAGCACCGTTTATGCTCAGGCGCTCTAATTTAAATGGAGAGCCATGGCACAATGACACTACTCGTGCTCTCAGAAGGGAATGTCGCCGTGCTGAGAGAAAATGGAAAAAAGACAAACTTCATGTATCTCTGGGGATGTTAAGGGACTGTTTGTCTAACTACAAAGACGCTGTTAAGGCTGCAAAGACTCAGTATATGTCAAACCTTGTACAAAACAACTGTAACAAACCTCATGTTCTTTTTAATGTTTTAAATAGGATAATCAACCCCCCTGAGCATACTGGCATCATTCCCAGTGCCCTTCTGTGTGACAGATTTTGTAAATTCTTCATGGATAAAGTGGCCAGTATCCGGGCCTTAACCCTTTGTGTTGCGCCAGATCCCAGTATTTTACCTTTATGTTCAGTTGTTTTTGAAGATTTTATGCCAATATCTCTCTCTGAGTTGTCAAAGATGGTCCAAAGTTTAAGACCCTCGGTCTGTTCATCAGACAGCCTTCCAGCCAAACTTTTTAAAGATGTTATTGACACTGTTGGGCCTTGTATTTTAAATTTGATAAACTTGTCACTTTCAGCTGGGCGTGTTCCGGGTGCTTTTAAAAAGGCCATCGTGCAGCCCCTCCTGAAAAAGCATAATTTGGACTCCTCTGTTTTGTCCAACTACAGGCCAGTGTCTAAGCTTCCATTTTTGTGTAAAGTTTTAGAAAAAGTGGTATATGCCCAACTTCAATTGCATCTAAATTCCAACAACATCTTTGAAAAATTTCAGTCTGGTTTTAGATCCTGTCACAGTACAGAAACTGCTCTCTTAAAAGTTTTTAACGATCTTCTTTTAATTTCTGATTCTAGTAGCTCTGCGATGCTAGTGCTTTTAGATTTAACGGCAGCATTTGATACGGTCAACCATAATATTTTATTATCCAGACTAGAGTCCTGTGCAGGCATTAAAGGCACAGCTCTGAAGTGGTTTCAATCATATCTGACAGATAGGTCCTTTTCTGTAAACCTTGGTCCTTTTTATTCAGACAAAGCCCCAATTGACAGCGGGGTGCCTCAAGGCTCAATTGTAGGCCCAGTCTTGTTCTCTCTATATATGCTGCCCCTGGGATCAATCTTCCAAAAACACAATATTTCCTTTCATTGTTTCGCAGATGACATCCAAATATATCTACCTTTGAATATCAAAACAAACTCAGTTGAAGCTCTGAAAAAATGTTTACAAGAAGTTAAAGACTGGATGTCATTGAATTTTTTAAACCTAAATGACAAAAAAACTGAACTTGTAATTTTTGGGGAGCCCGATGTCTCTGGTTTTAACAGTACTCTTGAACAAATGCTGCCAAATTGCTGCCCGTCAGTAAAAAGTCTTGGTGTTTTTATTGACAGTTCTTTTAAACTTGATAAACAAATCAGCTCAGTGGTTAAAACAAGCTTCTTTCAGCTTAGACTTCTAGGGAAGGTCAAGCCCTACCTGCCCCACAACCAACTGGAAAAAGTTGTGCATGCCCTGATAACAAATCGCCTGGACTATTGTAACTCATTGTACTATGGCCTTGATCAGTCTTCAGTTCGCCGATTACAACTAGTTCAAAATGCGGCTGCACGCCTGATGACAGGGAAAAGGCGCAGTGACCACATCACCCCGGTACTGTCATCTCTCCACTGGCTGCCTGTCATTTTTAGAATCCATTTTAAGATCTTATTGTTTGTTTTTAAATCTCTAAATGGGTTGGCTCCAGCATATTTATCCGACATGTTGACTCTGCACACGCCAGTCAGAGCACTCAGGTCCACTGACCGCTTTTAAACTGTCCAAGGTCCAGACTGAAAACCAGAGGGGACAGAGCATTTTGTGTTGCAGGTCCTAAGCTCTGGAACGCTCTTCCTTTCAATATTAGAGCAGCTACATCTATGGAGAGTTTTAAATCACTTTTAAAAACTCATCTTTTTGCACTAGCTTTTTAACACAAGCTGAGTTGTGTAATTTTTTTTTTTTTTTCGTGTCGCTTTTATTATGTTGTATTGTATGGTTATTTTATGTTGATTCTTTGTATCTGTACAGCACTTTGGGGCAGCAGTGCCTGTTTGTAAACGTGCTATATAAATAAACTTGACCTTGACCTTGACCTTATTTTTAATAATAATATAATAAATAATATTTTTTATTTTTATATAAAATTTATACATTTAAAATAACTATTTATTCCACCTTATTTTTAATAAAAAAACTAAAATAAATATTTTTTCTAAATAATTAAAGAAAAATTATTAACATTTTATTGGATTTTTATATTGTAATATTTTTAATAAAACAGGTATTGTATGTATGTGTGTGTGACCTCTGACCTTCAGTGGGTTGGCGAGCAGCATGACCTGAGTGATGGAGGCGGGGGGCTGGATGGGGTTAAAGGGCGCGATCTCTGTGCCTGACGGAGGCTGAAGCTTCACTCGCATAGACTGACACACACACAAGACCGTACAGGGTCAGAGGTCAACTCAAAGCTGATATTCACAGTGCAACTTGTGCATCAGATCTACACAGAGTGATCAAACATGTTTCAAGAAAATTTCATATTTTACAGTAAAATATGCTTAGTTAAAGGTGCATTTTGTAATATTTAGGAGGATCTGTTGACAGAAATGCAATATCATATAACTATGTTTTCAGTGGTGTATAAAGACCTTACATAATGAACCGTTGTTTTTATTACCTTAGATTGAGCCATTTCTATCTACACACACACACACACCGTCTCCTTAAATTGACATGTTTCTACGGTGGCCCTGAGTGGACAAACGTGTTTCGTCACTATGTTGTTCTTCATGCAAAGATCAACCTAAAGTCAGCGGATAAAACACTCACACAATGATGAACAAGTAACAATAATATTTGCAATAACATATCATTTTACTGAATAATTAAGTAAACGTAATTTCTTAATGTATCTTTGTAAAGAAACCTCATTGCTAGTGTTGGGTACCGAAACTCGGTGCCAATAGGGAACCGGTTCCGACGTAAACGGTAGTAACCAGACCGAATAAGAACGACAATTTCGGTTCCTGATTTCGGTGCCTGACTTAATTAGGCACACACGCACACACACAGTCTCTTCTGTCTCGCATGCGCGCTCTTGCTCGCAAGGTTAGGCTGCATTTCACGTGTAAAATTACGCGTCAGAACGCCCTCTGGGTGTGCCGATAGTCTGAATCCATATAGAATCAAGCCAATTCATTGGCTAATGGCACGGGCGCCACCTCGACGCACTTACATCGTCATTATGTTGGCGCACGCGCGCCATCTGCTCCTCAGATTTCTTTGCCGAAAAAGGAAGCTGGTCGGCAGCGCAAGGAGCTTGGCAGCGTCTCGTTCTCTATTGAGAGAACATAGGTTACACCAGTAACCAGAGATGTTCTCTTTCATAGGTTCACTCAACGCTGCGTAGCTAAGAAGCAGTGGATTTGTAGGCTGCTGTATCACGTGCCGTTTGAACTGACGCGCTACAGCGATCTGTCACATTTCAAAGAGCCAAAACGTTATTTATTGTGTGAATCTCGTAAAAATATTGACAGAATCTGACAGCTGTGGATTTGTTCCATATCAAAAGTAACCTTGTCTGTCGGTGTCAGTGTCCTCTTTGTCCGCGATTTTTTTCTGCGTGAGAAAATGGATGTGTGGCGTGAGAGCGTGTGAAAAGGGTCGATTGCGTGAGTCTCACGGTCAATGCGTGAGACTTGGCAGCTCTGCCTGCTAGTAATCTCTATTAATCTCCAGTATTATTACATTGTTTGATACAATATTGTTTTATTTGATATTATGTAAATGTGAATTTTTATTTTTTATTGGTTTTATTATTATTTGTATTTATATTGTTTAAAGATTTAAGTTAATATTGTGTCCAGTTTGGCCCTGGAAATAAAAGGGTATTATTTTTTGATAAAGTGTGTGCGGTTTCATTTTCTTAAGTACCGTTTCAAGAACCGTTTAGGCACCGGAACCGTTTAAAAAATACCGAGTAGGTACTGGTATCGGATAAAACCCAACCGATACCCAACCCTACTTCATTGCTGAACTGGCTACTCTCTGCTGTCTCAGACGACGACATCACTTCCTGTCGGCCACCGTAACTTTTGTTGGGTGCAATTCACAACCTCACCACTAGATGCAGCTAAATATTACACACTGCACCTTTAACTTTGTGAACTCTGAACTGGTTCACTGAATCACAGAACCGAGCCGATTGAGACTGACTGGTGTGAACCAACCGCTCTGTGTCTGCAGATGAGGAGCTCGTACCTTGGGAACGGCTGCTTGCAGTAATACGTTCCTCACGGGCAACGGTGCCGTGTTGAGCAGCGACACCACGATCACCAGGACGTCCGGACGACCCGGGGGACAGTCCATCGCGAAGTGCAGAAGAACACGAACTCCATCCTTATCGTACACCGTCACAGGTAAGACTTTACCTGAGGACACCAGGCAAACAAGATGCAAATACTGGGTATCTGGGTCAATCTCACAGAACCTTTGACTCACATTTCACCCCAAAATCAATATAAAGAAATAATACATTATGATATCAAATTTATAATCAATTATAATAAAAGTTACATATATTGTTCATAAAGGAACTTTAAACCTATAATATAGATTATAAACTGGGAAAATAATTTTTTAAATAAATAATAAAACCAATGAAATAATAGATTCATATTATGATTTTAGATAGTGTTATATAATATTTATTTATAATGATGAAATGTATATATTTATAATATATATATGTGTTTGTATTTATATATACATGTATATATATATATATATATATATATATATACTGTATATATATATATATATATATATATATATATATATATATATATATATATATGGTATTTTTCCTATATTTTTCATAATCATTTGTTAACAAACATGTATTCATTACCTTCAATGAGCTCATTGTTTCTGCCTTAAATGATTACATTGTTTAAATGAATACATTTTTAGCTAAATGTGATTTGTTTGACTTAAGTCAGTTACCTCTGATAACAGATCACTTTTATTGAATTGAATAAAGAAAATCAAGCCTATAATATAGATAATTATATAGGATAATTAATATTTTAATTAGTTATAATTTTGTTTGCATTGTGACAGTGTATTCAACCACATTTAGCATATTTATTATTATTTATTTTTATTTCCCTCCAATTTTAAGTAAACAGCTCATCCCTTGAACATAATTTCCGATGATCAGCTTTATGTGAACCAGTAGCTCATCATGCGCTCGGTGTGCTGGAGCGGGTCGGTCACTCACTGGGTCTGATGGCCTCGAGCGGGACGTGCAGGCTGGCCAGGCTGGGCTCTGCGCTCCTCGCCGGGCTGCTCTGGGGCGAGTGGGACGAGAAGGGCTGAAAGAAGGGGCTGCCCGGAGCCGAGCCGCATGTCCCGGCCTGAGCCCGAGCCACAGCCGGAGACGAGGGACCCGCCGCGCTCATGAACGGGTTAGAGCCCGCCGAGCCCATGAAGCCTCCAGAAAGACCAAACGTTCCTCCAGCGATACCGCTCAGACCTGAAACACTGGAGGAAGAAGACACATGACGTCTCATTTATATAGTCAAAGAAGCGCTCTACACAGGCAGCTCCCTTATAAAGGAGCATCGTAACATCACGCACCCTCATAAGTGACTGATATGAAACCAATTCACTCCAATGACGATAAAGATAACGATAAAGATATAGTTCTAAAAATCGTTCTCAATATTAAAGAAAAGCAGAGTTCACACCACAGCAATAACGATATCAATACAGAGAAACAATATCATTGTGATCGTTTTTTTCCAGCTGTTGAACGATAAAACTGTTTGTTTGTAGAATTTGTTTTCTGTTGTATTTATGTATTTGTCTGTTTTGTGTCTATGGTATATTGAGTTTTTGGTTTGTATATTATATGTTGTATGTTTATGTTATCAGGCCCCCTCCTAAAAGCTTTCAGTAGCTTCTTTGGGTTTCCCCATTTCACGCGACCGACATATAACCATTGTTCCTTTTCAAATTGTGTTTAAATGATACAATGATGAAGTGTGAAATAAACGAAACAAAACGGAAAAAAATTACCCTGACAGCGCATTTGAAATGGCGGACGACATTGTGGAGAAGTTAATATCTGAGGTCCAGAAAAATCCACCACTGCTAGACAAGTCAATTGACAAAACTATTATATAGTTTTCGCAAATATATTATATAGTTTTCGCAAATATAGTTATCGTTATGGATATCGCTCGTGGATATCAGTTTCAGAGCAGAATCATACCTCTTTCCACCTCCAAAGTCCAGCATGGAGAGATCCTGCATCCCCTGACTGACAGCCGGGGTGTGTGACGTGGGGAAGGCGGCGCTCGGGGCCGAGATGCTCCCAAACAGGTCCAGGTCCGCATCAGGAGCCTGACAGGAGAGGACAACCGAAATCACAGATTCAACCACCTCTCTCAGGATTATTAATACTCAACATCTGGAAGTCCGACTGATGTAGTGTGTCCGACCTGTAGGGACGTCCACTGAGCAGAGAGTTCATCCAGCTTTGGTCTGTTCGGCACAGAGGGCGGATCATTCAGGCCTGAGAATGACACAACAACATTTAATTAAAAAAAATTAATAAAAGTTACAAAAACACACAACAAAATTACTAAAACTTTTACTAAAATTTTAATAAAACTATAATGATACTTTAAAAAACTGGTATAGTGGGAGAATTTTAGAAGCATATAATGGATTATTATTATTAATATTTAATAATTATTAATTGATTAATTACAGTTATATAAATTATAATTGTTTTACATAATTTTTAATAACAGTAATAATATTTGTAATTGTTGTATTATCAATAATAACTTTAAACTTATTATTTATTGAATGTTATTGCCAAAACTTTTCATAGTTTTAATAACAATATATTTTATTAGTATTAATTATAATTATATCAAGTACAATTATAACTTTGTTTTAATAAACATTGTTTTCAAAACTGTATATACTTTTTAATAACAATAATATTTTTTATGATTTTTTTTTAATAATGCTTTTCGAAATGTTGAAAAAATTATTATAGATAGTTTAACTTGATGCAGTAATAACAATAATGCTTTTATTATTAATAATATTAGTTATTTATTTAGGTGTCATTTTATAAAAAGACAACAGGTTTAGTTTTACAGTGATTTACCACCCGCTATGTGGGATCCAGTGTAAAACCATGGTAAACTCACTGCATCACATGACCTCGCATGGCCTATTCCTTTACTTTACATCACCAGACAGTCTCACAGCGAGTTTAAGCGAGATTTATCACCGAGAGACAAGAGTTCGTCGTCCAGCAGGGAGAGGGAGGTCTGCTGCTCAGGAGGCCTGTGATTGGGGCTGCTCTTCTGACTGCCGGCCAATCGGCGAGGAGGAGGCGGGAGCACAGGGATGGAGGAGGCCGTGTGATTGGTGGACGAGATCTGAGGAGGAGGAAGAGGAAGAGGAGGAGGGACGGTCGGGGGAGAGGAAGGTTCATCCAGTCCAGCCAGATCAATCAATGTGCCCGTGGTCTCGCATCCTGAGGGAACAAGAAAAATCGGTAACACTTTATTTTACGGTGTCCGTTACGTTACATGTAGTAATAATAGTAAATTATGTATAATTACATGCAATCAACCCTCAACCAAACCCTAATCTTCCCCTAACCCTATAGTAAGTACATGTAGTTGATTAAAATTACTCAGTACTTAAATGTATAATTACACTGTAACAATGACACCTTAAAATAAACTGTAACCGAAAAATCCTGTCGGGAGAAAATGAGATGTTCTGGATGATCAAAATACTGCAGTTGAGGGAAGATGGACATATAACCTGAGGTCACCTTCACTAGCGGCCGGTCTGAGATCCTCACACTCGTTATCGTCCGCCTGTCCGTCCACGACTCGTTTATAAGAGCCGATTACTCTGGACAGATCATCGTTCGCCTTGAGAATGTCCCCTACAGTAAGCAGACACATAATGAACATTTCAAATAAACAATCAATCACTCAAAGCGGAGCGTCGCGTGGTTTACCCAGACTGGAGTCGTTGTCCTCCGCTTCGGTGGCCAGTTTGAACGCGGTGCGTCGGAGTTTGTCACAGCGCTCGTACAGCTCCTGGACACAGACGCCAGGTCACATGTGAGCGCTGTTGTCATGGTTACATCGACCTAATTATACAAGCTCTAACAGTACAGACAGGAAACTGCTGTGATGATACAGTACAGCACTGAGAAGTCAGCCGTTAAACACATGAAACACACTTCACAGTTATTTCACTGCTGTCATGTGACTTCTGTGAAATAAGATGTTCAACCAATAACGGGCGACTGACGAATTGCGCACATTTGTGGCTGGCAACCAAAAGTTGCTGTTTTGAGTTTAAGAATGACATGAAACTGAAACTAATTCCACCAGACCTGATCATGTGGTGATAAAGAAAGATTCTATTCTGCTCTGTTCTACTCTATTCCTTTCCACTCTACTCTATTATATTCTACTCTGCTCTATTCTATTCATCTCTACTCTGTTCTAATCTATTCCACTCTACTCCGTTGCATTCTATTCCCCTTTACTCTGTTCTGTTCTATTCCACTCTACTCTGTTATGTTCTATTCCACTCTACTCTGTTATGTTCTATTCCACTCTACTCTGTTATGTTCTATTCCACTCTACTCTGTTATGTTCTATTCCACTCTACTCTGTTCTATTCCACTCTACTCTGTTCTATTCCACTCTACTCTGTTATGTTCTATTCCACTCTACTCTGTTATGTTCTATTCCACTCTACTCTGTTATGTTCTATTCCACTCTACTCTGTTATATTCTATTCACTCTACACTGTTATGTTCTATTCCACTCTACTCTGTTATGTTCTATTCCACTCTACTCTGTTATGTTCTATTCCACTCTACTCTGTTATGTTCTATTCCACTCTACTCTGTTATGTTCTATTCCACTCTACTCTGTTATATTCTATTCCACTCAGACTCTACTCTGTTATATTCTATTGCACTCTACTCTGTTATGTTCTATTCAATTATACTCTGTTATATTCTATTCCACTCTACTTTATTCTACTCTGCTCTATTCTATTAATCATTACTCCGTTCTATTCTATTCCACTCTACTCTGTTCTATTCTATTCCACTCTACTCTGTTGTTCTATTCCACTCTACTCTGTTGTTCTATTCCACTCTACTCTGTTATATTCTATTCCACTTTACTCTGTTATATTCTATTCCACTCTACTCTGTTGTTCTATTCCACTCTACTCTGTTATGTTCTATTCCACTTTACTCTGTTATGTTCTATTCCACTTTACTCTGTTATATTCTATTCCACTCTACTCTGTTGTTCTATTCCACTTTACTCTGTTATATTCTATTCCACTCTACTCTGTTATATTCTATTCACTCTACACTGTTATGTTCTATTCCACTCTACTCTGTTATGTTCTATTCCACTCTACTCCGTTCCATTCTATTCCACTCTACTCTGTTGTTCTATTCCTCTACTCTGTTATATTCTATTCCACTCTACTCTGTTATGTTATGTTCTATTCCACTCTACTCTGTTATATTCTATTCCACTCAGACTCTACTCTGTTATATTCTATTGCACTCTACTCTGTTATATTCTATTCCACTCTACTCTGTTATGTTCTATTCAATTCTACTCTGTTATATCCTATTCCACTCTACTCTATTCTATTAATCATTACTCCGTTCTAATTCTATTCCACTCTACTCTGTTCTATTCTATTCCACTCTACTCTGTTCTATTCTATTCCACTCTACTCTGTTCTATTCTATTCCACTCTACTCTGTTATGTTCTATTCCACTCTACTCTTGTTAAATTCTATTCTATTTCACTCTACTCTATTATATTGTACTCTGCTCTATTATATTTATCTCTACTCCGTTATATTCTATTCCACTCTACTCTGTTATATTCTATTCCACTCTACTCTGTTATATTCTATTCTAATCTACTCCGTTATATTCTATTAAACACGGTTCTATTCAGATTTGCACAACAAAAAAAGTTTGAGAACCACTGCACTAGCTTAACCACCTGATGCTCAGGACATCTTCTTTAGTATTAGTTACAAGTCATTTCTTTAAGAACGCACTTTCTTGGCCCGCTCGTGTCTAAGCGCTGTGTGTCGTGCTCATGGAGTCTCACCTTGATGAGCTCGCGGTCGGCGTCTGACGATCGGTCCCTGTCGTACTGACTCAGCATTTCCCCCAGGAGCTTGACGTTGATGTTCACCTCCTCCAGCGTGTGGATGCGTTTGCTCATCTTCTGCACTCGGGCTTCATCCTGCAACACACATTCAGTCCATCACATCATGCGTGTCACATATAATACTGAAAACATTATCATGAGTTCTGCTTTAAAGAGGACCTATTATGTTATTTGTACATGTTCATCTTTCTTCAGTGTGAGCATGAATAAACTCGGTAAAGTTATAAAGTCCCTCCAGCGGGAGTTCTTCTCTATATCAGTGTCAGTGTTCCTGAACTCCCTGAAACGCCTCCATTAGTCATGAGTTTCTTCCGGGAACGAACGTCGCAATATTCCTCATTTAAATAATTCATACGCAGAATAAAGGGGCGGAGCCTGGTTAGTAGTGTGTTGAAACTGGCGGTTTTGGTAATTAGGGGCGGGACATTTCCCAAACGCTTGACCAATCACAACACACCGATCCAGCCGACCAATCAGAGCACAGTGAGCTTTTCAGAAGGCGGGGCTTCATAGAGACAGGAACTAAACAGAGCGTTACTGACAGACTGGGAAGAGAGGAGCCGCAACAGTGGAGAATATGAGGAAAATAACGTGTTTTTAAACATTCAAGCATGAAAACCTGTTCTAGTAGAGGCCAAAAAACAAGACCTTTAAAACAGGTCCCCTTTAATACAGTTCATACACACACCACCACAGACCCTTGAACAAACAAGGTCTACATAAAATCAAACTTAACCGTTTAATAAATGTCTTGTATTGTGAACCAAAGCTAGAACAAGCCAAAAACGGTGACTTAAACTCAACTGTGTTTTTAGGTTTTGTCATTTATTTAAAATAAACGCATCATTCGCAAATATTTCAAATGCATTATTTTACAATGAATAATAGTTATTTCTTTTTATCTATTCCCTTAAATTCATTTAAACCCTTTAATTGCATTAAAAAAGACCATTCAAAAATTGGTTTGGACCCTCGATGTTCAAGAAACAGCTCCGGCTTTGTTGTGAACGATTGATCAGTGTAAAGAAGGACATGCTGTTTCACGTTGGCTGTAAACTGGAGCTCTTTATTTGTCAGAACAGCATCACGTCTCTCTCTCACCTCTTTCACCATGTTTTTGATGAGTCTGTTCGCCTCCTGAAGATCTTCTGGGTTTTTGCTCCTCAGAAGTTCAGCCAACAACTGCCATCAAATCACAGAAGAGCACAAAGTCATTTCTGTAGTTTCATAAAGGGAAATCACATCAAATGTTGCAGAAACAGGAAAGGATGCCTACCGTAATCAGCAACTACAGAGAGAGTCTTTCTCGATATATACATGGAAAGCAACCACATTTCCAGGATTAAATGGAGAATTAGATTTTTTACCTGATTTGTAATTTGACTTTCCTCGATTGGTGTTGTTTTCTAGTTGTATCATTTGAACTGTTAATACATTGTTGATTCTGGGTATATGATTTTAGATAATTTTTTTAAATCCAAATTTTGGAACTGAGAATATATTGTTGACTCTGATTTGTATATTTTATTGATATCTTATGTGATGTTGTACTTGTAATTATAATTTAATACATTTTTATATACACACACACACACATATATATATATATATATATATATATATATATTCTTATTGTTTAAAATCCAAGTTTTGGAACTGAGAATATATTGTTCTGTATATATTAATATATATATATATATATTTTATTAATTTTTTTATCCAAGTTTTGGAACTGAGAATATATTGTTGATTCTGATTTTTGATATCTTAGATGTTGTACTTGTAATAATTAAATTAAAAAAAATGTTACTGGCCTACATTGTTGATTCTGTTTTGTTACACTTTAGTGCATTGTTATATTATTTTATTATTATTATTATTTTTTACATGTTGGGTTTAATTATGTTTTGGTGAGATATGTCTTCGCTATTTGTCTAATAATTTCTTCTCTATTGTGACTATTCTATATTACGTAATCTGGTGATCACATGACTAACTAATTGCTGCTTAAAAGGACATTATCCGCAGCGCGTCGGTGTGCAGTTTTTAATTGCCTAAGCCATAATGAAATAAAGACTTTTATAAACATTTTCTTTAACTCTCGAGTGCCTTGGCTTGATACGTTTTTGGGAAATGATGTCATCAGGCTCAGTCTCACCTTCCCCATGTCCTCGTTGTCAAACACAGGGTTTTTGGGCCGAGCGGGAGGCGACGGGATCAGGGTTTTGTCCACCGTCAGTTCTGGGTCCGTCATCACGAGTCCTGAAGAAATCATCACACACACACACACACACACACACCATCAATCAGACACACCGCTCATGACAGACCCCAGAAAGTCCATCCGTAGAATTGTGTAAACTTTTTTATTTTTTGTCATTTTTATGTACAGTATTTTGCTACCCATTGTGGTTTTTGTAAGTGCTCTAGAAATAAAGTTGAGTAGAATCTCACCTTGCTTCTTGAGCGCCTGGTACGCGTCTGCGATCTTGGACTCGTTGGGAAACGCCACCGTCCAGCTGTACAGCATCTCAATGATCTTATTCTTCACCTTCTCAGAAACACTGTTCCCCATGTACTGCAACACACACACACACTGCTCTTAACACATGTTTGTATTAGACATATAAGTGCACAGGAATGAGCCATAGAAAGCGGAAACAAGATCACATTTTTTACACTTCTGGTTCCATCGTCCTGATGTCAAATGGTTTTTTGAATGGGTTTTTGGTTAAATGCATGAAATAAGGTCTGTGGTGAACATAAGCTCAAGATATTTTCACGTTTTATTCCACAACATAAATACATCAGCAGGGGTGTAACGATACCCTCATGCCATGATTCAATACATATCACGATACTGAACTCACGATGCGATATTATTGCGATACTTCAAGACATATGATAAAAGGTTAACAAAAAAACACACTGTTGATTAAAATGCTAAATTTTGGCCTTACATTGCGAGTGTAAATGAATATCTTTGACTTGTGCTGGAAACCCAAAGCACAGGACAATAGAGACACCAGAATAACAATATTCATGATTCTCAAGCTGAAAATACTGAATTATTTTAGATCAATATGTTTGCACTCTTTCACTAACTAGATATATTTAAAATAATGTCGGCCACTTTTTACTGGTAACATCAGACATTTGGTATTATCAGGACCGAAAAATATTCCCCCGTTGCATTATTATACATTATATTCAACATTATATACAGTAGTTTAATGTAGTACTGACACTAAAACTCTGAAAACGTGATTTTTTTTCCTACAAAGAAATGTCATTTTGGGTGAATTATACACAATATTGTCACTATACACAATATTGTCACTATCCACAATACATATTGATGTATGTTTGTGTTGCGATATATTGTGTGACACGTCACACGATATATTGTTACACCACTACATCAGTAATTCCCCTTGTGATTTTCTAAAAGCTTTTGAAAAATGGGAATATAGAGGTTGTCTGTAACATTAAACATCATCACCGAACAGGTAAACTAGGTCAAATCTACTCACTAGTCGCTTTCAAAGCCTCGTTGCGTTTATAATCACGCTCTTGCAAACTATTATAGCTAAAAACTTTAATGGAGAATGTTGTTGAGAGTTTAATGATGGTGTAGTTCGTGTATAGCCTACGCTTAGCATCTGACTTCTGCTGATTGGTTTTAGGCTTCAAAATTCATAAATTTGTGAAGATTAACATGATGAACAAAACGTTTAAGAATCATAAACGTTTGTTGGTCTCAGAGCTTATTTTCAGCAATAACCCAAAAGCCAATGAAAAAAATCCAATTGGGATTTAGTCAAGGGAACCAGGCTGCTAACATCTGGGTCAACAAAAATAACTCATAATAGAAAAACCACCAACCCTGGGTGAAACCACTTTAATCAGCTCATTTAAAAACCTATATCTGGCTATTTCGTTGTGAAATCTTCGCCCACAGTTCTTCATACACGCCTCCAGTACCTGCAGAGACACACACACACATCATATTATCCATGAACAGACTCATGCTCGAGCAGTGATGGTGGATTAGCATTACAACATCACTCACAGTCAGAGCTTGAAGGGCTTCCCATTCTTGAGAGTAGATTTTGTGAACGAGGAGTCTCACAGCTATCTGTGGACTATAAACACACACACACACACACATACACAATCAGAAAGAGCAGAGAATCTGTAGTTTTCATTCATTTTGGATTACGAAGGCTTACCCTTCCAACTCCTTATTGATCTGATCACAAAACCCGATAATATATTCCCAGTCCTCCTGCCGGTTGGTGGGGTGTGTGGCTTTGTCTGTGGAGAACACACACATTCGTAAGGTCCAAACAATCGGCCTCGTTGAGCTCTGTGTCTGTGATACACTGGCACAACAGTGTGAGGGACAATCGCAGCGATGCATATCAATATTACCATCAGTAATGTAAAGAAAAGTGCTATATATGTATAATATCAGCATATTTATGTACCATTGCATTTACATGGTAGCCTATGTTCATGATGCATGAGCAAAAACAGCATTGTATTATTATGGTTAGTGTTCTATTTGTCACACTGGATAAAATCATCAGTTAAATGGCTAATTAATAACCCCAGCTGTAAATCCAAAAAGCATCGTATTATTATGGTTAGTGTACTATTTGACACACTGAATAAAATCGACATTTAAATGGATAATTAATAATGAATTCTGCTGTAAATCCTAATGCTCTGGGTCTGAACTCATCTTATATGAAGCCAAACACAGACTTTGCACTTTAATCTGAACGCACGATCGCCAGATATGACAGTCAACACGCACTCTATATGAATGTTTAAATCATACTACAGGAAAGGCTTGGCTCATGAATATTAATTACGAGGCGTGACGTTCGTACAGTGTCCGTATCTGATTGGCTGGAAGGCGGGCGCTGGTAAGTGGGCGCTGGCGAATTAATGAATCCTACTATGGTGAAGTCCTCGCTCTTACATATTATGTAGGCTTTGTGATTGGACGCCCTGGGAAGGTTACCAGGCAACGTCAATATGATAAAATTAATTTTCATGAGCAGACCTTCGTCATAGTATGATTCGAAATTTCGCGGAAAAAGGCAAACAAGCGCGTCAGACGAGCAGGTACTGATGCATTGCAGCGAACACACACAACAATAATATTATTTACATCTATTGTTGGATGCAAATGATAATAGTGCACGTACTGAGCCAGGATTCGAGTGATTCTCCCTCCGGAAACGCCATGATCCTCATTTAAAGCTCTGACTGCATAAATCCACACATTTCCCCCTTAGATGCCACAGACATTCGTCAAATTAAACTGAGAATGATAAAAATAAGCATCCTCTGTTCCATCCGAGCCTGTGGGCCGCGACAAAATACTGCTTTATTTATTTATTAAATGAATAGTGTATCTGCCGGCAGTATCATCAGCTGCCTGTGTGGAGGTCCTTGATTTAGACGCCTCTAAAGATTACAAAATAAAAGTCACTAGCAGTACGAGTCTTGTAGAATTACAAAATAAAAGTACATCTAAAGTTTTTTTTTATTATTATTATTATTTTTAAATAGCGAATGGGTTGCTTTGGGCGATTTTTATAGAACAGAACAGAATAGAATAGAATAGAATAGAATAGAATAGAATAGAATCAGGTGCAATAACAGTACCAACCAGTGATGTAGTGGTGCCTGGAGAAGTGGGTATAGGCTACTCTTCATTTATTCCCCCAATATTTTTTTAAGCGTCCCAGCAAAGGATGAACGCTCTGTGTTATAAACAGTAACATGTAAGACTAGTCTTGCATATGAATATGCAAGACTATATAATATAGAATATAATTAATAGAATATAGAATTACTAGTATTCTTGCATATTAGGGCCGTACACAGGGTTTTATAAATACAGAGTTCCCATAATTTTTTTATTTTCCTGATCTCGACATGAGCATTTTAAGTTTTTTTGAAGGCCAAAAAAATGGACAACAGTAGCTTTAAAAGCATGTCGTGGGCAGTATAGCATGAAGTATTTGATCAGATTCTTAAACATGAGAAACAGTTTAAATGTCGCAATGACTGATCCACTCTACAAAATGGAAATCCAGAATGTTTATGCTTATTGTTGACAATGCATAATCACATATTCAAAACGGGAATGGCCTTGAATAAGAAATGATTCAAGGATTATTTTGCATAGATGTTACATTTCAAACAAACGCCAATGCACTCCTTCTGTGTCCAGAGGCATATGATAAATTAGTATGAGCATCAAAGATCAGTTTCAGCAACTTTTTCTTTTCCTAAATTAATCAATGTTTTTGGACTAATCTGCTCATTTAATCAATGGTTCAATTGCTCACTCATAAAGATAGTCACGTGTCGCCACCTTCTGACTTAATGAAGTTGCGCAAACACAAGCGGAGTGATACAAACAACACATTCGAGGTAACGTTATACAAATATATACAATAATAATGGCAATATATTTAATAGGGTGCTTGTGTTGTTAAATTGAGCTTATAATTTCCACTGTCTTTGATCAAACTGTCAATGCTACTTGCATTTTATCTCGCACTGTATGATCGTTAACTGAAGTGAATTGCGTCGCGTTGGGATTCGCGCTCGGCTCGCGCTCCTGTGAACAAAAATCCCCCTTTGTTGCTTCGATTGGTCTCAAACATTTATGCTGCGTCCCAATTCGCCTACTTATACTACGCCCTAAAAGTATGTACTATTTTTGTGAAGAAAAAGTACATACTTTTGAGTGTGTAGCAAAAGAGTAGGCAAGCTTTGGGACATACTACTTCGTCATCTTTAACGGACAGATCTGTCGTGTGCATCCTATCACCGTAAACTGCCCTGTCAATCATCTCGTCACAGTTAAAATCCTCCATTCAATCTAATATAACTTCTTACCATTTCGGAGAGAATTGTTGTCGCACGTTCATTATGAAGGTATTTTTGGTGCAAAACAACTGAACGCCTGTGACAGTGGATTTTGTAGTTGTAGAGAATAGCCACACATGTGTATCAGTAAATGTGAAGTCACAGAGATACATTTTTTAAGAGTTGCACACTTGTAGACTTTTTTTTATCTTCCACAAACACAACACAACAGTTACACCTTCTCAAATTCTTCATTGCAGGTGCACAAATTCTATTCTACAAATCACAAATTAAGAAACTCGTACGCTCACATTTTTGCTACAGTTGCTGCAGTGAATATGGTGCAAAACGCATTTACACACCTGCATCAAAACATGTGAAGTCACAGAGAACTTTTGCTCATCTGCAAATCAGTATGTGAATTCATCCAATGAGAGTTGCACACTTGTAGAATCTTTTCTCACAAAGGTCTTGTATATTTTTCTAGCACAAACACAAGTACATAACTACAGCTGCTTGAATCTGCTGCAACGAATCACAAGCTCTGTTTTTCACTTTCAAGTGACAAGTTTCGTACGCTCCGCCTTTTGCACCAAGTGCACCGTGAAATGTGGTGCAAAAGTGAGTTGTGCATCTGTAGAGGCAGTGGGCGGAGCCCACATTAATATTCATGAGTTTGCGCGTGCAACTGCTCATTCTAGTTCACGCTCCTCGTTTCTCAGCAGGTTTAATGGATTATTTCAAAAAAGGTAAATATAGTTTCAGCGCGAACTTAAACTGCAATTGTGTATCGTTTCGTTAAGTTCATGTTTTTATTTATTGAGTTGAACAAACGCCAACTAAAAAAAGTGTCTATAATAATATTTTATATTTTGGACTTTTTTATTGACAGAAGAAGGGATGATCTGATGTTTACTGTGTGCAGAATTTTCAAAACTAATCGGAACATGAAGTTTAATCCAATCCGAGCCAATCTGAGAAAGCTGGGGCTGTTAAAAATACGCCATTATTTTACCACAGGGTGTCAGTGTTCGTCTAAACTAGTGACCGCGACGCTGAAATGTGTGAGAACAGATGAATAACATCAGTACGAACCACGAACATTTATTTATTTGGATTAAATATTGTAATCATTCAGTGTCATTTTTCAATGTCAATCGTTTTACTATTTACATGTTCATGCCCAAAATGCTTAATTAATATTCAAAGAAGTTGACTGTCATTCTCCTCTACGCTGCGTGCGGTTCTGATCTAGGGTTCTGATCGTAGGCACCTCGCGAGTATTCATTCATTCAACTATTTTAAAAAGACAGGAATGAAGCACCAATGCACACAAGAAATACTTTTTATTAGTCAAATTCATTAAAAAATGTGAACTCAACAGGTATAGAATATAAGTAGGCTAAGAGAAAAATACTGTTAATTAAACAAAATTGTATGGACAAAAGTGGATAAATTACTGTAAATGAGGGGGAAAAACACAACATTATTTTACGGAATATGATAAGCCACTAATTTGATGTTCTAAAAAAGATATTTACAAACATACATACTGGCCTTAATACCAAACATTTGAACAGTAGGCTACACACCTTGCAATCAAAACATTCAAAATAATATTGTTACATTATTTTGAATGTTTTGATTGCAAGGTGTGTAGCCTACTACTGTTCAAATGTTTGGTATTAAGGGTCTAAGGTAAGGTACCTCTAAGGTACATTTATCTAAAAACAGTAATATTGTGAAATATTTGTATCAACTGTTTTCTATTTTAATGTTAAAAAAATATATTATGTCTTAATTTAATATTAGTATTATTTTTGTATTGCAGTAACATTCAACAAATGATAACAAAAGGCAGTTTAAAGCATTGCAATGTACAAAGGAAAAGCACAACTAAATGAATGAGTTGAAGTTTGCTGTGCTTTATAGCCTATAGGCTACTATGAATGCCAGCAATCATTTAGTCATTAATTATGCACAAAACGTGCAAACTAATAAAAACATTATGAATGAAATGATACACAAGTGTAGTTTAATTTTGCGCTGAAACTATATTTACCTTTTTTGAAGTAATCCATTAAACCTGCTGAGAAACGAGGAGCGTGAACTAGAATGAGCAGTTCCACGCGCATGCCCGGGAAACTCATGAATATTAATATAGGCTCCGCCCACTGCCTCTACAGATGCACAACTCACTTTTGCACCACATTTCACGGTGCACTTGGTGCAAAAGGCGGAGCGTACGAAACTTGTCACTTGAAAGTGAAAAACAGAGCTTGTGATTCGTTGCAGCAGATTCAAGCAGCTGTAGTTATGTACTTGTGTTTGTGCTAGAAAAATATACAAGACCTTTGTGAGAAAAGATTCTACAAGTGTGCAACTCTCATTGGATGAATTCACATACTGATTTGCAGATGAGCAAAAGTTCTCTGTGACTTCAAATTTTTTGATGCGGGTGTGTAAATGCGTTTTGCACCATATTCACTGCAGCAACTGTAGCAAAAATGTGAGCGTACGAGTTTCTTAATTTGTGATTTATAGAATAGAATTTGTGCACCTGCAGTGAAGAATTTGAGAAGGTGTAACTGTTGTGTTGTGTTTGTGGAAGATAAAAAAAAGTCTACAAGTGTGCAACTCTTAAAAAATTTATCTCTGTGACTTCACATTTACTGATACACATGTGTGGCTATTCTCTACAACTACAAAATCCACTGTCACAGGCGTTCAGTTGTTTTGCACCAAAAATACCTTCATAGTTCATCTGCCAGTCATGGATCTTTCATGCGGAGACTCTCCTCATGTGTTTGGAATTTGAATATAAGGCATTTAAAAGTTAAAGTCCCTGTAAAGGCAATTTAAAAAAATAATTCTAAACACATTATAAATGTTAGAAATGTATTGCTAAAACATATTACAAAGACTGTGAACTGTGAAGTACTGAATTGTGGAGTTAGACCGTTAAACAGTTTTTCACCATTGATATTTTACGGATTTTCTGGGCGGGGCTAAAACAGGACTCGATGACGCACTGGAGCCCTTGAGCTCCTGGACACGCCCCTACTTGATGACGCTCTGAGGCCACTGAGGCTGGCCGCTCCTAACAATATTATAGAGCACATTCACATCAGTTTGCCGCTCAATCGCGAGTTACTGTCAGTACTATTATTAGTAACAGCCTACAGATTGCTAGCTACTAGCTATGCCTTCGTCACGGAAATGCGTAGGCTACTACCTGGATGCGATCACCGGATCACGTACAAAACAGATCGGTGTCCTTGTTTAAATTTCCGAAAAACGATTACATCAAGAAGAAGTGGATTAATTTTGTGAAGAGCCACCTTGATGGAGAGCTGAGGATCACCGCCAAAACCCGCCTCTGTAAGTGATCATTTTACACTGGATAGTTTTATAAACTTTCGTCGGAGATAACTGTCTGGGATTCACTGATAATCCGCTGTTACTGGTGAATGGGGCCGAACCGACTCCCGCCTCAGCCTTCATCCTCCCGTCGCGCCGTTCGGCAGTGCGTGCATCCATTCCGGCTGTAGAGTTGAGTGAGGCGAGTCGACGACGGCAGCTTTCCCGCGAGTGGGCGTGGTTTCAGCGCAGCCAGTGGACACGCCCCCAGCGTTTGAGAGCAGAGATTACTGCTCATTTTTTCAAGATTTTGATAGCTTATTTTATGTACTTGCTGGCTTTTTTTATCATTCAAATTTGGCTGGGTGACTAATAACACATTTTTCTGTGGTGTGACAAACTCAAAACACATACTTAATTTTGACTTTACAGGGACTTTAATGGCTAAACGTATCATTGCAAAAGTTCACAATGCTGCTGCAGATGCAATATAATGTGGACAACATCGAATAAATACATTTTCGTCAGGTTAGATACTGATAATTAATAACTCAAACCCCTTTATCTAAACCTCTCTACATAACCGTCGGACTCGCGCGTCCTCCATGTCTGTAGTTTTTGAACACTTTTCATTCGTGTTTGTAGTTCTAACCGAATCCTCGTCCAACGCGCGATGGGTTGTGGGCAATATCAGCCGTTAGAGTGCGCATCGATCTGCACTTCGGATTCTGACCGGATATAGTAGGCCATCCGGGTCTCTTTGGGACACTCATTTCAACATACTGCGATTTGGGACGTACTAATTCTATTTTCGAATACTATTTAGGACGGATAGTATGCGAATTGGGACGCAGCATTAGACTTTGACGAGCGGGTGTTTTGTAGCCTCGTGAGACCATCCTGATCTCGCGAGCTTTCAAGGTTTCACTCGCAGATCAGTCTGGATACTTTCCGTTAAAGAAAATTTGGGAGCAGTTCACCAAACGAACGTCCAATCAGCGTTGGCTTTGAGGCGGGTTGAGGTGTGACGCAACGAGAAGCGCGACAGTTCAGTCTAAAGAACATGTCGGCTTCAGCGGATGAAACTAGCATCAGCGTGGCTATCGAGCAAGTTTTATCGGAATTACAGAGTATTTCTTCACTGAAAGAAGAGCAAAACACTGCTCTGGAGGCTTTACTCAGAGGAAAAGATACGCTCTGTTAGTACGTCATATGCTTCGTTGATCTGATTGGTTGATTTGGCCCGTCTATCACCAACATAGGCCAATCAGCTAACCAGTATTTTCGCCCCTTACCAAAACTACTTCAACGGAAGGTTTCCAGATGGATATGCGGAGCAAATCCATCTGGCGGAGTCAGGTTAGGTGTTTTGAGTGCTGAAGCAGCTCAGATGAGGAGGCCAGTTATCGTCGCGATGGGCGAATCATTGCAGCACCAAATTAGAGTTAATATTAGGGAATTATTTCACAACTTTATTTATATAGGCTACACTAAAAAAAAACGACCCTGACTGCTACTAAATGATGCGCATCAGAGGGGATTTAGAAGTGTGTAGGCAATGCTGACTGAAGTCCGATGTCCCTAAATCATCATGGGTCACAAACCTCGGAGTTGGGATGCCTTCACTCTTCACAGAGTTGTATAGTGTTTAGCAGTAGGGATCATTATGGGGACAGGACATCCTGATACTGATATGGGAAATAAATGGACTACTCCATATGTAAGTCAAACCAGTACACATACAACTATCTTCGCTATACTGCAAATGAGGAACCATTATTCTCATTTTTATTAAATTATTTTATATAGGTAATGAGTTTTCTAAGTTTTAATAATAATTTTCTTGCTGATAGAGTCAGGTAAACTGTGTTGAGTATATGATACTGGACAAAGCAATGCAAATACAGACAATTTTAGAGAATTTTAACTAGGATTTGTACACTCTAAAAACATTTTTTTTGTGTAAAGCTGCTTTGAAATAATTCTGAAAAGAAATACACATATCCAGACTTGACATGACTAGATGCAGTGAGGAATGCAGGAGCCAGGAAAGGAAGTGATAAGAAATAAGTTTATTGGATAACCCTTGGTCTTAACAGAAACATATGAAAGAAGTATTATGATCACAAGTAAAGGGAATGGAAATGTATTACTCTTAACAGTGACTTGTGGCCTTGAAGACCTTGAATAAAGACAGATGGTTACAGCAAAAGCAAGATTTGTTAAGAATCAAATGTAAAAATCAGTAGAAAAATATAATGTCAATGACATTTTACTTTAACCCTAAAACACAACAAAATGCAAAGGATAAATTCAAAATACATCTAAAAAAATATGGAAAACCCCTCATATTAAAATTGGGCATTCGTTTTACAAAATCTTTGATTAGAGTGAAAATTGAAGTAAAATAAAAGTAAATCAAATATAATGAAATAATGATAAATGAGTACATCTATATGCATATCAATGTATGAATACAATGCAGTAAGATGAATGTAAAATGTATGTAAAGAATAAGAAATAAACACAATGTAATATAAATTATAAAAGAACAACAGAGGTACATGTGTGCTCTCTGGAAGTCAGTGCATTGTTGGCGTTGGTCAGACTCTCAGTCATCAGTCATAACATAATCACACCATTGCTTTTACAGAATTCACATTAAACACAATTAGGCATTTCTGCTAAACAAAGCCCCAAAACATGCAACATTAATGATTAAAAGATGGCTTAGATAGATCACATATGATAAAGCAAACCAAAATAATTTATAGGAGCAACTACAGGCTTTGGTCCAAGAGCTCCATCGACTGGATTATCGTAATATTTTGAACTGGAAATCTAGAAGGTTTTCTCTTTCATGATTCTCATGTCTTCAGTCAGACATTCAGTCTACATTAGATCAGGCTTCTGCACTTTATGACTCAAAGTCTATGTCAAGTGCAACTGGTCCATTGATTGAGAATCCAAGGAAGAAAGTCACTCGTGTGCCATATTCTTTATTTAACTGGCTTCTGAACATTGGATCAACCATAACATTCACATCTGCAACCGAGATCAAATTGTTGCGAATTTCACCAGAAACTCTGTGAAGTTTATTACTATTCCTCACTTGCCTCCAAATTTTGTAATCATCCCATTGAGTTGAGATGTTCTGCCCTGATCCTAACCAGCTGTTTATATCCCTGTGGGAAATCAGGCCACCATAACCTTCATCCTTCCCTAGGTAAAAATGAACCGCTGCTCTCTTTCCATTAGACACAGGTTTCAGGTAGGTTGAGTACAACGTCTTCATTTGTGAAGTTGGTAATGTGCGGTCAGCCTCTTGCCAGAACAATAAAACTGTGATGTAGTGCAATGGCAGAATCTCACTGAGGGGTGAGGGGCGTTTGATTATTTGAAGGCATAATTCTCGAAGGTCATGGTGGGGCATGATGTACTGAGATTCAGGGTTGATGTTTGCCAGAATTACATTGGCATAGATAAAGTTGACAATGTCCATCAGTCTGGCCACTTTTGACTTCAGAATGAAATGATACTGCTGGATGATCTCTTCAAGAGTTGATGCAGAGTCTTCCTCATACAAATATCGTAGAAGTCCTGTATAGGAATCACCCTTGTTCCTCTCCAGACATTCACGTGTCTGCTCAATTTTAACCATGCGGTTCATGCGCTCATTCTTGATCAGCTCACTCCAATTTATCTTACAAAAGAGGTCAGTGTACTGTTGAAAGTACCTGGAAACCTTGGGCTTTATCAGTTCTTTTTGTTTGTCTTTCTCCGAGAAAAAGGGTACTAAATGTACAAAAAAATTGTCAAGGAAATCAAAATGACCCTTCATTGTGTTTTTTAGTTGAAGAAGACATTTCTTATGCTTCTGCAATACATGGTAATATTGCTTGAGTTCAGGGTTCATCCTTAATTCTTCAATGGTAATTTTACCCAAGAGGACTTCAGCAAGGCAGTTAAACAGTGGTGTCTTTTGCAGTATTTGTATGACGGTAACTGCAGTTTGAAGTTCACCAAGATGGCCAGCAGTGTTGTAAGTACTATAATCCTTTAGTCTTTGCAGGTGAGAAACGGCCTCTTTGTTTGCAGTGTGTTGTGTTTCTTTGCAAGCTTCTGCTGCAGACTCAGCCACTGTAAGAAACCTATCAAGACTGTCCGGCTTGATGGGATCATCTCTGTCTTTGTGAACAGCATGCTTGAGCTCACGCACAAGTACCTGTGATACTGTATCACATATGTATGAATTCTCCTTTGAAAGGTTTTTGGCTTCACTTGCCCAACTCATGGCCACAGTAAAGTCCTGTTTTTTTATGTAGTACCTGGCGAGGAGCTGGAATATTACTGCATCCTTTCTGAGACACTTTGCTGCATTGTGTAGAACAATTTCTTCCATCCCTGGCGTCTCTTTCATTATATCTTTGATAAGAGGAGAAAAAAGGGAGTCTTCAGCCTTAGCCGAATACTGCCTCTTCACCAACATGCTGTGAACATCCTGCATTAATTTTTGTTTCCCTAGAGCGTACTCATAAAATAAGTCTGTTGTGAGCAGAAGGTTAGTAATTTCTGCCTTTGTCACTTTGTATGACAAAGTCGACAGCTCTTTCAAACAGTGTTGAGCTATACTTGAGTGAATCACTCTCACACCCTCAAAGGTAATGTTGGAATAGGCTGTGCCTCTTATTAAAAGAGTGGAAAACTTCTCAAATCCATCTTCTACTTCAAACTTTGCTTTAGTTTGCAGACCAAGGAACTCTTCACATGTAGAGACTGACAGCAATGCATTCTTGCAGTAGACATGCAGGAGGACAAGAACTGCAAAAAGTTGAGAATGTTTGTCTTGGAAGTTGAAGCCCTTAAGGGTATTTTTTACAACACGCTGAATATAGTGAAGTGAAAAATTGTTCTTCAGAATCATGAACCCATAAAACGTTTTAGTGTTTGTGTTGGTTTTCTTAAACTCCTTCAGCTTTTCTTTAAACAGTTCCTGTTCCTTCTCAGATAAACGGTTTCCAATGAAAACAGCATCATCAGTCTGTTCCCAGGATTCAGCTCTCATGCAGTTGACTATAATGACTTGTGGAGACTTGGAAAAAATGTTTCGCTTCAAGCACTCCTCCTCAATTTGAAGTTGGAGTTTTTTTACATCGCAGATGTCTTGGAAGTCATCGATCATGATTAATACAGGAAGTCGTGTAGGTTGCTCTTTTGTCTCATATGTTAGTAGCTGCACAACCTGTTCGGCTACGGTAGAATAATCATGTGTTGTTTCCTTCAGCACTGCACACCGGTATTTATCCTTCAGTGTCCATAAGACATGCATGGCTAACGTAGTGCCACCGCAGCCTGGAAGATGGAGGATGTTGAAAAACTCACAAGCTCTCTTCCGGCTGCATATGTCTGGAATAATAGTGTTGATTATGTAGTCAAACTTGTCACGTTTGATGAATGGCATTGATCCGGGCTGTTCTGAGAAGAAGAAGTTCCACCAAGACACCTTTCCTCCCTTATAGAAGAACTCCTCATGTTTTTGTTTGTCTTCATCGCCTCCGTCACACTGATTCACACAAAGAACACTCAGCGTTTCTAGGGATTGCTCAGTTTTCTTTGATAGTACAACATTACTGCCACCACCACAAGGCAGAAACCGGCTTGATTTGCGATTCTCTGACCACAGACTGAGGATGGTGCCATTGACCTCAGCAAAACTTAGCTCATAAATGCATCTTGTAGAGATGTCAGCTTTATATCGGCCCTTAATGAGATCCTTCCAGTAGGTGTATGTTGTTTCATTATCACTGATGCACAAGATTTGGTTTCCACCATTGAGCTCCTGTAAAAACATACCGAATGTCTCAAGCAAAGAGTCGTTGGCGTCGCTCACCTGACTTAACAGCAAGAATATGGTGAGAAGTTGCTTGCGATGCACCAAATCTTTTCTGCACAGGAAAGAAACAACATCACGCACTGAAGATCCCTTCTCAGTCAACCAGTTATCAACATCAGAGGGGTTTTCCTCATTAATGCCTCCATTACAGAAAACCCAGCTTGTGTTTTTGGTCAGCTTTAACTTGTTTAAAATGTCTTCAACTGCACCCGTAACTTTATACTGAGCTGGTAAATGAGGATTGGATGTTTTTCTCTCTTTAAGTAGCTTATTCAGGCCACTCTGAGCAGATTCTGGATCAAAATCCAGAACAGCCACTAGATCCATGTGAAGAAGGAAATCCAGGTTTTCCAGCTGAACAGGATGAGATTTGTTAGCCACCAAAATGTACCATGCAAAGTGTGACCTGTCTAAAGAATGGGTCCCTCCTGTTATCATCTCACACAGTTTAGAGCCTTGCACACTTTCTTTGACAACAGAGAGATGCTTTTCTTCAGCGTCCTTCCTCAGCTGGGACAAACGTTGCATGTTTGCAGCAGCAGTATATTTCTCATACTCCTTTGAAGAATTAGCTGTAATAAGATTATCGCTGCTGCTGCCGTCTCTTATGAAGAAAGACTTGCCATCATTCTGCTTCCTCTCTCTCATCTCTGCACCGTTGGGCTCTTGCATCTTGTCTTCATTTTTATCAACATTATAAGTGTTAAAGTGAAATTCTTCACAGACTATGGAGGACGGCTCTATGTCTACCTCAATAACACGTTTTCCTGCAGAAGTCATGTCAGCTTTGAGAACTTCAACAAATCGAGGGGGTTTAATGCAGCTTTTTGCTATTTTAACAGACCTTTCCCATTTGAAATGTTTTTCAATTGCATGTGACTGTTTTACATCAAAATCATCTGTGCTCTGAACACTAATACCCTGAATGTGTCCATGTGGTTTGTCTGCCACTCCAAAATGAATAGTGCCATTTGTACGGCTGTTCATACAAGCTGCTGCAAATCGAATCACCTCATATGTGTATTTTTTCATTCTATTCTCCTCCGTTGTGTTGATAAATCCTTTGAATTCATGGCATGGTTGTATGAGGTCTATAGGACCCGTTTCAGTTACGTCTAGATTGCTGTTTTCTCTGTACCTGTGAGCAGCATTAAATCTATTGAAAGGGTAAGGCTTCAAGCTATAAGACTGAGTCGTCACATTATTCTGCTGCTGAGTCTTTTGTTTCAAAAGACCTATTTTGTGCATAATTATTTTTTTGGCATTCAGTGATAGGCTTTGCATGCAAGAGAGATCAGCTTCCTCCAAGAGGAGAAGACCAGCTCCATTAATTCTCTGGTTGTACAAAATCTCTGCATCTTCTTTGTCCACTTTTATATCAAGCATCCATTGTTTCACATGGTCTTTATTCCAGTCATTGATGTCCACTGGAAGTTCAGATGAAACAGCCATCTCCTTATTATTCTGAAAGAAAATCAACATTAGCAAACAGGCATATTGTAAAACAACCATTTCCCCAAAAATGTTAGTTAATGTTATTTCATTGGACTTAAACTTACTGACTTTGCTCACACATGGTTTAACTACTTCCCAAATTGTTTTTACGGTTTTCTGTACACAGACTTCAATACAGTAGAACCATATCTAATGTTGTATGTGCTGCAGTTACACTATATAAAACATTCATTTGAACATTACAAGAGAGTCTTTTCCCTGTGCAGTAATGTAGAATTTGTACCTTATTGAGTGTTTTCCAACTCTTAGTTCAAACACACATTTGATTCCAGAGACGTTGCTTGTTGTTCATGCTGCACTTTATCAGAAGAGAGAGACTGAAAAGAATCATTAAAAATTAACAGCTCAAACATCATTTTTCAATATCATAATATCTTTATGATGATGAATGCAATGATGAATTAATTCCATTCATCAACATAACAGCTTCTGCACTTGGTTCTTCATCATTCAAATCCTTATAATATGATTTTAACATTATAAATTAATAACATGTTTTAAAATATACACTGTGCTTCAGTCAGAGTTTTCAAATTTCAAGATATGGGGCAAAAAAAAATCTCCTCTGTGAGTTCTTGATTTTTATATTTAACATTAGTTTCGCAACATGACGTGGAAGAGTGCTGTTTTTCCGAATATCAGCATGATTGCAAATGGTATTGATTTCATACAACAGTTTAATAAACAAAAAGTAAAAATTAAATTACATTTAATCTATTTCGCCAATGTTTCTGTGTTTTTGAATGATTCGGGTGAGTTAATGATTCAATGAGCCATTCATAAAACCATTTAAGTTACTAATGTAACACCTTCGAGTGTAAACAAAACAAGCCAATGGACATTGGGGAGAGAGATTTCCATCGCAAATCACTTCCTGCGATGCGGGTATATATACACTCACCGGCCACTTTATTAGGTACCCCATGCTAGTAACGGGTTGGACCCCCTTTTGCCTTCAGAACTGCCTCAATTCTTCGTGGCATAGATTCAACAAGGTGCTGGAAGCATTCCTCAGGGAGTTTGGTCCATATTGACATGATGGCATCACACAGTTGCCGCAGATTTGTCGGCTGCACATCCATGATGCGAATCTCCCGTTCCACCACATCCCAAAGATGCTCTATTGGGTTGAGATCTGGTGACTGTGGAGGCCATTTTAGTACAGTGAACTCATTGTCATGTTCAAGAAACCAATTTGAAATGATTAGAGCTTTGTGACATGGTGGAAGTAGCCATCAGAGGATGGGTACATGGTGGCCATAAAGGGATGGACATGGTCTGAAACAATGCTCAGGTAGGCCGTGGCATTTAAACGATGCCCAATTGGCACTAAGGGGCCTAAAGTGTGCCAGGAAAACATCCCCCACACCATTACACCACCAGCCTGCACAGTGGTAACAAGGCATGATGGTTCCATGTTCTCATTCTGTTTACGCCAAATTCTGACTCTAACATCTGAATGTCTCAACAGAAATCGAGACTCATCAGACCAGGCAACATTTTTCCAGTCTTCAACTGTTCAATTTTGGTGAGCTCTTGCAAATTGTAGCCTCTTTTTCCTATTTGTAGTGGAGATGAGTGGTACCCGGTGGAGTCTTCTGCTGTTGTAGCCCATCCGCCTCAAGGTTGTGCGTGTTGTGGCTTCACAAATGCTTTGCTGCATACCTCGGTTGTAACGAGTGGTTATTTCAGTCACTGTTGCCCTTCTATCAGCTCGAACCAGTCTGGCCATTCTCCTCTGACCTCTGGCATCAACAAGGCATTTCCGCCCACAGAACTACCGCTCACTGGATGTTTTTTCTTTTTCGGACCATTCTCTGTAAACCCTAGAGATGGTTGTGCGTGAAAATCCCAGTAGATTAGCAGTTTCTGAAAAACTCAGACCAGCCCTTCTGGCACCAACAATCATGCCACGTTCAAAGTCACTCAAATCAACTTTCTTCCCCATACTGATGCTCGGTTTGAACTGCAGGAGATTGTCTTGACCATGTCTACATGCCTAAATGCACTGAGTTGCCGCCATGTGATTGGCTGCTTAGAAATTAAGTGTTAACGAGCAGTTGGACAGGTGTACCTAATAAAGTGGCCGGTGAGTGTAGAAAACGTGCTGTACTTGCTCGTTTAAGTTTTGGGCTTCAGGGCCGAGACGTTCAGCGGTGGTACAGCAATTGTGGTGACGAGACGTAAGGTCTCTGTTCCCTCGATCAGGGAACGGGGGTTACATTAGTAACATAGATGTTCCGTCAGTCACGTTCGACTTTACGTCAAGAGTGAACTTCCGAATTGGGATCCTACCAAAACGCCACATGTGCTGTTGCTTATGTCTAGCTGTGTTTCCGCCTCCCACTGGACATTTAAGGTACTGCACTATATTTATATAGTTTACTTTCGGTTTCCCTCAGTGAACGCAGTCAAGAACAACGTGCATGCGGTTTCTATTGGCTATTGATTCCATCGTTTAAACCTTGGAAATATATGTCTGTAAGTGCAATTTTGACACTAATACTAGTGATTTAAAGAGTTTAAGAATAATTAGATAGAGATTATGGCTATATTTTTGTTATAAGCACACTTGATTCGTGTTATTGGTAACGTGCTATGTTGTAGCGTACTGATATGCTAATTTCTCTTCTGTTTGTGCATAATAATAATAATAATAACACATTTAATTTATAACGCACTTTACATCAATTCAATGACATCAAAGTGCTACAATATAAAACAGAATAAAAACAGAAACATTAAAATAACATTTTTAGCCATAAAAGGCTTTTCTAAAAAGATGGGTTTTAAGGCCTTTTTTAAAAGAGTCCACAGTCTGTGGGTTCCTTAGATGGACAGGGAGAGCATTCCACAGACTGGGTGGAACTGAACAGAAGGCACGGTCACCCATAGTACGAAGCCTTGTCCTCAAAGGCTGAAGGAGATTGGCCTGTCCAGAGCGGAGATGGCGTAATGAGGAAAGGGGGGTGATGAGTTGTTTGCGATATGGTGGAGCAGTGCCATGGAGCCACTGATGGGACATAAGGGAAACTTTGAATTCAATCCTGTACTGGACAGGAAGCCAATGGAGCGATTTAAGGATGGGTGTAATATGGTGGTACTTCCGCACGCCCATCAGGATGCTAGCCGCACAGTTCTGGATGTACTGCAGCTGTTTGATGTTCTTGCTTGGGATCTCGATGAGGAGTGCATTGCAATAATCCAGCCTGGAGGAAATAAAGGCATGGACAAGTTTTTTGGCATCGGGGAAAGTGAGCATTGGACGGAGTTTTGCAATGTTCCTGAGATGAAAGAAAGAGGTTTTACAAAGATGTTTAATGTGGGCCTCAAAGGTCAAGTGAGGGTCCATTCTAACACCAAGGTTTGTGACTGAGGGTGAGAGGTGGATATCATGACCAGAGAAGGTGATGCTGGTGATGGTGGATGACCGGGTCTGGTGCGGAGTGCCAAAAAGAATGGCTTCCGTTTTTAAGCTATTGAGTTGCAGAAAGTTAGCCGCCATCCACGTCTTTACCTCCTCCAGGCAGGTTGAAAGTGTGAAAGGGGCTGCAGAGGGGTTAGGATTTGTTTTGATGTAAATTTGGGTGTCATCAGCGTAGCAATGGAAAGATATTACAGAGGCCCCTCTGAGAGAAGGGAACGGATCTTTTGATGAGATGAAGGTGTTGCAATGCTCCTGCATGTTCTCTGAGTGTAGGGGGATCTGAGGTTTGAGGAGATGATTTATGGTTGAGAAAAATTGCTTGGAGTTACCAGGGCTATTGTTGATTATATGGGAGTAGAACCGGGACCGGGTGTCACTGAGGGACTTGCTGTAGGCCCTCTGATGTTCCCGGTACGCTAACTTGTGAACAGCAAGCCCTGAGTCCTTGAAACGCCGTTCAAGGACACGCCCTATTCTCTTCTGCAGCCGCAGCTCCCTGGTGTACCAGGGGGCTGAGTGTTTGAAGGTGACGGTTCTGGACTTGACTGGGGCATGACGGTCCAGGAGGGTGCTAAGTGATGAATTGTAAAGATCCACAGATTCAATGACTGAAAGGGGATTAGCAGCGGAGAGAAGACGGAGGTCGGTAGTCAGGGCGACTGGATTGATGGTGGAATTGGTGATCAACAAATCCAGCGTGTTGCCTGAGTCCAACTCCATTCAGAGAAAAGAGATTCTCGGCACGGGAGAGAGTTTGCTCTTTTCCCAGTTGGCCCGAAGCCCCATATCGCTGAGCACCAAATCCCCGTGTTTGCACAACTGCTCTTGTGAGTGGGTCAGGATGAGCCAGTCGTGGAGGTAGTTGAGAATGCAAACCCCGTGCTCCCTCAGAGAGGCAAGGGCCACCGCTGCCTCTGCGACCTTCGTGAAGACGCGAGACGACAGGGACAGCACAAAGGGAAGGACCTCGTACTGATGTGCCTGACCCTTGAAAGCAAAGAGTAGGAATGGCCTGTGTCGAGAGAGAATCAAGACATGAAAGCACACGTCCTTCAGGTCAATCGCTGCAAACCAATCTTAGGGACTAATGCATTTGAAGATGCGTCTCTGCATTAACATCTTGAACGGGAGCTTGTGAAGGGCCTGATTCAAGACACGCAGATCCAAGATTGGCCATAACCCATCGCCTTTATTGGGTAAAATGATGTATGGGCTGTAATACCCCGTCTTCATAAATCTTCTCTTCTCTTTTATTGAGAATTTGGGTACCACTGGCTGTGACACAAGTGGCGTAACAGAAATTTGACTCAGAAAAAGATTCTCTTCCCAGGCCTACTCCAGGGGAAGGAGTAATGCATTCACCATCTCCCGAAGAGCTGTCTCCTCCGTCTCTGGGTCACCCATCTCAGGTATGTTGCTTTGGCTGATGCTTGGAGGGCCTGGCAGGGGCTGGGATGGGCTGAGCCGCTTTCCTGCGGCCAGCTCCACGCTGCGGCCTAGGTGGAGGCTGCTGCTAAGGCCGTGCTGGAGTGGAGTCGAAAGACGCTCGGCGACAGGGCCGCCACTGTGATCCTCGGTTCATCCTGTGTATTCACCAAAGTAGCCCTCTGCTGGGCAGAGGAACTAGATCAGGGCATAGCAGAGTCTCGACCGCAGCATCTAGATAGTCATCTTCCCGCAGTGGGTGCATGACTCATCCATGAACGCCACCTCATCGTGCTTTTGGCCCAGACACGTAAGGCAGCGATCATGACTGTCAGAAAAAGACAGGAAACGACCGCATCTAGAAACTTGTGCTTGCTCTTTTAGAGTAAAGCTTTTTAGTGCTGAAGCACAAAGGGAAATGGTCGCTGCACAGCGTGCAATACTGTTGATAGCAGTTGTGTGCAAAATACTCTTTTAGACGGCAATGAATCCAGAGGAAATGCTTTTTAAGTGGTGACCACCGTTGACGCGCTGTCACACCAACACTCTCTGGAGAGCTTCTTCCGGGTTTGTAGAAAACTCGTACAGATGATTGCAAAGCAGATTCGATGAAACGCTCAGCTCCGAAGCGAAAGCTTAAATGAGCGAGTGCAGCACTCTTCCTTACCCGCTTTGGCAATGTCCATTGGCTTGTTTTGTTTACACTCGAATGTGATTGGGCTCTCAGGCGAGATCCCAATTCGTCAGTTCACTTCTGACTTAACATCAAACGTGACTGACTGATAGGGAACAGTCACTTGCTTTGTTCCTAAATGAATCTGCCGATTTGATCAAATCGGTTGAATGAATGATTCAGTAAATCAATTATTAAAGTCTGTGTTAAGGCAATTCAAAGATTTTGGTAACAATAGCCAGTTATTTATTTTCAATAATTAAGTATTCAGAGGAAAATATATTCTGTTTTCAATTACATTTACATCTATGCATTCCTGAAACATTTTCTAGATTTGAATTATGAATTGACAATCAGCTCAAATTTGATGGCCTCCACAATATTTTGTTGTATGAATATCTGAACATGCAATATGTCAAAAGATAAAAAAAATAGATCCTCTGCTTACATATATATATATATATATATATATATATATATATATATTATTTTTTTATTTTTTTTAAACGTTTTATTCTAGTTTATTTTTATTTATTTTATCAACACCTGAATGTGGATAAGTTTCATTAAAAAAGCAACATTTTGAGCAAATAGCTGAGAAAACAAATGTTTTTGTCAAAGACTAAATCCAGATTGGATTCAGAGCGATGATCAAAACATAGGTGTAGTAGATTGAGTCCATTAACACCCCTAATGCTTGCAAAGTCCTATAGTTCGTCCTGGGTCGACATTTCATTCAGTAACATTAGGCAGTTTTGATTTATATGCTGTTAAATGTTGGTGATAGTGTTTTTTAAATGTGCATATACATACGATATCGCTTGTTTCAGAGTCTTCTTCGCATGTGTTTGATCAGTAGATTCAGTACTCTTTTAGAAGATGTGTCATAGCGTCCCCCTCCGTATAACAGTGAAAACACTGAAAGCCGGACAATTTAATCAATGGCGGGGAAATAGTAAAGTGAACACATTATGAACTTTTTTTTTTTGGCGAGACCAATGAACATTTTGGCAGGGTAAGTAAAAATGTGAATCTCATTCAGAGTCAGAACTAGTAACTGGCTCAATAAATTTTATATTCACAATCCTACATTTGATAAAGGTGATTGGTTATAGTTATTCTTGGTGTACAAACTAATGCACTTTCTGCAACAAATACATGGCATGTTGTGAAATGCCAGAATAAACATAAAATATATGTATGTTGACCTTTGATTTGATACTAACCTCCAAATGTCTTGAGGCTTCCATAATGGAATAAGGAACCTTTCTGGTTAAAAAAATAAATAAATTAAAACATGGCATTGCATCAAAACATCATTGTTAATCAGGTTAACTAGAAATTAGGTAGAAATTGATGTCATACATGATTACCAACCAAACTCCGAACGTGACAGAATGTATTTTCTTTGAAAAATATTAACATAACTAAAACCTGTTTTTACAGTAAAAGTAAAATGTTTTTTCCTAAAAGAAATTGATGTGTGAACATATTAATTATATATTGCACATCACCTGAATTGGCAGAGTATAGTGATATATTATAATATATTATAGTATTATATAAAATTATAGTACAACATAATTATAGTATAATATAATATAAAATATAACATACAACTACTCAAATACAGACAGTGACATTTGAAACACTACTTTACCCGTTTACTTTCAATGGACCCAAATTAAACAAATGAGAAAGAGTTCAAGCTGACAGTCCAAACAACATTAGACTCAATTGACTTTAAAACATTTAAAGATTTAAATATATATATATTAGGGCTGTCAAACAATTAATCACGATTAATTGCATCCAAAATAAAAGTTTGTGTTTACATAATATATGTGTGTGTACTGTGTATAATTATTTTTAATACATAAATACCCACACATGCATGTGTATTTAAGAAATATTTGCATGTATATATTGTATATAGACTGAATGTAGCCTATATATAATGTATATTTTATATAAATATAAACATTTTATATATAAATAACATATTTTTCTGAAATATATACATGTGTGCATTTATATACAAAATAATTACACACACACACACATATAGTATGTAAACACAAACTTTTATTTTGGATGTGATTAATAATCTTTTGACAGCCCTAATATATATATATATATATTTGTGTGTGTGTGTGTGTTCCACAGAAGAAAGATTGTCATACGAATTGTTACAAGAAATTAAACTAATTTACCTGCATATTATATACAGTTGAAGGGCTTCTTGTAGCACACAAGAAAAACGTTGTTGATGCCTGAAATAACAGAATCAACAAAATATAACTAAACACACATGTAAATTAGTATGAACTACACTGTAAAAAAAAATCCTAATATCACAGAAAATAACTGATTTTTTGACGATCATTTTCTTTCATTTTAAATTGTACTCAAAACACTGTAAAATTACAAATAATATCTGTAAAATAAAAATGCAGCTGATATTTTAGGTATTGTGACATTAATGACAAATTCCAGTCATTCACATTTTTTTTACAGAACATTGATTGTATTTTTCATACAATATTTTTCTATTTTCTTAAATTAAAAAAAATGTATGTAAAATTACAAATATAATCTGTAATTAAACGGTAACAAAACAGTTAAATGATTACATGACTGGCAGCCCAAAAAAACTGTAACATTTAAGTAAAACATCATCAATTAAATAAACTGAAAAACACTGTTATTTACAGGTATTTCCTGAATTATTATGATCAAATACCTTCATTGTAAAAAAATCGTAAAAAAAAGGGTCAAATGATTGGCAGCAAAGGCTGCCAAACAAAAACCATTAAATTAAAGTAAAATGTGTTAATTTAAATAAAGTGCAAAAAACTTTAACAGAAATTTGATGTCACCATGATTGAGATCAGTGTTTGCTTTAGTTGGGCTCTTGACCTTTAATTTATACCATTAGTTTTTCTCTGGCTGCTTTAACTGTGTATTCAATATACATTATTTATAGCAATTAAAGCAGGAGAAAATATCAGCTGATGTTGGTCATTTATTGGTGATGTTATAGTCATCATATGGTGACCTGATTCACTGATATGACAGTAAAGTACTTGAGTGTATCTGTTGAGATTAAATTATAAATAGACGTGCTTAAGTTTTAAATTAAGGTTATGATTGTCATACTTTTCCCCATCAACATGATATGTTGAAACAAGATTATTCCAATCTGAAATTTATGAAAAATATCTATTATAAAGAAAATGTTTGAACTGGTTTATTTTTTTATGAGTATGACATCAATAATCAACATATGAATCTCAACAATGGTGACAATCAACAAAGCCTTTATGTGACTTTATAGTAGTTGATCACCATTGTAGTGATTCATACGCTGATTCTTGATGTATGTGTGAGTCTGTATGATCCGGTCAAAACATTTCCTGTATGACTTGATCAAATCTTAGTATCACGGCACTGCATGATCTTCTATAACAGTATTGGTTTGCAAAATTAACAACTAATATTTAACAAATTAATCAGATATTTCACTCTTCAGATAGCATCAATAAAGCATTCAACTACATGCTGACTATTATCACTAGTAAGTGACCAGATCTTCTGATCTGAGTTTCTCTTGGATTCCTACCATATCCAATATGTATCAGAGACACACAGTTAAAGCAGCCAGAGAAAAAGTAATGTTAAAACCAAAGGGTCAAGAGCCCGACTAAAGCAAACACTGATATTCATCATGGTGACATCAAACTTTATTATTTTCTACAAAAAAGCAACTTCTAAACATCTGTTAATTCTCAGTAAGATTGTTAGTATGCAATAAATAAAGTCTGGATTGTAATAAGTGAGGATGCAGAGATGTTGAGAGATCTGTTAGTGTTTAATGTTCTGTTGGGATGTAAATTGTTTCTGTATGGTGTGTTTTGTGTGTCACCATTGTGTTGAAGAGTAGAGCCTGTGCTTCAGTTCAGGATGAGCAGAATAACACTGATGAAATGCTGCATGTTGCTTTATTTAACTGACAGTAACTGTGTAGTTGCTGATGCAGTGACGTATAGTCACAGTAAATCATGCATCACCTACATGTTTCTTAATAAAAAAATCTGAAAATATGTGAAATAACTGTGTTTCTGTTAAAAAGCTTAATGAAGATTTCTACTTTTGCGCTTATTTAAATTAGGCTATTTTACATTCATTTTATGTTTTTTGTATGGCAGCCATTGCTGACAGTCATTATCTGTTTTTTATGGGATTGTTTTTACAGTTAGGGTGTTTGATCGTAATAATCCAGATAATAACTGTAAAATAACAGTGTTTTTCTGTAAAACATTTAAGAAAAATATCTGTAAAATGTTTTTGCACTTAATTTAAATTAGGATATTTTACTTTATTTTTACGGTATTTGTTTGGCAGCCTTTGCTGCCAGTCATTTGACCCTTTTTTTACGATTTATTTTTTACAGTGTAGTTAAAAATAAGTTATCTAAGGTCTTAAGACCTTAATTGTTTGTGGTCAATTTATGTCCAAGGTAACAATATAGGCTAAAGTTCTTTTAAAATAACCATCTGCCCTATATATTATGATGGTATAGTATACTATCAAAAGTTCAGTACATCAAATTCTCTGTAACGAAAGCTGTCAGATGATTAATTGCGGTTATATTTACTGCCAGAACAAATGTACTAAGGGCTCAAGTCTGGTGTAAAATCAAAGTTCAGATTCATGGGAGGAATGGGTGTGTGTACTCCTGTACTTATGTGTAACGTCATTGTTTGCCACAATAGCATTTTGTTCCTAACTTCCTATGTGTACACTCTTAAAGGGGTCATATAATGGTACATGCACTTTTACAAGTTGATTGTACTGAAATGTGTGTTGGCAGTGCCTGTACACAACCATCATAAAATTATAAAAATCCATCCAGTGTTTTTGTTTTAATCTCCTTATATGTTTTCCCCTGCCTCAAATCAAGCCGTTCGACCGTGTGACGTCAAAATAAAAAAAAAAGTTCTTAGGTAAGAATTTCCCTGTTGAAACCTTTTCACAAAGCTGCTGAGACCAACTTTTACTAAGAAATAGAGAGAAGTCTTAAGATATGAGTAATGGTGGGGTTAACCTCGTTGCTATGGATGATGTCAAAACGGTTACTAACTATGATCACAGTGATTTGTCTGATGGGGGAGGGGTCACTATCAGTGATATAATCGTAGAAATATTGTAGAACGAGGTATCATGTTGCCATATTCAAATAAAGTTTAAGGCTGTATAGTGTCACTAAAATTAAACTAGTATATGTTCAGCTAATTGTCAGCTTCCAACATGTCTGCATCTCGAGAGATTACAAAAAAAAAAGTTCGGGAGGAGCACATTCAATCACTTTGAGAGGAGGCATGTGGGATCGGGAAAGGTCCACGAGCCGGAAAGGTCACTCAAGCTGCCCACAAGGCTATAAGCGCAGAAAATGGGATATTATTTTCAACATGACCGCAATGTTTTATTCTCCATCATTCAGTGCATTTGGCCTGTATAAATAAACTTTGTTATGTGATGATCGCAGATTAAAATCTATAAATCAAAATATTTATTGCATTTATGAAGAAAAGGTTCAGCTCTATTGCCTCAATGGTGTAGAGTGTGGGTGGATTGCTGAGGCGGATTGCCAGAAACAGCCATTAGGATTGTTTTTCTTTTGGTTTTGACTTATGAGTCCTCTTGACCTCTCCTAACGTTTTACAGATTTAGGAGCTGGATATAGTGCTAAAATGCTTTACTCTTAGAGCAAAAATTTAGGAGTCCAAAAATTAGGACTGACACACCCTTTGTTTTTAAGAGTTTCGGCCCCAGTTTTGTAAGCCTTCCTGGTTTTGTTTTACTCTAGTCTGATTAAAATGCAAGGCAAATGCAAACAAACTTCTAAGCATCAAAAACTAAAATATGCTAATTATTGTACACTTATGGTAAATGTAATGTTGCTTTACAATGTAGTAGAATCAATATACAATGTTATCTATCAAATGATTAATTTACAGTACTTCGTAAAGTTTTTTAAATCAGCCATTTTCTTACCCTTTCCTCTGCTGTAAGTAATCTTTGATCAGTGGACCACTTTGTTACTCCGCTTTGGATAAAATTAATAGTAAACATAAATAAAAAGCTGAAAGAGTAATAGCTGTTCTATTTACCCCATGTCAAATGTACATGTTGGAAAAGTAAAGTATGATCTCTCTTTCCTCCTTCTTCTTCTCCTTTTTATGGGAGGGGTGGGTGGGTGTTCTCAGAAAGTTGTTCTCAGAAAGTTGCCAGATGTTTTTCAATATCACACATCTTTTCAGCATGGGTCATTTTTTTTTTATTTAGCTTGACAAACTTGATGAATTGTCATGGTTTGCAGGTCTATGTGTTCATCTTGCTTGTCTTATTGTGTTTTCTGTCACCTGTTGCTAGGCAACGCTTCTCAGCTGATGAGCTAATCAGCTCTGCGTACTTGAAGCTGCCTTTATATGTGGAGTGTTTGCTCTTGTCAGATCATTTGGTGTTCATGCCTGCTGTTTTTGCTGTTCATTTGTTTCCTTGCTGCCAAGGCCTGCCATTCACCATCTTCTACTCACGATTCTGACCATCTTGCTTGACTTTTCTCTGTTTATAATTAAATGGATTTTTCTGCATTCGCGACTGGATCTTGAAGTTATTCCCTGACACCAATGTTGTTATTTTAACTAGTAGAAATGGTGAACTAAGAGAAATGTTTCTGCAAAGAAATGAAGTAAAGCAAGTTCATGATATACTGGATGTGTGTGTGCATTTCATTGAACCTTTAGCCTAGATCTTACTTCATATTTTGGTGTAACTGAAAAATTCTAACAGCTCTATATGTATAATTTTAACATTTTGCCTGTCGATAAGAATATAGCCAAACAGTAAATGAGTTCTGCAGGTTAAAAAAACAAAACAAAGAAAAATCATGAGATTAAGTTTGTGTGTTTCCTAAATCTATTGTCATTGGTGAAGCAAAAATAAACCAAATATCTGATCATTTTGTGTCTGAAATATCTGCTTTTAATTGTTTGCTGTTTGACATTTCCTTTTAGAGTGCATGGCTTACCGTTGTTACCTCCATATTGTTATGTGTAGAATTTTGTTATGTTGTATAATGCCACTGGTTTTTGCCGAGGCAGCAGTTTCTTTTCTTGAACAGGGGATTTATGCCCAGCCATGGCAACAGAGCTGAAAGTTAGTGAAAAAGGGAAGTTTTGTGGAAAAAAATTCCATTACATGCAAAACATCATGTTTCCTGAGAACAAGGAACCAGACACTGCATCCTGAGACACTTTGGGGAACGCCTTAGCGTGACTGATGACTGAAGTACTGTATAATCACGACAATCGTATTGGCCGGTGACAGCCATTACGTCACCGCTAGTGCCAGGAAGTATAAACGGGCACTTGGAGAACGTGTCATCTACTTTTCTTCTGAAGGGACTGTGCAGGCAGCACAGAGGCATGGCGACGAGACGCAGTGTCTCATTCCCTGTTCTCAGCGGACAAGAGTTACAGTCGTAACTAGAGACGTCTTTTGAAAGGGAACTCGAACTGCTGCCTGAGACACTTTGGGGAACGATATACCCACGCTGCCATGTTGAGGGGATGTTTGCCAATCATGGCTGTGTGACAAGCACAAAACACATTTAGCTCAGAGTTAAATCCCTCTACTGGTACGCATCAGGCTGTCAGTAGCATTACCCCCTACAAAAATGTTTAACATAAACTAGCGCTAAGACCCAGAATCTGCCCAACCTACATTTATGGCCTGGTGTGTAAGGCTGGGGAAGGCTTAGCCTGGCCCTGCCCACGGCCACGGGTGAAAAATTAACTGGGGATTGGGAAAAAAAAAATGCACCTGACCATTTAAAATAAATCTAGTAATAAAGTGAAAATTAATAAAGTGTTGATTGCGTGCTTGCGGCATTAAATTTAGATCTGCTTATGTTGCATCACACTTTTTACGTGTTTTACACAGTTTTACAGTGTTGCGCTTTAAAACTAATCACACACGATCTGTTGAAATGTAATGGCCAATCAGTTCAGAGGCATGAAGTTTAGAAATCGCTGAAACACCGGGAGTTTCATTCAGTGCGTGAGCTGAGAGCATTGATACTAATATAAATAGTTTTTTTTTTTTTTTTTTTATGTATTTTTGCAGCGTTGAGCAATGTATCTAATTTATTTTTTTTATTTATTTTTTTATTTATTCGGGACAGTTCACATTAATGGACAATCTAACATTTCTGTAAAGACTGTAAATGATCCAGGTTATAGCATAAATGCTAATTTTCACCTGTAGTCCCGAGGCAGGAAGACAACAACATATAAAATAATGCAACAGTAGAATAAGACAATATACAATATCAAGCAAGAAACACATTAGCACACATTCAGGCAGAATACATTGTATCAATAAAATTATTCAAGATGAGGACATAATTATTATAATTATTCAATCAAAAACATATGTGAGGATTTCTTGAACGCAATGGCCAATCACACGTATTTAAGTTAGAATCCCCTCACCACTCAAAATAATGTTTTTATATAGGACACCCCTATGTTAAATTTGTTAAATTTTTATTTTTAAAGGCCAGTTATTTCATTTATCCAAGATACTATGCATCCTGATAAAGTTTCCTTGGCTTTTGGAATTAAAATAGCCCCACGTCATCACACATACCTAGAGATTGGCTTTGTATTATTTTAATTAGCCTAAAAGCTGGTTTGATTTGCAATGAGAGATGATCTTATGGAAAGTACCCCATGCAAATCTTATGTTATTCCCTAATATCGGCATCGGCCCCCAAAAATCCATATCGGTCGGGTTAGGCATTATGTAAGCTAAATAAGATATTCATTGTACAGTGAGTCAACTTAATCGGTTAGCAGAACTTTGTGCGATCGTGATGAATTAAAGGGGTGGTTGATTATGATTTCACTTTTGTAACTTTAGTTAGTGTGTAATGTTGCTGTTTGAGCATAACCAACTGCAAAGTTACAACACTCAAAGCAAAGGAAGATATTTGCTTTTTAAAGAAATCGTTTTTTTAAGGATTTAAGTATTATTTACTGCTGTATTCTATATCCCTGAATCCTTGAAGGAAGTATTATGTAGAAAATATAATACATGTGGAAAGTACGTAGTGCGCAATTTTATTGGATGTTGTTTTGACGTAAGTGACGCGTTCTCCGTTACGCATACAGAGCAGTCAGAATATGACGCAATTATCCACCCGTGCAGTATCTCTGAGTGCAGGACAAAAGTTATTGACGAAGTAAGTTTATTTCCTGACTTTATATTCGTAATACTGGATGTTTATACTGCTGAGAGTATCTCTAACATTAAGCTTGTAATTCGCGGGTGTTTCGCGATCTATATGCATATTAGTTTGACATGTGAAACGCACGTGAGAGTGCCGCTAGCATCGTGGCTTATCTTGCTAATATTGGCCATACTTCGTTTAACTTGTCTATGCATCTGTATAAGATATTCTATATTTGTTATACTTTAATACCATAACGAGGACGTTGTATAATGTACCTTTAGTTGTTTATATGCTCTGTCATTCTCTTTGCTTGTTTCTTATTCTGCTAAACACACTTTGAGAGAGCTGTTAAAATTGTTTAATTGGTAATGTACTGTTTATCACAACAGTATGTGGGCATGTATGTTTAACATTTAGTTATTTACTTCTGTTTATTTGTTTATTGCAGAAACTACCTCCAATGCATAGTTCATATGTTTATATGGTAAAACCCTGCACATAAATAAAAGGTGGAAAAGATATGATGACTCCTACTCCCTGATCAGAGTACTGAAGTGGTTACGAACATTAAAGAACCGGCATTCAGTGGGGCAATCCCCAACAAATGGTCCTTCGAGCCGGATCTTGACTGCTTCAGAATGTCATCAGATGACAAACCAACATCACTTCCCCATGCGGATGTTCAAGTGAGACAGTCACGTCGACGTCAAACCCCCAAGCGTCTTGAGGATTACATCCTTGACTTGCATCACGACCTGCCCTTTCCTCCAGTCCTGTTCAGAGGGAGTCAGAGGAGCAGAGAGGAGCAGCAGCCGCAGTGTATACTAGTCAAGCAGATGCAGCCTCCAGCCAAGGTGGACATCGAGACACGCCCAGTCCGAGTCAAGCGGACGTACTGAGTATGGACTCATTGACAAAACTCATGGAATCCATGCATGAGAGGGAGAAAGAGGAGACATTCGAAATGGACGATCTTCTCATGAAACTAGAGCGGCTTAAGAAACGTAAGCACCGCTGAAACGAGATGATGGAACACATCAAATCATTCTTGAGGGAAGAAGAGGAAAATGAGGACAATGAACCAGAGCAGGCTATTACATCAGCACCACAGTCATCTCCGACTATCTGAGCCAGTTCCATCTCATTCTGCCAGATTTTTGCCCCTTCATGAACAAACTGTAGTGAGGCTGAACCATCAGTCCAGCCCATTGAGCAGCAGCTGATTTCGCCAGTGCCAGTTTATCAGCATCCCATGATACCTTACGGCTATCTTGCAGCACCACATTCGCAGATACAGCCAGTGAATGCATCTACTTCATTCAGTTATGGCCCTCCTTATCAGAGAACGTCAACGTTACCCTCTCAAAACATGATTTCTGGTTTACTCCCTTCAGTGAGCCCTGCTGCATTTGTTCCTCCTCCACAGCTGATACCAGCACAGACTGCCGCTCCACCGGGTGGTAATATACCTCAGCGGACATTGTATAGCCCCCCTAAACCTAAAATTCCAGACTTCACATGTGACAGTGAAAGGGAATTTGCTAACTTGAAGCTGGCATTGGACAATTTGCTTGAGCCTTACCCAGAACTAACAGGGAAATATAAATATCATGTCCTGTTGGAACATCTTAACCCTCATGTGGTGTTCGGGTCAATTTGACCCGGAGAAGATTTTCTTTTTCCCGAAAATACTAGTTAATGTTGTCGCTTTGGACTGAAACTTAGTGACTTTGTTCCCAAACGGTATAACTAAATCTCAGTGTTTTTTTGAAAATTTTCTTATTTTTTTGTGGGAGTATTGTTACCTTTTTACACTTGTGGTGTTCCCGGTCAAAAATGACCGGCCTATAAAAAATAGCTTATAAGTCACTCATTATACCATATTTTCACCCAATCTTGGATTCAATCTTTTTGTCAACTTGTTCTCTTTCAATTAGGACTGGTTTTATATTTCTGTTTGAATCTGATTAATCGTGGGCCTCATTTGTCTGAGAGTAGGCATCTCATTTTTTGAGTAAAAAACAAATAATTTATGAGTAAATTTGGAAATATGAAAAAAAAAATATGAAAAAAATGGCTACGGTTGATCACACTAGTCTACTCTAATGTTTCACCAGGAATTTTGTTTTGAAACTTTTGTTTTGTAAAAAATATGGCACATAGTCACACTTGTGGTGTTCCCGGTCAAAAATGACCGGCCTATAAAAAATAGCTTATAAATCATTCATTATACCATATTTTCACCCAATCTTGGATTCAATCTTTTTGTCAACTTGTTCTCTTTCAATTAGGACTGGTTTTATATTTCTGTTTGCATCTGATTAATCGTGGGCCTCATTTATCTGAGAGTGGGCATCTAATTTTTTTAGTAAAAAACAAATAATTTATGAGTAAATTTGGAAATATGAAAAAAAAATATGAAAAAAATGACTACTGTTAATCACACTAGTCTACTCTAATGTTTCACCAGGAATTTTATTTTAAAACTTTTGTTTTGTAAAAAATATGGCACATAGTCACACTTGTGGTGTTCCCGGTCAAAAATGACCGGCCTATAAAAAATAGCTTATAAATCACTCATAATACCATATTTTCACCCAATCTTGGATTCAATCTTTTTGTCAACTTGTTCTCTTTCAATTAGGACTGGTTTTATATTTCTGTTTGCATCTGATTAATCGTGGGCCTCATTTATCTGAGAGTAGGCATGGTCAAAAATGGTCACAATGGCCGACCATTGAAAGTGAATGGGAGAGACTGAAAATAACAGAACAATTTAGTTTTCAGGAGCATTTTCATTATTTTCATGTACACATATGAGCATGTGTGCTTGCAAACATTGAGCCCTTGGACCTGTGCATGTATCGATACATTTATACACACGCTACCCAGACACACACACGTCAAAACACACAAACTTTTTTGAGTATTACACACATTCTTTTCCACAGAGAGAAATTTGATCCTACCCTAACCTGCATCTAATATACATTTATCCATCTGACATTACCACACACACACACACACACACACACACACACACACACACACACAAACTGGCCGTGACTGCAGTGACCCGGCTTCAAAATAATCTTTCTTTCATGGTCTTGTTTCATCACAGCTTCCAGACAAAATATTATGACATTTTGTTTTGGAACTGTGAGGTTCTCACACATAACTAGACAATATTTACAAATATACATCATGTGATAGCACAGGCATATATAAAATGCCTCACAGCACCTTGCTTGTCATTCATTTGTGGCAGCACAATGGTAAAACAGCTCTGCACATGATGTTATTCATCAGATTTTTGACTCAGAAACTAGTGAGGAGGAGGACATGCAGGATGCATCTTGCAGTGAAGATGTTTCTGAAGAGGAAGGCCTTCAGAAGAAAACCTGCCTTGCCTCATAGGTGGGGATGAAGGCCAGGACAAAGTTCCATCTTTTGACCAGAATGAAACGGTATCCTCAGCTGGGCCCTCATCACTGGAAGACTGCTCCTCATCAGTTGTTTCAAGCTCCGTAGCCGATTCAGTGGTGCCTTCCTCTTCAGAAACATCTTCACTGCAAGATGCATCCTGAATTTCCTCCTCCTCACTAGTTTCTGAGTCAAAAATCTGATCACGGCCTGTGTGTGTGTGTGTGTGTGTGTGTGTGTGTGTGTGTGTGTGTGTGTGTGGTAATGTCAGATGGATAAATGTATATTAGATGCAGGTTAGGGTAGGATCAAATTTCTCTCTGTGGAAAAGAATGTGTGTAATATTTTAAAAAGTTTGTGTGTTTTAACATGTGTGTGTCTGGGTAGCGTGTGTATAAATGTATCGATACATGCACAGGTCCAAGGGCTCGATGTTTGCAAGCACACATGCTCATATGTGTACATGAAAATAATGAACATGCTCCTGAAAACTAAATTGTTCTGTTATTTTCAGTCTCTCCCATTCACTTTCAATGGTCGGCCATTGTGACCATTTTTGACCATGCCTACTCTCAGATGAATGAGGCCCACGATTATTCAGATGCAAACAGAAATATAAAACCAGTCCTAATTGAAAGAGAACAAGTTGCCAAAAAGATTGAATCCAAGATTGGGTGAAAATATGGTATAATGAGTGACTTATAAGCTATTTTTTATAGGCCGGTCATTTTTGACCGGGAACACCACAAGTGTGACTATGTGTCATATTTTTTACAAAACAAAAGTTTCAAAACAAAATTCCTGGTGAAACATTAGAGTAGACAAGTGTGATCAACAGTAGCCATTTTTTTCATTTTTTTTTTTCATATTTCCAAATTTACTCATAAATTATTTGTTTTTTACTCAAAAAATGAGATGCCTACTCTCAGACAAATGAGGCCCACGATTAATCAGATGCAAACAGAAATATAAAACCAGTCCTAATTGAAAGAGAACAAGTTGACAAAAAGATTGAATCAAAGATTGGGTGAAAATATGGTATAATGAGTGACTTATAAGCTATTTTTTATAGGCCGGTCATTTTTGACCGGGAACACCACAAGTGTGACTATGTGCCATATTTTTTACAAAACAAAAGTTTCAAAACAAAATTCCTGGTGAAAATGTTAAGTTGACTAGTGTGATCAACAATACCAATTTTCTTCAGATTTTATTTAATATTTCCAAAATTATTCAAAAATTTAAAAAAAAATTACTCAAAAAATGAAATGCCTACTCTCAAATAAATGAGGCCTATGATTATTCAGATGCAAATCAAAATATAAAACCAGTCCTAATTGAAAGAGAACATGTTGACAAAAAGATTGAATCCAAGATTGGGTGAAAATATGGTATAATGAGTGATTTATAAGGTTTTTTTTATGGCCCGGTCATTTTTGACCGGGAACACCACAGGTGTTATAGGGTTTTGAACACCACATGAGGGTTAAACTGCCTGAAGCTCAGATGATCGCGCAGTCTTGCCGGCATCACTTATATCCATATTCAGCAGCTATGCAAGCACTTCAATTACAGTATGGTCAGCCACATCAACTGGCTCAAAGTGAGATAGCAGCCATCCTCACATCATCAGATGTCAAGCCCAATGATAACCACAGCTTTCAGAGCTTTGCGAGTTCATCTCCTGGTCAGCATGCTGCTGTCATTAGAGGGACCCAGAGGGATGGAGCTTAATTGCTGCTCACATGTAGACCGCCTACTCAGCAAGCTGCCAAAGTATCTACGGGATGGCTTCATCGAGTTCCTTCAACAACAGGGGAAGCTCAACTCCATAAGTCTTAACCCTTATAATTTGCAGGACTTCGCTGGATGGCTACAAGTCAAGGCACAGCAGCAAAGACTGTCTATTCGGTTAGTACAGCGCTACCAGCTTGAGAAACTTCCAGGAGTCGGAAAAGAGAAACCCCCATATAAAACAAAGGGACCAAGTCTAGTCGTTTATCACGGTGCATCCCCTGCCGAAACTGTGCTTTCTACGCGTCCCAAAGAGCTCAAGCAGAAGAAACCATTCAAGGTACACTGCCTCTTTTGTAACAGTAAAGAGCACTACATTACTCGCTGTGATAACATCAGAGAGCAGTCGGTTGCTGACCTACAAAGATGGATTACTGATGGAAAGCGATGCTGGCGATGTGCTCGATTACATGTCCCTGATATATGCAACCTTAAAAAGCCATGCAGTGACTGTGGGGGAATACATCTCCAGGTGCTTCACCGTATAGCCCGTGATGATCCAACAAACAGTACATCAAGCACATCAGAGAGTCGCATTTACCTCACCCCTTCTAGTGCGACCTGCAGAGTGCTTCTCAAAGTGGTTCCAGTGTTGCTACACAGCAAGTTCAGGTCAGTGGAGACTTACGCTGTACTAGATGACGGAGCGCAGAGAACCATGATCTTGCCAATGGCCGTCCACAAGCTTCAGTTGGAGGGTGAACCTGAAACACTGGCTCTACGCACAGTAAGATCCGATATCACTCACCTTTCCGGCTCCAAGGTTAACCTGGAAATCTCTCCAAAGAGTGAACCGAAGAGGCGCTTCCAGATACTTGGGGCCTTCACTTCTTCGGATCTGGACCTGGTAGAGCAATCATATCCAGTGCAAAGACTTCAGAAACGGGATGTTCACCTCAGAGAGCTTCCGTTACAGTCATTCCATAACGTGCGTCCACTGGTACTGATTGGATCAGACAATGTCCATCTTCTTACAGCGGATAAGCCAGTCCGCCAAGGACCTAAAGGTGGTCCAGTTGCAGTGCACACAGCTCTGGGGTGGGCCCTACAAGGAGCCGAGGAGGGCACACCAAGTATCAACTCAGTGCAGCAGTGTCTTTTCGTGTCAACCGCTTGTCCCAATGACTTGCTCTGTCGTAATGTTGAGAAGTTATGGCAACTTGATGTGCTGCCTTATCGGAATGAGAAACTGGTGGTTCGATCCAAGGAAGATCAAGAGGCAATTAAACTTCTTGAATGCCGAACGCAGAGGATTAAGGTTGAAGAAGTTCAACGTTATGCCACCCCGCTGCTCCGCAGACCTGGTGCTCCAAAACTCATAAGCACGATGCAATCAGTTATGCCTAGTCTGAGGAACACAGAGAGGAAACTTCAGAGAGACCCAGAGAAAGCTGTTCTATACTCTGGTGAGATTAATAAGCTCATTAAGGCAGGCTATGTTACTATGCTCCAACCTGAGAAGTTACCAAGTCAAAGGAAGCTTGGTACATTCCCCACCACCTGGTGTGTCACAATGATAAACCAAGACTGGTCTTCAATTGTTCATTTAGGTATCAAGGTCTGTCTCTGAATGATCAGCTTCTGCCAGGGTCTGCACTCGGCCCATCATTGTTGGGGGTCCTGTTGCGATTCAGACAACACCACGTGGCTGTAAGTGCGGACATTCGTGGAATGTTCCATCAGGTTCGCCTGTTGCCTGAGGACAGACCTCTACTCCGCTTCATCTGGCGAGATTTACACTGTGAGAACTGCCCAGACGTTTATGAATGGCAGGTCTTGCCATTTGGTACAACCAGCAGCCCATGTTGTGCCATTTTTGCTGTGCAACAGCATGCTCGGAATAACCAAGAGAGTTACCCAGGTGCTCTACAAACAGTGCAACAGAGTTTTTATGTGGACAACTATCTGGCAAGCTTTCCAACCGCATCCGAGGCCAAGCTAACAAGCAATCAACTGCGCAATCTCCTGTCAGAGGGTGGATTTGACCTCAGACAATGGGCCAGCAACCAGCCATCAGTGATATCACATCTACCCACGGAAGCAAGGTCTGTGGCTGCAGAACAATGGCTTGGGCAGAACAGGACTGATCCAATGGAGCCAACTTTGGGTCTCAGGTGGAATTGTGCTGCTGATAGATTAGGATACCACTATCGTCCCATTGAACATGCAGCACTAACCATGAGAACAGCCTATCAAGTGCTAGCAACTCAGTATGATCCCTTGGGGTTCATTGTGCCTTTCACCACACGAGCAAAAGTGCTCATTCAACAGCTATGGTCCAAAAAAAGAGAATGGGATGACCCAAACTTACCTCCGGATCTTCGTGCTGCCTGGAACGCATGGGAAAGTGAATTACAGCATCTTAGTGCCGTAACCATTCCTCGCTGTTACGCATCGGTTCCTAATGATGTACAACGGAAGTATGACCTCCATGTGTTTTGCGATGCGTCAGAGAGGGCGTATGGGGCAGTAGCTTACTTAGTAGAGTACAAAGAAGATGTCGTCCATACTTCCTTTGTTATTGCTAGATCGCGAGTTGCTTTCCAAGAGGCAACAGTCCATGCCTCGCTTGGAACTATGTGCAGCATTAGCGGGAGCACAGCTAGTAAAACTTTTGAAAGATGAGATCACTCTCACTATCCAGCAGACAATTCTCTGGACAGATTCTACAACTGTGCTGGAGTGGCTTCAGTCAGACTCTTGTAGATTCAAAGTCTTTGTCGGAACACGAGTCTCAGAAATACAGGAGTTGACAGAGCACAGTGCTTGGCGGTATGTGGACACGCAGCAGAACCCAGCGGACGATATCACAAGAGGTAAACCACTCTTAAGTTTTACTGTGCCTGGTCGGTGGAGTCAGGGACCATCATTTCTAAAACTGAGTTCCGAATACTGGCCGAAGAGACCTGAACAGGCAAGGTCAGAAGGGTTACCTTCTACGCTGCCTAACCACTACGCAACCAGATCAAACCCTTCCGCATGCCATTCAATTCAGCACATGGAAAGAGTTAGTGGAGGCAACTCGACTAGCATGTCAAAAAGCGACAGATGATTCAACAAACATCCAGGTCATTGATCATCGCGAAGCAGAACTGGTCCTATTGAGAGAGTGTCAAACTCAGAGTTTTCCTGAGGAAATAGCAGCCCTCAAAACACAAAAACTTATACCAAACCACAGTCGACTTATGTGTCTTGCTCCAGAATGGGATCCAGTGACTAATATACTAAGAGTTGGAGGACGTTTAAGGAGACTGGAAAGCCCAGATGTTGAGCAAATTCATCCGATAGTGCTAGATCCGCAGCATCCAGCAACAAAGCTTCTCATTAAAGACTTCGACGAGCGCTTGTTGCACCCAGGTACAGAACGGGTGTATGCAGAAATACGGAGGCAATACTGGATCTTGCGGGGACGTCAAGCTATTAAACACCACCAGCTTAACTGTTCATCCTGTCAACGATGGCGAGCTCAGCCTAAAGTACCACGAATGGCAGATTTGCCACCAGAGCGGCTCAGGCTTCTCTCTCCCCCATTTTATTCTACAGGAGTGGACTGTTTTGGCCCTTATAATGTCAAAATAGGCAGAAGGATTGAGAAACGTTGGGGTGTCATTTTCAAATGTCTCACCACAAGAGCTGTCCACATAGAGCTTCTCAACTCCATGGATGTGGATGCTTTTTTGCTTGCTCTTCAGCGATTCATAGCCAGACGTGGCAGACCAAAGGAGATCAGGTCAGATTGTGGCACAAACTTCCGTGGTGCCGATCGAGAACTGCGAGAAGCCTTTGCAGCTATGGACTCCCAATTAAAAGAGCAGTTAGCCAATTACCAGATCCTCTTCAAGTTCAATCCGCCTAATGCTCCTCATTTTGGTGGCGTCTGGGAGCGAGAGGTCCGCTCCATTAAAGCTGCTCTCCAAGTGGCAGTTGGAAGTCAGTCCATCTCAGAAGAGGTCCTGTCTACTGTCTTAGAGGTAGAGGGCATTTTAAATTCGAAACCCCTCGGATATGTCTCAGCAGACATTGCAGACCTCGACGCCATTACACCAAACCTTCTCCTCATGGGGCGGCGGGATGCATCGCTTCCACAGGTGGCGTATGCCTCAGGAGAAATGGGGCGGCGCAGATGGCGCCATTGTCAAAATCTTGTGGACCAATTCTGGACTCAATTTACAAGGAACTACTTGCCTACGCTCCAGACACGCCAGAAATGGCACAAACCATCAGACACTCTGACAGTAGACTCAGTAGTCTTGATAGTTGATCCACAACTTCCCAGAGCTCAGTGGCCTATCGGTAAAGTGGTTAAGACTGTTGTCAGTAAAGATGGATGTGTGAGAACAGCTGATGTTCTTGTCAAGGGTAAGGTGTACACCAGGCCAGTTGCTCGCCTTATTCTGTTGCCAGCCTTAGAGGACAACAAAGACTCTTAAAGAATTCTCCTAAATTGCACATTTGCTGCTCAAATGTGGGGGCGGCTGTTGTGAATTCTTTGCAATTTATGTCTTTAAGTATTATTTACTGCTGTATTCTATATCCTTGAATCCTTGAAGGAAGTATTATGTAGAAAACATAATACATGTGGAAAGTACGTAGTGCGCAATTTTATTGGATGTTGTTTTGACGTAAGTGACGCGTTCTCCGTTACGCATACAGAGCAGTCAGAATATGACGCAATTATCCACCCGTGCAGTATCTCTGAGTGCAGGACAAAAGTTATTGACGAAGTAAGTTTATTTCCTGACTTTATATTCGTAATACTGGATGTTTATACTGCTGAGAGTATCTCTAACATTAAGCTTGTAATTCGCGGGTGTTTCGCGATCTATATGTATATTAGTTTGACATGTGAAACGCACGTGAGAGTGCCGCTAGCATCGTGGCTTATCTTGCAAATATTGGCCATACTTCATTTAACTTGTCTATGCATCTGTATAAGATATTCTATATTTGTTATACTTTAATACCATAACGAGGACGTTGTATAATGTACCTTTAGTTGTTTATGTGCTCTGTCATTCTCTTTGCTTGTTTCTTATTCTGCTAAACACACTTTGAGAGAGCTGTTAAAATTGTTTAATTGGTAATGTACTGTTTATCACAACAGTATGTGGGCATGTATGTTTAACATTTAGTTATTTACTTCTGTTTATTTGTTTATTGCAGAAACTACCTCCAATGCATAGTTCATATGTTTATACGGTAAAACCCTGCACATAAATAAAAGGTGGAAAAGATATGATGACTCCTACTCCCTGATCAGAGTACTGAAGTGGTTACGAACATTAAAGAACCGGCATTCAGTGGGGCAATCCCCAACAACATGGTTACATATTTGACCACTTGCTTGAGCAACTTAATATATAGAAGTAATGCATGGAATAATTGGCTTACGTTGTTGAAATAGTGAATATGTGTTAAAATAAAAATAGTGAGTTCCGGGCCGGGGTGTTTGTGGTACAGCCGCGGATCAGTTACGCACTGCAATCGCAGCATATAAAGCACTATAGCGCGTATACGCACCTGTACCGTATACGCACCGCACACGCATTGCACACAGATTATGTGTGAAACCTGTGGTAAAAGGATGGGAACAGACTTTTCTGTGGTGAGTTGGCTGAAAGTTTAGCCTATTTATCCTAGCTAGGCTCTCCTGCGCTGGCTCAACTCTGTCTCCTTCCCTTCACGTTTTCTGACAGTCGGTAACTTATCGCAATCATAAAAACTAACTCCGGGGTTCTTATTGCTGTTGTTAGAACAGCCGTGTATTACACAACACACCATCACGCTGTTTAAAAAAAAAATACAGTGATAATACCATGGATAATACCGACGCTGCCTCGCTTGTCAATTGACAGACTGACAGTTGCCGTGGTTTCTATGTCAACAATATGGCCGCCGCAAACATTGATGACGCAGATCGAATAACATCTATAGCATGTCACTCGGTAGGCATCTTACAACAGTTCCAATAGGAGCGATTTTATAGATTATCATTACAGAATATGCTAATTTAAGATAGTTAACTCCACATCAGCAACATAAATTCATCAACTAACCATTCATAGATGTCCTGTTGCATCTACAACATGTTGTCATTTTTTCTTGAGTCTCTCCATCTTTGTCTGAGTACGGTTTAAACATAAAAAGCAGAAAGGTTTCTGACATTTTAGTGCATTTTAGTGCATGTCTGTGTGAGGTAATCAGAGCTGCTAACACACACACACACACACACACACACACATACACGAGCTCTTGAAGCTCCGCCCTCTGTGCCGGGAGCAGCAGCTCATTTGCATTTTAAGGGACAGACACAAAAACTGTGCGTTTTTGCTCCCTCTCAAAAAGTGACAACTTTAACATGCTATATAAAAATATCTGTGGGGTATTTTGAGCTAAAACTTCACATACACACTCTGGGGACTTTATTTACATCTTTTGAAAAGGGCATCATTCAACCCCTTTAAGAGGAGTGACAGCTTAATGATTATAAAGGCTGATTTATACTTCTGCGTCGGACCTACGCCGGAGCCTCTACGCTATAGACTACGCGTTGGTTTTCATTTATACTTCTGCGTTGTTGTCCGCGTTGGCGCTTAATTACACATGCAGAGGGAGCATGTGAAACCCGGGGAGCGGTTCTAGCAGACCAATCACAGCGCATGCGTCCGCGTAGAATTGACGCGTTGTTACATCTTTGGAGAGGTGCACGTCAGGGTACGCCGAAGGGTACGCACACTACACACAGCCTACGACGTAGCTACGGCGTGAGTTCGACGCAGAAGTATAAATTGGGCTTAAGGGAGCGCTTTTATGTAAGCAATAAGGTACGAGCAGCTGTGCTGTAGCGTGAATAAGTCAGCAATCTCGAGTACCTATTTTCTTTTATTAAACGGTTACCACACAATACAAATATTAAAGCCAAAAAAAGGTGATGTAAAAATCACAAAACGCCTTCCTTCCGCTGGAAAAAATATTGCCAGACGATGAACAGCAACAGAAGTTACATTATTTCGCCATTAGATGGCGGCAAAAACTAACTTTATAAGTGAGTCAGTCAGTAGAGAAGACTTTTATATTGAAAGGACTGAAACTTAGGTAGAAGCAAGACGCAACTGACAAATGACTAGGCAGGGAAAAACCCTTAACTGTTAAAAAGACAAGATATCCATGGACATTTTAACGGATACTTTATTACAATTATAGGACTGACCTGAAGGAAAACGGTCTTGAAATCAGGGACGTGCACAGACATTTTGAGGGGCAGGGGCTCAAGTGAAAAAAAGGGCACTTCTCATACGTTTTTTTTTTTGTTGGACTTTTTGGACTTTTTAAAAAAATTATCAAAAAAGTTAATTAATTTTATCTTCCTCAAACTCACGCAATTGTTTCATTTTCAAAAGATGTATATAAAATAATCAGTTCACACAGAAACAATGGTCTCTTTAGTATTCATAGGTTTATAGAGCAGCAAAGGAAACCATGCCACAATGTGCATGTTTTCTATGCTACTAGTTTCAATCAAGTATTTAATACACCTGATGGTGACATGGACTTAGTTTCAAATTTGAGGTAGGTATCATCATCATCATCATCAAATAAAACCTTCAAAATCCACATTTAGATGGAGTTTGTTTTAAACCTACACTATCCTCCATCTGTTTGCATCTGTAGATTTCTTCTAAATTCACCAATTTAGATTTCTACATTTCAGTGGGAAAGACTCTTGATGTATGTAAGTCATTAACTTTAATAATAAGAATTTTAGGCCATAAAAAGTCATAAAAACGACCGGATTTTCCATACAAGGTCATAAATTACATTTAGCCACGTCTTAAATTGATATACTCATTCATTCATTATCGCCAAATAATTTCTCGATAAAACGATATCAAGTTCGAGTCAATATCATCAATACTCAATATCAATATCGAGTTCGGATGTTCGATAATGTGCCAAAACCGGAACGAAACTCATTTGAACCGCACGCGCCTCACAGACTGTTTATTCGCTCGGCTCAAAGTCCAAACGGCAGCGCAGCGCGAGCTCACAGACGCGTTTTCTCTGATCGGCGCTTCAGAGAGGGAGCGCTTCAGAACTCCTGACCTGATATTTAGATACACTATTCAATAAATATATTTGTTTGACAGGGAAGCTGTGCGCAAACAGGAATATATATAATTTTTCAAAAATAAAAAAAAGCACCCCAGAAAAAAAGGGCACTTTCTCTTCAGGAACAAAAAGGGCAGGTGCTCAAGCCCCTTTTGATGTCTATGTGTGCACGTGCCTGCTTGAAATAATTCTTAAAACACATATCGGTAATCACACAAGATGGTAAGTTTAGTGACTTTTATTGTGCAGTAAAGATCGCAGTCGGAGATAGCAGGTGAGATACCAATGACACAGAAACATAAAGGAAGCTTAGCTGATGGTTAATGTCCTTTTCTCTCTTTTGCAGGTGACTTGAAGGTGGTTTGGTGCAGATGATCGGGTCTTGAAGGAATGCAAGTGAACAGGTAAGTGAGTCATGGAATGACGAGACCAGACAGTGACTGCAGGGAGATAGAGTGTTTGAGGGGGCTTTTCCACTGGGCTCGTTTGCTGCGGTCCGAGCCCGAGCGCGTTTGTTCCCGGCGCCCCCCGCAGTGTTGGTCTGGTTTCACACACAACTTGATTCTATCGAACCCTGGTGCGTTTGCGTGCATATGACGTCATCGCAAACGTGCACGGCGCATGATAGAAAACAGAACGTGGGTCAATATTGTGTTTTTTAAAATTAATTCGCTGCTATTATTCGCAGTTGAGTGAACACTACAGGTTTACTGTGCGTGTTCACTCAACTGCTGCTTGCAAAACGACTCTTTTGAGGAGACAGCTAGTGGATTTCCAACTTTGTTGCCCTGATTCCACGCGCAATGCACGAATACACTGCACGCAGGCTCACTCTCGCTCGTATCCAAGGTAAATCATCAACACTATCTTCCCTTACAAGCGTTTTATTTAACTAAATACATAACAATAAGCTAAAAACGCATGCGCAGGTTACTTTACTTCCTGAACAAGTGCGCACCCGAGTCCGTGTTGCTTTCACATTCACGTGAACCGCGGCACGGTTCGGGAGCAACCGAACTCAGACCACCTCTTCCAGGTAGTCTCGGGTTCGGTACCCCAGTGCGCACCCGGGTCCCATGACAGCGTTCACATTAGCGATTTTTCATGCGAACCGTGCCCCGTTCCGAACTAAACTGCCAGTGTGAAAGCCCCCTTAAAGTCCATGTTGGTGATGGGACACAGGTGACGGTGATCATAATGAGGATGATGAGCCGCAGGTCCGGGTGATGATGACCGGGAATGCTGGGAAGTGTAGTGAAGACACAGATGATGAAGGAGGTGAATGTGACAATATTAAAGAAGGATTATGATCAAAAGCAAAGGGAATGGAAATGTACTTCTTAACAGTGACTTGTGGCCTTGAAGACCTTGAATAAAGACATATGGTTATGCAGCAAAAGCAAGACTTGACAAGAAACAAATGTACACTGTAAGAAGAAGAAAAAACCAGTATAAAAACAGATAATGTCCTGGCAGAAAATTACCAATACCTCTTCTAATTGTACAGATATTTCCTTCAACCTTAAAACACAACACAATGCAAAGCATAATTCAAAATACATGTAAAACAATATGGAAAATCCCTTCATATTTACATTGGGCCTTTGTTTTACAGAAACTTTGAGTAGAGTGTAAATTAAATTAAAATTAAAATAAAAGTAAATCAAATATAAAGAATATATGATAAATGAGTACATGTATATGAATATATCAATATAAGTAAAATGCAGTAAGAAATGTATAAGGTCAAATAAATAAATATAATATAATTGAAGTATAGCACAAAACAATTGACCGTTCGCAGGCCCCTCCCACAAAACGGCCATTGTCCAATCACACATCATAGCAACCATTACTATGTGAGCAGGTCCGCCAAACATTGACTCCAAGCAAGATGGTGAAGCGGTGCACCCACGGCGTTTGTAAATCGGACACTAGGTACCCCGAAAGATTGTCTGGAGGAGTTGTGTTCTTTCCGTTTCCAAAGCCGAAAACACAACGTGAGCGGTGCCTACAATGGATAAAACAGTGTGGACGGCCCCACTCCCAGTTAAATGTGTCGAACATGGTTAACTCGCGTGCAGCGTGAGAATGAGACACTGAGATTAGTCAAAGAAACATGGAGAAAGCAGATCAAGAGGATCCACAAAGGAATTACGTTTTCTAAAGGGTTGTTGTTAACATGATATTCTCGGGGGGAAATGAGCAGCAGTCAACTAGCAGTGCAGCACCCGTAGACTACAGTTTACAGGAGTGCACGCTCGCAACGGGGAAAGCATGAAGCTTACTTGGCAACATCAGTTCATATATCAATATCGTAACGAATAGAAATAACCTTAAATAATGTATGGTTATCTGCATCTTTCCGCTGGTTGCATTTGAGGTACAGGTCATGGGGTTTCTCAGATTTAGCTTGAGACCGGTATAAGCATTCGCCTCGATAGTAGTCTTGTCTCCTTCATTGCGTATTTTTATATTTTGAATATATCCCTCCACTGCATACTGTAACCCCTTTTGCCTCGATCTGGAGGATATCGCTGAGGTATTGCTCCAAAAAAGGTCACTGACACGCACGGGCAGGGACGGATTATGGCGATGATGTGCCCTGGGCACGGATGTCTCAAAGGCCCCCTTCACCAATTTTTTGGACAACAGTGTTGCACCTGCATGCACAGGCGCCGCAATAGGGCAGGCAAGCCAGGCATTTTAAAGGGACCCCCGAGGGCTGATCATTTAAACAGAAATGTTAATAATGACAGACGCAGCAACATCTCTGCATCCCCCTTAGTGTGGGGCCCCTCGCTCGTTACGCTCGTTATGCTTTTACCTTTTTGAAACTGGTGCAGCGCTTACTCGCGGTAGGTAGAACATGCATGCTTTGATTTGTTAAACATGAAAAGGACTTATCTGTCTGGCATGGCAGCTCGCTCTAACTTTAACCTAGATAAATGCATATCCAAAGTGTTTGTGCGGAGTGTGCAGCGCGCACTGCATGGCAGGCGTCGGCGCGAACACTTGCATTTTCCTATCAACAGTGGAAACAACTTGAAATACTCAATCTTTTCTGGTCATAGGCCTATACAGAAAAGAATAATGCATCAGTCGCAAGTAGCTACTTTTATTTTTGTAAACTCACAATAACAAGAAAACGTTGTGCTTTTGTAAAATAAAATAAAATAAAACAAACAGGGCGCGCTTTCATGGTCTCCGTGGCGTGAACTGGAGCGCGTCTCAAAAATGAACTGAAACACAGTGTATAGCCTCACAGGCATGATGAATATTTCTATATAAAGCTTGAAATGTCCACTTTTAAACGAAAAAATTTGAATCGAAAGCAAATACCGGCTGATTAGGCTGATATGATATGAAAGGGGCATTTCTCTCTAAAGGCGCATCCACTTTACAGCGGAGATATAGATATGTTTGCAGCCGACACTGATTTAAAAAATATATTATTTTTTATTATTAAACAATAAAAATGCCTAGTTTTTTTTCCCAGACAAATATTATCATTAGCCTGCTTTTGCCGGTGCTTTGCGGCAATATTTATGCATGCGCTTGCTTGAGCGCGGAATAGGCTATATGCCTCCACTCAGTATTTAAGCAGAAATTAATATTAACGTGAGATTAGTCGACTAATTGCTTAAAGGAATGACTACTACAGTAGTCGTCGACTAGAAAAATCTTTAGTCAATGGCAATTCTAATCAATGCATTTAGGCTAGTTGACATTTAGGCCTATTTAATTAGTAATTCTATCCAGGTCTTTACGTTAAATTAGTTGAGTTAACAATTAGTTAATGAACTAAAATAATAAAACAAAGATTAAATAAAGATGCTATATAGCATTGCTTGTTCCACCACAAAAGACACTTTTTAAGGTGACAATCCGTTACACATTTGAAGATTTATTGTATCTTGAAGATTGTTGTATTTTATTTTATCTTCTGTTATAAAGATGAAGATTGACATTTCGTTAAAAAAATAATCCCATAGGCTCCTATTGTAAAACATAAACAACTTAGCCTATGTTCTGTCTTGGTTGTGGTTTTAAACTCATTTTTGTTTTGGTTTTTGAGTAACCGTCTTCTACGCGTGACTTTTATATTACGCAATGCTTTTCACTCGCCTCTAGATGTCCTTCTCAACAGCGCAGCAATACATTAAAATTATTTATTTGATTTATTTACTAGTTAATACTTTGCAACTGCAAAAAAAAAATTACATTATTCCTCAATATTTAACACAATTTTACTGAAAATAAAAATAAAATAAAAATAATTATTTGAAAAGAATAGACAGTAAATTTTACAGGGCCCCCTGCTGGCCCAGTGCCCTGGGCAAGTGCCCAGTAGGCCCGTGCGTTAATCCGTGCCTGCGCACGGGTAATGTTAACTTATACCTCTTCCCGTCATGGCAATCTGTCGCGCTGGTCGTGTTTGACCATTTGTTTGATGGGCGTAGTAACAATAACTAGGGGGCGTGGCTTTTGCGAACGGTCAATTGCTTTTACAGAATTCACATTAAACACAATTAGGCATTTCTGCTAAACAAAGTCCAAAAACATGCAACATTAATGATTAAAATATTGGCTTATATAGATTTGTGGATAATATGGTAATGAAGCAAACCTAAATAATGTCTAAACTACATTGTTGTGTTCTTAATCTATGATCTTCTTCGACTTGATTGTCGTAATGTTTTGAACTGGAAATCTAGAAGGTTTTCTCTTTCATGATTCTCATGTCTTCAGTCAGACATTCAGTCTACATTAGATCAGGCTTCTGCACTTTATGACTCAAAGTCTATGTCAAGTGCAACTGGTCCATTGATTGAGAATCCGATGAAGAAAGTCACTCGTGTGCCATATTCATTATGTAACTGGCTTCTGAACATTGGATCAACACCAACATTCACATCTGCCACCCAGATAAAATTGTTGCGAATTTGACCAGAAACTCTGTGAAGTTTATTACTATTCCTCACTTGCCTCCAAATTGTTTCATCATCCCATTGAGTTGAGATGTTCTGCCCTGATCCTAACCAGCTGTTTATATCCCTGTGGGAAATCAGGCCACCATAACCTTCGTCCTTCCCTAGGTAAAAATGAACCGCTGCTCTCTTTCCATTAGACTTAGGTTTCAGCTCAGTTGAGTACAACGTCTTCATTTGTGACACAAAAGTTGGTAATGTGCGGTCTGCCTCTTGCCAGAACAATAAAACTGTGATGTAGTGCAATGGCAGAATCTCACTTAAGGGTGTGAGGCGACTGATTATTTGAAGGAGTAATTTACAAAGATCTTGGTGGGGCATAATATACTGAGATTCAGGGTAGATGTTTGCCAGAATTACATTGGCATAGATAAAGTTGACAATGTCCATCAGTCTGGCCACTTTTGACTTCTGAAGGAAATGATACTGCTGGATGATCTCTTCAAGAGTTGATGCAGAGTCTTTCTCATACAAATATTGTAGAAGTCATTGGCAGGCTTATGTATGTTGTATCTATAGCCCTTGTGTTGAAAACTTTTACATATATATATATATGCTTGCTTATAGTCGCGGAGTGAGTATAGTTAATGCGGGCATGTACGCGCGTGTGTAGGCTATACCAAGGGTGGTCCGATGTGACCTCCACAATATGAAACTCCCCAAAATTCAAAGCACCTTCTCTTAAGTGTTAAGCATCCCCATAGCACCTGCAACCGAAAATCTCTGGTGCCGCCACTGATTGCAGTCGAGGTCCTGTCCAGGAGCCCAAGGCAGCATACCTGTTGCATACGGCACCCCAGCCGATGGCATCTGTTGTGACAACAACATGCCTGAACACTTGTTCTAGGGGCACTCCGACCCGTAGAAAAGCAAGGTCCGACCACGGGCTGAATGTTGGCTGCGGCTGTGGATGCCATATGCCCCAGGAGCCTCTGAAATTGATTCAGTGGAACCACTGTCGTCTGTCTGAGCATATTTAGGCAGTTCAGGCAGTTGGTGAGACGCGCTGTCATACTGACAGAGTCCCACTCCACACTGAGAAAAGAGATGCTCTGCACAAACAAAATCACTTTATTTAACACTTTATCAACATATTCCAAGATATTTGGTAAAAATGTAGCCTAGAAATCTAGACGCACCCTAGCGGCAGCAAAAAAACAAACTCTAGTCAGGCCAATCACATCGTGTATAGAGTTGGTGGGCGGGCTTAACATAATGACGGCAGAGCTGTGACGGTTTCTACGGTCTTTCGAATCGGCTTTGGCCGCGACTCTGGAGGACTTGGAGTTAAGAGAACGTCACTTAAGTCATTCTTAAAAAAGGAAGATGTGTTCGGAGTTTTGATGACCAGATACCCTGGTGGAAAACGCATGGGACTCACTCATCCACAACCGTTTGTTGCTCTGGTTGGTTGTAGCGCTATCCTATTGCGTGCAGAGGGATTTTGAAAGACAACCGTGTATCCCGCCCTTCGGATCGAGGTATGCCAATGTTGAGTTCCCAGACCTAACATCTTGATGTAGGTCTGGCTTGCCAGGATAGTAAAAATGCCTTATTTTACAAAAATAAAAACACCGAATATTACTAAGGGAATATTACTCGTTCAATTACTTGGGGAATAACAAATGTCCTCAAACTTTATGCAAGTCTTGAAAAGGTGTAATTGTTAAAATGGTCAAAATAACATAATAAACTATGTGACCTATTGAAATGCACAGTTTTTCTGGTTGTTAAATATTTGGGTCGGGGACAGTTGTACTTGACAATAACATTCACACACTTTAATTTGTTACAGACAAATGTGGGAGCATTAAATCAAAATTGGAGATAAATAGTGAAAAAATACTTAAAGCAACTAGTGTCACAACCATCCCTGGTCTTCCCTTACATCCTGCGTGTCTAATAAATGAAGACAGAAATAAACGTTTATCTGACTTACCGCATCAAAGGACAGATTTCATATGCTGTTTTGGTTTTGAAACTCGAGCTCTTTTGGGTATTTCATGTCAACACCTGTTTCACACATGGAGGGATTAGGGAACTATTTAATAAGATTTTTTTTGCTTAATACATACTGTACATCTGTAAATGTTTCTAGAAATTAAGTTAGTCATTAAATTAAAATTAATTTAATTATTTATGGTTAATAACAGCAAATGCAAACTGCAAATGCAAACACTCCGTTGAGCATGTAAAAAAAGAAAGAAAAAAAAAGAAAAAGAATATACTATTATATGGCATTTGATGTCTTCAAAATGTGATACAAACAACGCACAATATCATTTAAGGAACGGCTCATTTTCACTAGCCCAATTACTTTTAAAACCTTTTTACATTGTTTCTTTTTGCAACATGAATTCTGCATAGATTCACATCAACTTCTCTGTACTGGAAGCTGTCAGTTGGTTAATTGCTGTTACATCTACTGAAGGAGATGGGAGTTTATTTGGCTCCAGACTCAAGAGTGTTAAAGTGTTAAAATATGAGTGTTAAATTAACACTCAAGAGTGTTAAAGTTAATGAGCTAATTAAGTGATTAATTGAATGATGATTGACCATCATTGAAGACACCTGATGTTAACAAGCAGAATCACTGAAGGAGAAAATCTCATTTTCGAAGTCACCATTATGGTGATTATTGTTTGCTTTAGTTGGCCTCTTGACCCTTAAACTATTAACATTAGATTTAGTTTGGCTATTGTAACTGAGTTACAACTGCCAGATGAACTAAGAGAAAAGGTGATCAGGTGGTGTTGGTTATGGTTTGACATAATCATCATTTGACCAGAATCACAAAACTCATTTAGAGTGTTAGGTTTACCTAGTTGATTACAGCAACACTATAATTCTATAGCAAACATTTTTCTGCACTTTCAATATAATCCAAAATATTTCTTAAAAAAAATTTCTGATCAAAAGAGTTTGAAAAAATATTTTATTTAGACACACTGACATCAATAATCAGCCTGTGAATCTCAACAATGGTGACAATAATAAAGCATGTTGAAGTGCATTATGGGCTCCACCAATCAAAACTCATTCATGGCTCCCATCATGCATTGCAGTATGACTAAATTATGATCTGAATTGTCTTAGTAATTTCCTTTTACTAATTGAATATTCTGTTTGTCACCATTGTTGAGATTCATACACTGATTTTTGATGTCTGTGAGTACCTAAAAGAAAGATTTTTTTTATCAGAACAACTTTTAACAAGAAAACATTTTAATTGTATTAAAAATTCTGGATCTTACGCTGTAGAATCACTGTGATGCTGTAATCAACAACATACATTTAAGTCAGAGATTAGGCTCTAAATAAGTTCAGATTAAGGTAAACTGATGATTTTGTTAAAACATAACGTCTCTGTTACGTATGTAACCCTCGTTCCCTGAAGGAGGGAATGGAGACGTAGTCGACGTGTCGACTGATTGGGATCACGCTTAGAGAGACCGTCATCTTCGAGTACTATTAAAACGAGCCAATGAAATTGGCTCCAAGATGGTGTAACGTGTGAGGCGTGTATTCAGTCCGTCCTGTGTCTAGTCTTTGTTTTACTGTTTCTGTTTTGATTCTAAAAGTTTTTAAAGTTTTTAAAGTTTTATTAGTACACTATCAGATTCCAGACGCAAAAACTCTCACCACCTGTTTCTACCCCGGGACTAATATAACGTATCGTTAGCCCTGACTGCGTCTTACTTTTTCGCTGAGCCGAGGAGGGGATTCAGCTCCAGGACATCGGTTGTTGCTGACATCCAAGCCAATTGCATCGCCGACGTATTCCTCAGATGTCCCCTGACTATGGCGGGATTTCCAGCATGATTTTCCAGCATGTTGAGCTTTTCGTGAGTAATCTACCAGATTCGGCTGGACCTGCTTGCTACAGCTCTTGACATCGGCCCCAGTATAGGCAGCTGGTTTAGCGGATCTGTGGCTGTACAGAGGTAAACTTTGGCAGGCTAGCTTTGGTGGCTAACCCTGCCCCCAAACGCTTCTCCCTGGAATTTCTGTGATTCGGTCCACATATACTTAGCGGGACTCCTGGATTATATACTGGATTACACATTGCTTCACCGGAACAGTGTTGTGTCAGGGAAACACGCTTGCAGTGTGTTGGTGGGTGGCGACGCGGGACCCTGTGCGCATGCGCGACGCTTGGCCGGTGATCGCGCTGGTTCGGTTGAATGTTTTCTGCTGCCTACAATACAAGTATGTCTCGTTCATTATTGCTTTTGATCTTTACCACTGCATTATTCCATTGTAAATCTTCCATTCATCATGTACCAGGATCATCTGTTCTTTCAACTCCCCTCTTCTCTATAACCTCGTCTGATTCAACTGGTTCTTCTAGAGATACAATTGCCTTTATTGTTACACAATGCTTAGGTTCCCCTCCTTTTCATACCCAGGCAGTGATATCATTGTTCGTTTCCAAATCTCTGTATTCATTGTACTATGATCATAATCCTATCCCTTTATTTTATTTTCCTAAGTGCACTAAACGGCCAGTTTTCATAGCCATCAGCCGGGCTCTTATCCTCCTCCTCCTATTTTCCTCAGGTGATGTCCAGTTAAATCCTGGCCCTGTAACCTCTGTTGAAAACTTAACGCCTCATTTATTTTCATTTGATGACTTCTGTAATCGTAACAGCTTTGGTTTCATGCACATTAACTCTCTGGGGACCAGAAACGCGCCGGCGCGTTTTGCTCGTTTTTTTTTCACATAGCAGAAAAATAGACTTAAAGTACTACCATCATTTCTGTTCATATAGAGCTAAGAAATATGAGAAAATAATCTGTTAAATGTCTACTTTTTTATGTGCCCACATACAATCGAAATAAAATATTGTGCTTTTGTAAAATAAAGAAAATAAACAGGGTGTGCGTTCTGCCTCTCGGTCACCGTGAGCTTTTTTTCTGGTGCACCTCTCTAATCTTCAACACAACTCAGCTAATACTATTCACCCAGCCATAAGCAATATATCTTTTAAATCATTTGAGTTTGTACTTTTAAATGATCCGAGCAACAGATTCAGCTGAGAAGTAAGTGTTTTATGCAAGTGCTTTGTTCTAATCGCGATATAGAATAACGTTAGTGTCTGTAAACGGAAAAATAGCATACTGTTTAAATGTTAATCATGTTTGTGTGTGTGTATGTGAATGAATGAATGAACGCACAGATACGTACTGTTACAGACTAAATAAAAGACAACATTTCGTTGACTAGTTTTGGATAAAGTTTTTACTCTAAAATAGACATCCAAAAACCTTTGGTTAGGAGTTTCTGCTTATATGTTAAATATATAGTATGTTTTGTCAATAAACTAATCAAATAAGATGTTATAGTGTTTGTTCAAGCTATATCAAAATAAAGAATCCTCAACTTTGAAATATGTATGATCAAACTAAGACATTTATGGAAAAAGACCATTTTCTTTTCAAGATGTTTCCAACTCTAACTTTGAACTTTGAACTGAAATAAAACCATGTCTATATGGTGAAGGGTGTGTGATAGAAGTGTCCAGACGTATGCACCCTGTATTTTCCTTATATAAATCCAAACAATCTAAAAGCCATTCTTTTTTTAAATCTCCTCATTCTTTGTGCAAGGCTCCTGTAATGATATGGCCTGATAGCACCTAATAGGGCCATTATGCAGGGCTCAACATAAAAAAAAATCTCCACTGGCCCCCAGGGCCAGTAGATCAGAGTTTTGCTGGCCCCTTCTATATTTTTACTGGCCCTGAAAGAAATATAAGGAAAAGCACTTTTCCATTAAACTGTATTTATTGTATACATTAGAATTAATTTTTCTTGTCCCCTCACAATGACAGTAAACTAATTATTACATTACACGAGTGATGAGTAACGTTACATAGGCCTATTTTCACTTCAAAATGGTGAAATTAAACAAAAGTATATTAGTTTGCCTGATTATTTTTGTCATTCGTTTAACATTTATGACCTAAAAAAGCTGTCAATGAAAAAAAAGAAAAAAAGAAGAAGAACAAAACAATGTTGAAATTGAAGGATATGGAAACAAATATAGGGAATGTAATGTAGGCTATGCAATAGGCTATATTATGTGCAAAAAGGTGGTTCAAATCACATTACATTCTAAAATTGTAACATTACAATCTAAAAACTTTGTTTTTAAAATGACTAAAGGCTAAACTAAAAACAAAAGCAAACACTAATTATTTTAGCCTGCATTTGATTACCCCATTATAATGGTCACTTTCATAAAAATATACTTGTAGGTTTAAAATTCCACATATGGCACATTTATTGTCTCCAACAACAAATATTTTAGCAACATGTATATTTTAGTCAGAATTTTTGCGCTACTCTTCTATTGTGCTCGTCTGTGAGGCGCGCGTGCTCGCGGCGGCGCTCATTAACGGAAGCTTGAATTTTAGCGGAGATTCACTTGCAGAAGCTCGTCCTCTCCTGACAGTGAAATGGACATATTTGTTTGACTTTCTAACATTTACAGGTGGAGAATATACCCGTGAAATGTAAGTTAAGCACTGAGGAAAGCACCACATCTCAAACGCATTAAACAGCGCCAGTATTTATCTGTCAGTCAGCAACAGTATCTGTCAGAGCATCTGACAGGGCTGCTTTAAACTTGTTAACTATATCTTACTAGTTATTTTGAAGCGCTTAATACTAGCTTGTGTCATGTTTAGGACAATTGTAGGCTACTATGTTCTTTCACTGCAGGAGCTCACACTGCTTCCTCCGCTATTTTTTTCAGATGTGCTCGTATCAAACTACTGTATCGATATAAACGGTATTGCCTCATTCCATATCGTTTAAAAAAATCGATATATTGTACAAACTCGATATATGGCCTACTGCCCAGCCCTACTAGGAATGTCCTCTTTCTCGTATCAGCCTCGTAGTTCTTTGACATTTTAACACGTTATAAATAACCTGAAGTAACATTGACACTCTTCGCGCCACTGTGTATCATGACGTTTGCTGTTTGTTTTGCTGATGGCCTTTCACTGGCCCGCGGGGGCCAGTGACTGGCCAATCAACTAGCCCGACATACTCTTTTACTGGCCCCGGGCCATCGGGCCATTGCTTATGTCGAGCCCTGCATTATGGAAGGGGCTTTGTCTTTCTCAGGTGTGGAATGCCACACATATTAATGAGAGATCATGCCTCCTGCATAAAGCTTTCTCAAACAAAACACGTCATTAAAAATGTAAAATACTTTATTGACTTATCTGAATGAGTAGTCAGGATGATTCTCACATAGTTTTGGAGCAAATATTCTAGACTATGTGATACAATTTTCAAAAGTATTGTGAAGAAATAATCAATATGTGTTTTGTGGTCTTATTTCAGCAACTTTCATTTTTATTTTTTTTCAATAACCACGCATAAACATTATTCTCTTAAAAATATAAACATGTACATACATGTTGCTCACTTATCATGGTAGTCCCGTCTGTGCTATATAGAGTGAATTTACACCTTTGCCATTAACATGTTTATAAATAACTGAAAAAAGCACAAATGTCAGTGCATGTCAAAACATCCCAAGGGCCCCAAAAACACTCTGGTCCCCAGAGGGTTAATATTAGAAGCCTCCTCCCTAAAATTGACTTAGTCACTGCACTGACACACTCGGCTAATCCTGACATTTTAGCTGTGTCTGAATCTTGGCTTAAGAAATCCATAAAAAATTCAGAAATATCTATCCCAAACTACAATATCTTCCGTCAAGACAGATCTGCAAAAGGGGGCGGAGTTGGATTCTATTGCAGAGATAATCTACAATGTTCCATTGTTTTATCTAGGTCTGCCCCCAAAATGTTCGAAATTTTAATTTTAAAAATCCATTTTTCTAAAGACAAGTCACTTACAGTAGCTGTTTGTTATAGACCTCCTTCAGCTCCCAGTTGTGCTATAGATACATTATGCGAATTGATTGCCCCATATTTATCTTCTAAGTTCTTATTATTAGGAGATTTAAATTTGGACATGTTAAGCATCTCAAAAATAATACAGTCTAAACTGGATGCACTCAACCTTACACAAATGATTAACGAACCCACTAGATATAATTTAAAAACTGCAAACAAATGCACTTTAATTGACATAGCTCTGACTAATATGCCTTCAAAATATACTCCAGCAGTCTTCAGTCAGGATCTAAGTGATCACTGTCTTATCGCATGTGTTCGTAATGGGTCTGCAGTTAGAAGACCTCCCCTCATCACCATCAAACGCTCACTAAAGCACTTCAGCGAACAGGCCTTTTTAACAGATCTTGCCCAGGTACCCTGGAAGGACATTGACCTGATACCATATGTGGAAGATGCTTGGTTCTTTTTCAAGGACGCTTTTATTTCTATACTGAATAAGCATGCTCCTTTTAAAAAGTTCAGAACTAAAAACAGATATAGTCCTTGGTTTACTCCGGAATTGAGCGCTCTCAGCAAGCACAAAAACACTTTATGGCGGACTGCACTTGCCTCAATTAATCCTCATGATATGCAGCTTTTTAAGGAAATTAGAAACCGGTACACACAGGCAGTGAGGGAAGCTAAGGCTAGCTTCTATAAACATAAATTTGCTTCTTGCAGTACCAATTCTAAAAAGTTTTGGGACACAGTCAAATCAATGGAAAACAAGAACACCTCCGTCCAACTGCCCACAGCTTTAAAGCTAGGAGACATCGTCACCACCAACAAGTCCACCATAATAGAGGGATTCAATAAGCACTTCACTATGGCTGGCCATGCATTCCACCTGGCAGCATCTACCCGGCCCAACTATACAGCACCTATATTAGCATCTGGCTCTAACCACCCACAATTCTCCTTTGCTGAAATTCAAACTGAAGATGTCTTGAGAGAGCTACAAAACCTCAACCCATATAAATCAGCTGGACTTGACAATCTGGACCCCTTCTTTTTGAAGATGTCAGCAGCAGTTATTGCCTCACCCATCACTAGCCTTTTTAATCTCTCATGTGTTTCATCAGAGATACCTAAAGACTGGAAAGTTGCTGCAGTTATCCCCCTATTCAAAGGGGGGGACACTGCAGATCCGAACTGTTACCGACCCATCTCCGTCCTGTCCTGCCTTTCAAAAGTCTTTGAAAGTCAAATCAACAAACAGATAATAGGTCATCTTGAGTCACATCATCTCCTCTCTGATATGCAATCTGGCTTCAGAGCTGGTCATGGGTGCACCTCAGCAACACTAAAGGTCCTAAACGATGTTATAACAGCTATCGACCAAAAACAACACTGTGCTGCTGTTTTTATTGACTTGGCCAAAGCTTTCGATTCTGTCAATCACAGTATTCTTATTGGAAAACTTAAGGCCCTGGGTCTCTCAAATACGTGCCTTTCCTGGTTTTCTAATTATTTCACTGACAGATTTCAGTGTGTTAAGTCTGAGGGCCTGTTGTCTGAGCCTTTGGCTGTATCTATGGGGGTGCCCCAGGGCTCGATTCTCGGCCCGATGTTATTCTCTGTATATATTAATGATGTCGCTCTTGCTGCGGGCAACTCTCTTATTCATCTTTACGCAGACGACACCGTTCTGTACACTTCAGGTTCAACACTGGAAAACGTTTTAGAAAAACTTCAAAAGAGTTTTGAAGACATTCAATTAGCCTTCTGTGATCTTCAATTGTCTCTAAACTCTAGTAAAACAAAATGCATGATTTTTAATCGCACACATTCTGTATCTTCGTGCCCAATAAACATCACCACCCTGAATGGGTCTAAACTGGAATATGTGGAGAAATACAAATACCTAGGGGTCTGGCTAGACCCCTCACTTTCCTTTCAAACCCACATAAACCATCTCCAGTCAAAGATCAAGTCCAGGATCGGGTTCCTATTTCGAAAATAAAGCTTCATTTACTCTTCCTGCAAAACAGGCCCTTGTGAAAATGACCATCATCCCAATGCTTGACTTTAGTGATGTTGTCTACAGAACTGCTTCTAATTCTTTACTCAAGAAATTGGACGTTGTTTACCACAGCGCTATTCGCTTTATTACTAAAGCCCCATATAATACCCACCACTGCACTCTTTACTCACTAGTTGGATGGCCTTCGCTACACAATCGGCGCCTAAATCACTGGTATCAATTAATTTACAAGTCCATACTAGGCAAAACACCATCCTACCTAAGTACTTTAATAACCATATCAGTGCCTGTATTTAACCTGCGTTCGAGTAAATATATCTTTTTAGACTCTACTAAAGCCCGCACCTCTTTTGGCCGCTCTTCTTTTAAAATTTCTGCTGCAAATGATTGGAACACTTTACAAAAGTCTCTCAAATTAGAATCCACTGTTTCGATCGCTACTTTTAAAGTTTTACTGTCAAACTTATTGACGGACCACTGTACATGTTGATGTTGATGCTCTTTGCGAACAAAGACTTATGTATTTTTGCACATATTCAACTAAATGGCTGTCACTGCATTTATTTGCACATCATCAATTTACCCATGTTGGACTGTACTCTTATCCGATTGCTATTTCTTTTGCACTGCCATTTTACATTTTTAAACCATCAAGTTTTTCAACTTTTATTTTTATATACTGTTCAGTACCTTTTAACTGAATCTGAATGTTTTCTATATTCATGACTGTGTAATTGTATGTTGGTATGTCATGTGTAATTTTATGTCGCCTTGTACCTACGCCTTATCTTGGCCAGGTCGCGGTTGCAAATGAGAACCGATTAACCTGGTTAAATAAAGGTAAAATAAAATAAATAAATAAAATAAAATGCATCACACACTCCGCCCCCGCGCCGCGGGTATAAATACGGAAGTGGATGCACGCACTAGATGTTTTTCGCTGAGGAGCCGAGCGTAACTCGGAGTCAGCGGTGGTCCAGCAATAGTGGCTACGGGACTACGTCTCCGTTCCCTCCTTCAGGGAACAGGGGTTACATACGTAACCGAGACGTTCCCTTTCAGTCGTTCACGTTCAACGTAGTCGACGTGTTGACTGATTGGGATCCCAATAAAAACGCCATCTAGTGCTGCCACCTTCCAGCGCCTAGACAAAAGCCTCCAGATCCCCCCGCAATAGGCGGAGAAAGGACAGGGCTTAGGCCAGGGAAGTCACTGCTGTTCCTACAGGACCACTGGGAAAGTGTTCCCTGAACATGGAAGGAAGGGACGCTGCGGAAGCCACATCCTGCCCGAAGGGAGGTAACATGTGGAGAATACACATATGAACTGGGCGGATGACCGGGCAGTACAACATATGGAATGTCACTGGGGTGGCTCCAGCCTAACAGGGGGGAGACTCAACCGAACAGTGACGGCAGAGCAGGCTCTGCCAAGGGAAGACACGGGCTCGCCGCAGGGAGCTGTACCGTGGAAGAATACACATATGGGATCGCCGTAGGGATCACAGCATATGGACCCAGCCTAACACAGGTTCCACCAGTGCATACGAGTGATAGGCCTAGCTTCAGACATTCCGCCATGTCCGTTGCCGAAGGGTATGGAGGAACTCGACAGGGTTCGGCTAAAAAGGGGAACTCAACTGGAGCAAGAATTGCGCACGTATCCAGTCCATAGGAGGGGAATGGCGCAGCAAGCCGACACAACGAACCGGGCTTACAGTGAAACTGGCTTCAAGTGAAGGGAGCCCACGGGAAGCAGAGGTTCGACTAAGGTGTCGCCCAGCCCGCAACTCTAGAATATCTGTCAGCGAAGCACTCTGTGTCAACTCCTAAGCGGGAGCACACACTCATTAAAGAGGAGCTCACCACCTAAGTGGACATGAGCATCTCAGGACTTTCACCAAGATGAAGGCATTTGAGCCAACCTCGCTTGGAAACAGCCTTCCCTCTCTGCTGATTTCCTTAACAGATAAGAGCTGAACTGAGGTCCTATGGCTTGCGTTCTGTGCACGTAACCCGTAACCCAGGCAGCGCTTGCAGGCTCACCACCTGGTCCTTTTAAGGGAGAGGTAGGAACCTTGGGCACATATCCAGGCCGGGGTCTCAGCTAGTGAGAGTTAGCCGGCCCGAATTCCAGGCACAATTCGTTGACCGAAAGCGAGCAAGTCCCTACCCTCTAGAAGAGACCATGCGAGCAGGAGAACTGTAAAAAACAGAATTTTTAACTCACTGCCTGCAGTGGCTCAGGGGCGGTCTCTGATTGCAATAGCACCAGAGACAGGCCCAAGAGGATAAAGAGGGGCGCAGGGATGACCCTTGCTCCCTCAGGAACCTGACGATCAGGACGTGCTTCCCATACTTCTGCATATGATGTTTGTATCATATTGAGGGTGAAGGAACAGCCTACTCCAACCCAACTTGCAGGAAAGAGAGCACTGAAATGACCGAACACTCTCAGGATCTCCTCACGGAGAGAAGACTTATTCAACGAATAGGTTCCACTTCTAACTAGCGAAGCACAACTGCCTTATCTTAAGGGGGTGCTTGCAGAAGTGATGGTCACTACCACATATCCTTGTGATAGCGACCTGAACCTCCCCGTCCAGTTCTTTGAATGCGGGTGCCATCATGCCCCGTCCCTGAATGTATTCAGGGGAAGTCAGGAAGGCTGTCGAGGGAACTAGATCTGGTTGGGCAGAAAAAGGGGCAACTATCAAGACCTGTTCCACTCCTGACTTAGCACAGTAGGTGCAAGCGACATGCACACACAAGACAGGAGCACTGCTCAACACTAGATGTGATAATTCACTGAGCTTCAGGAGCATTTCTGCTCAACACCTGAGTGTGATGAACATCACTGAACTTGAGCAGCGCCAAGCGATAATGAATCGCATAGCCGCTTTCTTAGAAGGCTCACTGGGGAACGCATTTCTGCTGGGCCCCGGGGTCAGCTGAAAGCCAGTGTCTATCCAAGGGATGTCCACTCAGACAGAAACACAACTGGCAGAGGGACGAGTCCGGAGGGGCAACAGATGCAACTGTGCGGCCCCGAAGTGGTCCCTGCCCAGCTGGACCGCCAGGGGATTGGAGTCTCCACTCTCCCTGGCCATAGCTGTTGTGAGGCTCGTTGGCGGCACGATTGAGCAGGCTGGAAGAATTTTATAGTGGAATGAAGTGACCTCAGAAGCTCCTGACTCCAAGGAGGAGGTGACGGGCGAGTTGTGACATGCGAGGGAAGCTTAGCGCAACGGTCGCGATGTTGTCCTTTCAGACCAGTACCAGCTCGCTGAGCAGCGGTGGCTCAAAGCGAGGTGAACTGCCAACTCGAGGTAACGAATACAAATGCAGTCGGAGGTCGCCCAGGCCTCCGTTAAAGCATGCCCTTTGTACATGGCCCCTCAGTCGGTGTTAGTGGACCTGAAGGTCTGAAGAGTTTGGCGGCCGGCCGGGGTGATCTTTTATCACATAAGGCGTACCGCTCTGCCACGGTCACTTCGGGACTCGATCATAAAACTAGTGCTGAAGCGGTCTTCATATGGAGGAAGCCAAGCGGCTGCGTCTGCCATATGCCCCAGGAGCCTCTGAAATTTTCAGTGGAACCCTTTCTCACTTCTAGCACTAGCCTAACACACTCTTCTTGAAGAGACGTGTTGGACCGAGTCCTTCTCCTGAACTGAAACAGAGATACTCAGCCCGAGGGCGAGATTACTCTCTTCCAGTTGACCTGAAGACCCAACTGGCTATAAAGCACTCGAAGGGTTGGACTTGTACTGATACTTCGTACCCTCGACGCCAGAACACAGAATGGTCTGTGGAGCGGAAGGATAGAGATCTGAAGTACTGTCCTTCAGGTCGAATACTGCAGGCCAACCTTGGGGACGGAGCATTTGAAAATGCATCTCTGTGTAGTAATTGAATGGAGGCTTTCGAAAAAGGGCCCGTTTCAATTGACACAGGTCCAAGATGGCCATAACCCACCACCTATCTAGGGTACAATGAAGTACGGGTCTATAGAAACCGGCCTTCATATCGGCTGGAGGAGAGGCAACATCGCGTCCTTCGCCAGTAGGACTGCGACGTGCGCACACAGGACAGGAGCAGCGCTCAACACGTAGGTGTGATAAATATCACTAATCTTAGGAGCATCTCAGCTCAACACCTAGGTATGAAGAATATCACTGAGCCAGGGCGAAGCCAAGCGAAATGAATCGCAAGCCGAGTCTGCTGGTAGTTTCGGGGCCAGCTGGAGCGGTAGGAAGCATCTTCAGGCTTACACACACCGTGCCAGGGGCCAGGGAACCACAGACGTACCCGAGGTGGGGCAGCAAGGTGGAGGACAGGGACCCGGCTCGGAAGGCCCGGAGGCGGCCCGAAGCAGGGTCTGAGTGTGGTGTATAACACTTACCTGTCTCCACGAGACAGCCAGGGATGCGTGAGAAGGCGGATGACCGGGTCCTCGAACCGCACCCAGCTGCCGTGCTGGCGAACAAGAGGGGGCTGAGGGGTGCAAGGCTTACAGGGTCGCACACCGCCAGACTCGTCCTCTTGGAACCCAGGAACAGAGGAATTCGCTCTTTCTTTGGAGTGTGGGTACCGCTTGCTCCGCTTCTTTTGGGAGCAGCGGAGGAACAGACACACTCACAAACAAAGACTCCACCCGGCCCTCACCCGGGGGGAGGGAGTGGATTGTTGACGAACTCCCAGAGCATCCTCCTCCATCCCTGAGCGGCCCGCTCCGGAATGCTTTCGCTGTGGCTTGCCACCTGGCTTGGCAGCGCCTGGAGCGGGCTGGGCGTCCCTGCTACGGCCGGCTCCATGCTGAGGCCTGGCTGGAGGCTGCTGCGGAGGCCCAGTGAGAGCGGCGGCAGGGGAACGCCCTCGGCGACGAGCAGGCGGAGGAACTGCCACCGGCGGCGGGGTGGAGGCAGCAGCGGGCCGCCGGGGCAGGATGTGCCGGATGGCCTCCGTCTGCACTTGGGCGGCAGAGAACTGTTGGACATAGTTCTCCGCCGTGTCGCCGACCAGCCCAACCTGGGAAATTGGGGAGACCAGGAACCGAACCTTGTCCGTATCCGCCATATCAACCAGGCTGAGCCAACGATGGCGCTCCTGGACCACTAAGGTGGACACTGCCAGACCGATCGCGCATGCCACGACACTCGTGCCCGGAGGGCGAGGTCAAATGCAGTGCGATGCTCACCTATTAGCGCACGGTCTTGGCTACCCTCGTGCATGTCCATGGGTGCCCTGGCCTGACAGACCTGTAGCAGCGCCATGGCACTCAAGAGGAGGCGGCTTGCCCACAGGCTCTGTAAGTTCTGCCCGTCGGAACGAACGAGAACCCACAGGCCTTAGGGGGAGACGAGGATCCCCCCAAAAGGTAGCGGCCGCCGGACACAGGTGCACCTATGTCGCGACAGACCGCTCCACTGGAGGGATAACCTCGCAACCCTTCACCGCTCCTCCATCAAGGGTAGTGAGGGGGAAAAGCTATTCAGGCAGTTTCTGGCAGAGAAAGGTGCCATCCACAACCTGGTAAGCTCTCCATGCACTTCGGGAAAGAAAGGCACTGGGGCGACGAGCTGAGAACCAGCGCAGCCCGCCCCAAGATACCAATCCTCCAACCAAGACTGGACGGGACACGGTGGAGGGTTCCACTCGAGCCCGGCAGCCTCGGTGGCCCGTTTCAGCATAGCTGACCTTTCTGGATCTGGCTCTGGCAATGTTAAACTCCCAGAGGGAGAAAACACAGCCGAGTCGTCATCTCCAGAGGTCAGCTCACCCTCCGGTGCTGCTATCGACATCTTATCCTCTGGGGGAACCCCAATTGAAACGGCTGATCGGTCCATTACATAGGGACCAGCACGTTCAACAGGAATTCCATCGGCTACAGTGTGATGGAGGAGTGAGGAGCCCACAGGGAATGGTTACCGGGCGAGATCTCCATCACTATCCTCCATTCACCCATCCCACACGGCACCCGGGGGTGGGGCATGGTAATGGGGACTCGCGCTTCGCGGACGAAGGCGAGTCTCGATCTCAACACTGCGACAGTCATATTCCCGCAATGGGAACATGTACTGCCATCAAAAGCTGCTTCAGCGTGCTGGAAGCCCAAACACGTGATGCAACAATTGTGACCGTCAGATAGGAAAAGGGAACGACCGCATGCAGAAACGCACAGGTGGAATGACATCTTTTCAAAAACTTTTTTTTGTGTGAAAAAGACGCAAACGCACCGGTGTTGCTCTTTCAGGAAATAGGACCCGTCACCAGTGCCGGAGCACACAGGGGAATGACCGCGGCAACACTGAACAGTGAACTGAAACAGTGAAGCACTCACTTTTCTGCCCTCTAACCAGCCGTCAACACACACAAACCTTTAGAAATTTGTAGCTGTAAACAGCAGTTGAGAGATCAAAGCTCGCGATCACCGCTGCACTCGCGCTGTAGAACCACCAGCACTGGGAGAGTTTTCCAGAAGAACACCGACACACTCGCTCGTTGTAAACAACAGCACTCTTCAGAGACATCAAAGACGATCGGCTCCGAAGTGAAAGACATCTAGTGCGTGCATCCACTTCCGTATTTATACCCGCAGCGCGGGGGCGGAGTATTGTAATGCCTTTTACGCACGCCAATTTCATTGGCTCGTTTTAATAGTACTCGAAGATGACGGTCTCTCTAAGCGTGATCCCAATCAGTCGACATGTCGACTACGTCGAACGTGAACGACTGAAAGGGAACCAACACCATCAGATCATCTTTCTCTTTGTTCATCTGGCAGTTATAACGCTGTTACAACAGCCAAACAAAATCTAAAGTAAAAAATGTAAGGGTTAACTGACCAACTGAAGCAAACGCTGATCTCCATAATGGTGACTTAAAATTGTGATTTTTCACCTTCAGTGATTCTACTTGTTAACATCAGGTGTCTTCAATGTTGATCAATCATCACTCAATTAATCACTTAATTATCTCATTAACTTTAACACTGCTTCAGTGTTAATTTAACACTCTTGAGTGTGGAGTCATATAAACTCCCAGGAGAGTTAATTTAACACTGGAGTTTTTGCTGTGTACCTGCTGGACTAAAGTCTGCTTTCAAATCCGAGTTCAGATTCATGGGATGTTTTTGTACATGTTATGTGGCCTTATGATCTTTTGTATCATCCTGAAGCCTACTTTCTCAGATTATTCTGAATTTACAAGTTGATTAGTTCTACAAGGATGATATTAAGTCGGAATCTCATGAATGCACCATTAAACCACTGTTTTAAGGAAGTTGGTTAGTGAAAAATAAATCATCAAATTTCCATTTAATGCAAACCACCATTTCCTCTGTGTAAACAAATGAACCTATTTGAATACTGCCTTAGAGTTCAGATCCAACTCTGTTCCAACACACCTGTCTGTATTTATCTAGTGCTGTGTGTTCATACATTAACTCACGGGCAGCATTTAAAAACAAAATGACCACCTGTAGTTGGAATTCTACTCACCTTCAGATAAAAGTTATGTTTCGCATATTTACAATATTTGGAGGGGACTTAAGTTATTGTTAAGCGTTAGCTTATTACGTTTGTTTAAATTTGATTAATTTAACTTTTATATTTTTCATAATCTGTCTGTAAATATTTGTATCCCCCAGGATATTTCACCCCTTTGTGGGTATAAATTCATTGAAAAAATAATGCTTGATTGGCAATGCGTATTACAGCATTTTAGTCAAATTTTTAAGCCATTTATTCTCTCTTAAACTAAACATTATATGTACAATTTGTCGTATTCTCTTATTTACTGCGTGAGTAAAAACACACACACACTCTCGTCGTGTCCTCTTCCAAGCCTCGTCTTTATTCAACAACCCCACACCGCCCACTCCTGGGCAGAAACAGTACTCCGGGCCTGAACATTGTAACACATTGTTATGTTGCACTACCTAGATTATCCTACATCTCCCCTTTTAACAGAAGCAACAATCAAAACAACAATGACTTATTTCCCTTACTAGACATCACTTAAAGAACAACTCAACAATGAGCAATAAACAATATCTGTTGTACAGATAACCATTACCTGAAACACATTATCGACCGATACACATGTATATTTATTTTTCAACAGTATTAGAAACATTTCCCCTTCTCTTTTCTTTTTTTTTTCAGCCAGAGAGGTGGATAAACTGCTTGGCTACTGTGAAACAGTCCCCTAAGGCTATAATAGAGTGTGACTATAAATCCAGTCTCTTCGGTTTTACGACTGGCCTCCCAGATCTGGTTCTGGTTACTGCTCCCGTTGGACTGACAGGATATGTTTGGGGTGCCAGTGCATTTTGTGTCTCTGTACTGTTCTCAGACAACTGGGAACCAGCATGGGTGTCACAACCACCATCCTTTACATCCATAGGAAAGAGGAAATGCCGGTTCCTACGAACAGTTCCATGAGGCACATCCACCCGGTAAGAACGGGGTGTTGGATGTTTCTCTACCACAGTTCCAGTCACCTTTTGATCTGTGACCCACACCTGATCGCCAGGTGAGAGCTCGTTCAGGTCATGCACTCTGTGCCGTTTGTTAAAATATCTCATATCTGCACTTCTTTTCTCTCTTTCTCGAACACTTATGGCGGTGACATCAGGTAACAAAGGGTCCAGTAGTCTTGGGAGGGTTGGCACCGTAGTACGAAGACGCCGTCCCATGAGCAACTGGGCTGGGCTGTACCCATTTTGAAGTGGAGTTGACCTATATGACAGTAAGGCAAGGTAAGGATCTTGCTCTTTTTTGAGAAGGTTTTTTACTGTCTGTACAGCCCGCTCAGCTTCTCCGTTGCTGCGTGGATGCTTTGGGCTACTGGTGACATGTCTGAATCCATAAGCACCTGCGAAATCTGAGAAAGTGCTGGATGAGAACTGTGGCCCATTATCACTCACTAATGTCTCTGGGATGCCGTGGCGTGCAAAGATAGACTTTAGGTGTGTAGTGACATCTCCAGAGCTGGTGAGAGAAAGATTTGCCACCTCCACATATCGTGAATAATAATCCACAACTAAAAGATAGGTTTTCCCTTTCAGGACAAACAGATCTGTCCCTAGCTTTTGCCAGGGCCTCTCAGGAAAATCCGAAGGAATCAACGGTTCAGTGTGATTAGTGCGCTCTTTAATGCAAGCATGGCATTTCAGAACCAGATCGTTCAACTGCTGGCTAAGACCCGGCCACCACACACTTTGCCGTGCACGTGCTCTGCATTTAACTACTCCTTGATGCCCTTCGTGCAGCCTGTCAAGGACATCATTCCGCAATGCAGAGGGAATGACGAGTCTTGTGCCTTTCAGAAGGAGGCCGTTATGAACGGATAGGTAAGCTCGCTCAGACCAGTACAGCTTCTCGGCCCCTATGCAACAACCTGACTCAGGCCATCCGTCCTGGCACATTTTCATGACATTAGAGCAAACACTATCCGACTTGAGGTGCTCTCTCAGGTTGTCCAGGAAAGATTGACTTGCTGGGAGATGCTCCACAATGCTGTCCACGTAAATGTTAGTGCTTTCCATGAACTCCACATCCATGTTGTCTTTATGAGCAGGTAGCGGAGCACGTGACAGAGTGTCAGCGGTCCATAAGCTCTTTCCAGGAACATGAGAAATCTTGTATGAATAGCGCATCAGTCTCATACGGAACCGCTGGATGCGGGGAGGTAGAGCATCCAAATCCTGGCCACCAAGGAGACTCAACAGTGGTTTGTGATCAGTTTCCATCTCAAAATGTTGGCCAATCAAAAAGTCACGAAATCTCTCACATGCCCAGGTCAGCCCAAGAGCCTCCTTTTCAACTTGTGCGTATCTTTGCTCAATAGGAGTAAGAGACCGTGACGCGTAGGCAACAGGTCTCCAATCGACACCCTCTTTTTGCAGCAGGACTGCTCCCAGTCCATACGATGATGCGTCTGCAGATACTTTGAGTTGCTTGTTTGCATCGTACAGAGCCAGCACTGGAGCAGACGACAAGTCTCCTTTCAAGTTCTTAAAAGCTTTAACTTGTTCTTCCCCCCAGAACCAACCATTTTTCTTGGACAGTAGATCTCTGAGTGCTTTATCTTTTTCTGCCAGATGGGGAATGAATTTTCCAAGCTGATTGACCATACCAAGAAAGCTTCTTAGCTCACTGACATTTGTTGGCTCTGGCATCTCCTGGACCGCCGTGGTCTTGGCTGGGTCTGGTTGCACTCCTCTGTCTGAGATAATGTGGCCAAGAAACTTGACTACGCGCTGAGACAAGGCACATTTGTCTAAGTTAAGGGTGACGCCAGCATTTTCCATCTTTTGGAGCACTGCGTGAAGCCGCACATCATGCTCCTCTTGAGAACGCCCCCACACCAGCACGTCGTCCATGTGACAGACCACACCATCCAGGCCCTCCGTGACTTCAGTTACCATACGATTTTGGAAGTGTTCAGGTGCCGATGCGATACCGAAGGGCAAACGATTGAAGTAATACCGCCCAAACGGTGTGATAAACGTCGTCAGCTTGGCGGACTGTTCTGCTAGAGGTATTTGCCAAAATCCCATGTTTGCATCTAGCTTGCTAAAAACACAAGCTCCCGCTAACAACCCAAGAGTCTGTTCAACTGAAGGAAGTATGAATTTCTCCCTTCGCACTGATTCGTTGAGCTTTGTTAAGTCAACACAAATGCGTGGATCACCAGACTTTTTGGGCACCACGACAATGCCTGCACACCACTCTGTGGGTTCTTCCACCCTGCTTATGACCCCCATCTGCTCCATGCGTTGTAGTTCGTTTTTCACTTTTTGCATGAGTGGAAGAGCGATGCGTCGTGGAGTTTTGAGGGAAAATGGAACTGCTCCTGGGCTCAGTTCAATGGTGTAAGGCCTCTGTAACAGTCCTAGCCCACTGCACAGCTTTGGATAGCGTTCCTGTAGTGTGTGAATGCTTACACCATCAACACGTGTGACAAGACCCAATTTGGTGATGGCGGGTCTACCTAGCAGTGGCGAATGAAGACTCTTAACAACATACACATCCTCCAATATATGCTTGTCTCCTTTCAGAAGCAGCATGTTTGAAACTCCAATCACGCTAAGTGGTGAGCATCCAGGTCCAAGTAAAGGCTTGGTCACTCTCTGGAGTGCTGGTTTGTTACCCTCTTTAAATATCTTGTGGAACACATGGTCTGGCATAACAGTGACATCTGCACCTGTGTCGATTTTGAACTGTACTTCACAGTCTTGTATTTTAATATCGATCAGCCAGGGGTCACCCCCGGCAACCACAGTGCCTAAAAATATGCCAGGGTCTTGTTCTTGAATCTCATTCACCTTTCTGGATGAAGCACACACCTTTTGGTAATGTCCCTTCTTCCCACAGGCATGACAGAGTACAGTATTTGCAGGGCAGTGAGCTTTCGGATGTAATGGGCTTTTTCCACACTTGTGACATCTTGATTGTGACTGTTTGAATTTCTCTTTTGCTCCATGAGCACTTTTGACTCGCTGCCTGCCTTGAAATGACTTGCTTTTGCTTATGACTCTATCTACAGAGTCAGACGCTTTGGCATTAGTGCATTCACCACGCAAGTTACTCTGCTGCTGCTTCACTGCTTCAGTCTGTCTCGCCATATCAATGGCCTTTTCCAGCGTTAGATCTTTATCTAACTGCATACGCTCTGACAGACGTAAATCATTTAAACCAACGACTAACCTGTCTCTGATTAATTCGTCGTGCAGTGGCCCATATTTGCAGTGCTCGGCCAAGGAGTACAGTGCAGTCACAAAGCAGTCGATTGGTTCGTTTTCTCCTTGTTTTCTCATGTTGAAACGTGCTCTTTCATAGATTACGTTTTTCTTCACAACAAAGAACGCGTGAAAACCCTCCTTTACTGCATCGTATCGCTCACTGTTTTCGTCCGTCAAATTCAGCCCCTTCAAAATGTCGTCCGCTTCGTCGCCCATGCAGTACATGAGTGTATTTATTTGATTGGCTTGCGTGGAAGTATGGAGATTACTGGCCTGACGGAAACGTTCGAACCGTCGGATCCATCTTTCCCATTCGGTGGGTTTGGAGAAGTTAAATGGCTCAGGTGGCTGGATGCTGAACGTAGCACACGGGCTCGGCGCGGGCGGCTCTCTCCCCCCGGCAGCTGCATCACCTGGAGCGCGTTGTCCTCCTGCCGCTTGTTCCATGACTTTGCGACTTCAAAACTAATAAAACTTAATTTGCCCCCGAAACAAAACGTCTTCCGCAAGCTTATTAGAGTATCCTACTCTGTCACCATGTCGTATTCTCTTATTTACTGCGTGAGTAAAAACACACACACACTCTCGTCGTGTCCTCTTCCAAGCCTCGTCTTTATTCAACAACCCCACACCGCCCACTCCTGGGCAGAAACAGTACTCCGGGCCTGAACATTGTAACACATTGTTATGTTGCACTACCTAGATTATCCTACACAATTCTGTTGAACAATAATTATAATGCCTATTTATGAATATATTAGCCTACCCTACTGTATTATATTTAATATCCAAATTTCTAGGGCCTTTCAATTATCAATATGACCAAAACTTTGTTGAAAAACTTGTTTTACTCAATCTACTTCATGCATTCTGGCCTCTGATTGATAGCTCCTACTTTTTTTTTTATCAAGTAAAGCCTTTTTTGCTCATAAATAATTATTTTTATAAAGTAAATGCAAGATAAACATTTACTGGACTGAAGCATCTTGGTTTTACTTTTTTCATGTTATTGTAAATGTCAAAGATGACAACAGGCTTTTGGTGAAATATGATACAGTAGGCAATAATAAATAGGAATTATAATTATTGTTCAACAGAATTTTACAAATAATGTTTAGTTTAAGTTATGAGAGAATAAATGGTTTAAAAATGTGTCTAAAGTCTTGTAGCACGCGTTGCCAAACAAGCATTCTTTTTTCAATTAATTTATACCCCCAAAGTGGCGACATATCCTGGGGGATACAAATATTAAAATTAAAAAATAAAAGTCATGAAATTGTATTATTTGTGCCCTAATAAGATGGAAAATAGCAATAAATAGCAATAAATACATTTTCTGATGTCTCTTGGTCTTGCCATTTTAAGGGTTAGCTTTCGCCACCTACAGAAATGTAAACGGATTGTTAGAGCAGTCCAATAAATAAATAAATAAATAAATAAATAAACAGATCAAGGCTGAACTTGTCCAACTGGATCCTGGACCTCCTGACATTTGCATTAGCAGACACACATTCCCCTCAAATATCCCAACAGCACTGTTTTAAGGTCCTAAATCTGTCCTGATCCTGGAGATCTATACCTGCAGAGTTCAGATCCAACTCTGCTCCAACACACCTGTCTGTATTTATCTAGTGCTCCTGAAGATCGTGATTAGCTGGGTCAGTTGTGTTTGATCAGGGTTAAAGCTGAACTTTGCCGGAAGGTAGATCTCCAGGAACCAGGTTGAGCACCCCTTTCCTAAATGACCCAATCCAATGATCCACACATCTATCATATTCAAAGCTTCTGTATGGATTCGGTGGAGGGACTGTGATCTTACCTTACTCAGAGACACCGGCCAGCTCCCTCTTGTAGTTGTTGTTCAGAAAGGGTCCTGGTGATGATAACAGCCCAAAGATGTGCTTAGCTTAACAACACCCAAACTTACTTCATCCCTTTGCATGGCTCCTCCCTCCTCGTCCAGTTCCTTTACCTTTGTTCCAGGAGGTAAACTCCACAATGCCTTCTAGGGTGTAGTATGTGAAAATGGGAGTGTATTAAGTAGACAGACTTTATTTGTATTATCCCTTCCGTACCATTACACATGACTGTGTTGAAAAACACTGTTACAACATCATCATTAAATGTGCAAATGACACAACCACCATAAGAGTTGATGCTAGACCACAGGTCTGATGGGAGGAACTACAAACTTTATCGGGACTTTACAAATTCAATTCAGATTCAGTTCAGAGCTGAATTGCAAATTAAAAGGCATTTTCAATTCAGTTCTAAATGGAGCACAACCCTGATGGACAAAATATTATTAAACACTCAGTAGAGGAGTGACAACCCTATTTAGCTGAACACACAATGTCACACACACATCACCAAATAGATTTTAATTAATAACGACAACTTAGAAAGCTCCACATTCAAAAATAATTTCACATTTCTTCTACATAAATGACCCATTTTAAATGCACATTAATCTTTCCAGAGGTGAAGTATCCCTTTAAGGTGATGATACACAGGGCAACCTTTTGAGCAATGTTGCTGGGCAATCTTGCCGAGCTATTGTTGCTTGGGCACTTTTCCATTAAAAATGGCCAATAGATTTATATCTGGATAATTTAGATTGGTCGTGGCCCTGTGTCTCATCTGGTGGCCCGTTGACGGCAACATTGCCCAGCAACAACCTTCAGTCTGTTAACAGTAGATTTTGTTTGGCTGCTGTATCTGAGTTATAACTGCCAGATGAACAAAAATAAAAGTTGATCAGATGGTGTTGGTTATGTTTTGACATAATCATAATTTGATCTGAATCACAAATCTCATTTATTGCCTCGTTTCCACTGAGCGGTACGGTACGGTACAGTTCGGTTCGGTACGCAATTATTTGCGTTTCCACTGTCAAAAGTTGTGAATGGTACCAAAAAGCCGAACCGTACCGTACCACTTTTTGGGTACCCTTCCGTTGGGGTACCTAGCACAGTGGTACGGTACTAAAAGGTGGAGCTAGACTCACTGCAGAACGGTGATTGGTTGACAGAGTATTGTCACTTGCGCGTGCTACAAGGGCATTAGAAGCATACAGTTCAAATATAATACTACTATTATTGTGTCACGAAATGTAGTTTTAAGAGTTTTTCAGGCGAGAAAGTAGTTTTTTAAAGCTCAAATCTGTGGTTTATTTATAGATTTATGATCATTTGAAGATCCATTCCAAGCAATCACCGGGTGCTCAGCGCTCAGGCCCCGCCTGGAGCAGCCTTTCCCCGGCTAGCCGTTCTGATGTTTGCCGCTGAATCTGTACGTCTCTGTACAGTGGTTAAACATGAGATATAATTCGTCTTGTACAGACCTAACAGGCGATCTTTGGTCTCGTGAATCAATAATTCGTTCCCTGGCCAATAGTTTTGGCAGAAGGCTAAGTGAAGTTTCATATAGGCTATTTGAGCGCTGAATTTGTATATTTGACTGAATTGTTTGCTTTGTGATTAAAGCTTTACTGTATATATTTTTGTACCTTTTACTTATACTTTTATAATGGCTATTATTATAAAACTGAAATTCACCAAAAATAGATAGTTTTGTCATTTATTTTATTTTATTACAAGATCATCTGTAATGTTGTTTATTGCAACATTTGTACCAATGCAATATGCAATTCATTGCCTGGAATATGTTTAATATTTTTAAATTTAAACGAAAAGAGGCAGGATTGTGTTTTATATTTAGTTTTGTTATAAATATAACGTTACATACATGCAGTGAATATAATCAATAGGCTATGCGTTGCCTGAACCACATTTGTGTGCTTATAATGTTTAAAATGTATTTAAATTAAATCGAAAAGAAGCAGAGTGGTGTTTTATAACATATTTCGTTTTATTGTTGCCTAAAATGTACATAACCGGAGTAGCAGAGCGAGCTGAGTGGCGCATTCAAGAACGCGCTGTTCCATCCGCAGAATTACTGGACTAGCGTCCTCGGGATCATTCTCCTGACTGAGTCGGACTTTGCGTGGCTATTGGTATTGAGAAACGCCTAATGCCAGCGCTTGTTTCTTGTGACAAACATCCCGAGAAGCAAGAACAAGATCTGCTGTCTGTCATCCATTGTTGTTTACTATGTCGCTTTTGTTCGCGCGAAAATGACGTCGATCGCTTCTCTCCGGCATACACCACGCCTATCAAGTAGGGTACTGTTGGCAGTGGAAACGCGAGCCCCGATCATGGTTTAGCGACCCGACCCGAACCGTACCGTACTGAACCGTACCGTACCACTCAGTGGAAACGAGGCATTAGAGAGTTATGTCTACCTTGTTGATTACAGCAGACTGTGATTCTACAGTTAAGGGTTTTCAACATCTTCAATATAATCCAAAATATTTCTTGAAAGTTGTTCTGATCAGAAGACTTCAAAATTGTATTTTATTTAGACACACTTAAATCAATAATCAGCCTGTGAATCTCAACAATGGTGACAATAATAAAGCATGTTGCAGTGCATTCTGGGTGCCACCAATCAAAACTCATTCATGGCTCCCATCATGCATTGCGGTATGAATAAATTATTATCTGAATTGTCTTAGTAATTTCCTTTCCCTAATGGCATATTCTGTTTGTCACCATTGTTGAGATTTACACTGATTCTTGATGTCTATGTGTGCCTAAAAGAAAGATTTTGTTTTATCAGAACAACTTTTTAGAAATCCTTTAGGTTATTTAGAAAATTCTGGATTTTATGCTGTAGAATCACAGTTAGTGATGGCAAAATGGGGCTTCCTGACCTCACAGCCCATTGCTTCACCCAAAGGTTCATCACTCGAAGCTTCATTCAGCATTGCTCACTAGTGACACCTAGCTACTGTACAAATAAGTAACAGACACATTAATTAATTCTGAACCAATGACCTGAGCAGACTTATGATGTCCGTATACCACCTAGCACCCCCCCCCCCCCCCCCCCCCCCTTCTGTTTAATTTATTTATTTTCTTCTCATTGTTAATGTCTTTAACCTTTCATTTGCAATAATAAAAAGACCTGAGCAGACATTTGTCCATTGCCTGGGTATAAAATAAAATATGTATCTTTCTCTGTCTGAATTTACTTGTGCAGAGACAACTGTCACACACACAGTTCATTAATTATTCATAAATTGTTTGGATAGTGACGGTATGACACTGTTTTGAGTGCAGTGATTGGAGGGAGTTTAATAAAGTAAACTGCACAGAATAGTCTGGTGTGGGAAAAGTTAAGAATTGTTTCTGGGGGTTTTGTGCCGTGAACTGTTACTAGTTTGAGTGCAGGGTTGTGCTTATGGGACTGGGGATATAGAGGACCAAACTGGTGGTGCGAGTTTCGAACCCCGTTTATCCGGAAGCGACACTCAGACTGGACCAATGACGTTTTCACACAAACCGAGGCCTCGTTTGTCACTAGTCACGTGATTTTTAACGTTAACAACACAAGCCTCGAATCGCGGCTTCATCTGGCACGCCCATTTTTTCTCGACACAAGCTCCGACGCCTCGGTTCAAATGTCACATCACTAATCACAGTGATGCTGGAATCAACAATATACATTTAGGTCAGAGATCAGTTTGGCACAAAAAAAAAAAGGTTTGGCACAAGAATACAAAATCTGTACCCTTGAGGCTACAGCCCCAGTGACAAGCCATTGTACCCCTAAAGGTACAATTATGTAATTTTTTTCTGAGAGTGTAGAATTAGTACATCCTAAATCTTATGTTGAAATGAGTGTTCCAAAGATACTACGGATGGTCTACTATTTCTGTCAGAATCCAAAGTTCAGATCGATGCACACTCTAACGTCTAATATTGCCCACAAACCATCGCGCGTTGGACGAGGATTTGGTTAGAACTACAAACACGAGTGAAAAGTGTTAAAAAACTACAGACATGGAGGACGCGCGAGTCCGGCGGTTATGTATAGAGGTTTAGATAAAGGGGTTTGAGTGATTAATTATCAGTGTCTGACCTGACAAAAATATATTTACGTTGTCTACATTATATTGCATATATGCAACAGCATTGTGAACTTTTGTAAAGATACGTTTATAGCCATTACCTTTTAAATGCATCATTATATTCAAATTACAAACACATGAGGAGAGTCTCCCCTGAAAGACCCACGACTGGCAGATGAACGTGCTACTAGGCTACATTTCTCTCCGAAATGCTAGGAAATCAAATTAGATTGAATGGAGGATTTTAACTGTGACAAGATGATTGACAGGGCAGTTTACGGTGACAGGATGCACGCAACAGATCTGTCCGTTAAAGATGACGTGATAGTATGTCCCAAAGCTTGCCTACTCTTTTGCTACACACTCAAAAGTATGTACTTTTTCTTCACAAAAAGAGTATATACTTTTAGGTCGTAGTATAAGTAGGCGAATTGGGATGCAGCATAAGAGTCAAAATTGATCACACACCAATCATAACCTAGAATCAGTTTCTGTTTGTGTATATATATATATAAATATATAAATAAATATATATATATATATATATATATATATATATATATATATATATTTATATATATATATATATTAGGGCTGTCAAATGATTAATCGTGATTAATCACATCCAAAATAAAAGTTTTTTTTACATAATATATGTGGGTGCACTGTGTATAATTATTTTATATATATAAATACACACACATGCTTGTATATATTTAAGAAATATTTTCATGTATATACTGTATATAGATTTATATATAATTTATATTATATATAAATATAAATATTTTATATATAAATAATATTTTTTCTTAAATATACATGCATGTGTGTGTATTTATATATATACAAAATAATTATACACAGTGCACCTGTTACAAGACAGAAGGGACTGGCACGAGTATGCAAGTAATATAAAGTTTATTGAACAACCAGGAGAAAGTTCGGCAGTGCAGGTGAAGGAATGTGGGTGAGGAGAGATCCAGACGATCAACCAGGGATAACACAGTTCGAATACTTGCAGTTGGTGATGATGAAGACAAACTGGAATTTGCGAAGACTCAGGAGAATGAACAGGTGATTAGGATCACAGATGTTGACTCGGAGAAATCACACGGAGTTTTGATAGCAGATATTAGAGTCCAGGAGGTAAGCACAGCGTTAGCGTCTTTATGCAAACGATACCGGACAAAGAATGAGAGTGAGAGTGAGGTTTATAAGCAGGAGGTGATTGCAGTACTGATGATGTGCAGGTGTGTGATGTGCAGGTATGTGATCAGTACTCAGGAGAGGGAGTGCGCTGTGATTGTGTGAGGGTGGAGCCTGGCGTGGTTGTGACATTACCCCCCCCTTCACGGCCCGCTCCTGAGGGCCGTGGACCCCGACGTCGTGGTGGTCGGCCTCTGCCCCGGGGAGCGGGCTTCTCCGGATGGGTGGCGTGGAACTGATCGAGCAGGTTAGGATCAAGTATATCGTCTCTGGGTACCCAAGAGCGTTCCTCGGGGCCGTATCCCTCCCAGTCCACGAGATACTCCAGTAGACCACCACGGCGCCGGGAGTCCAAGATATCGTGAACCTGGTAAGTGGCACCTTCTTCTAGGATGAGCGAAGGGGGGGGGGGGGTTCTGCTGCTGCACCAGGCACTGTGGAAACAGAGGGATGATAAGGCTTCAGCAAGGAGACGTGGAAGGTAGAATGAATCTTGTATTGTGGTGGTAATTGGAGTTGGTAAGAGACAGGGTTGATCTGCTTTATGATGTTGAAGGGACCAATGAACCTGGGACTCAGCTTTCGGCAAGGCAAACGTAGCTTGATGTCTCTGGTGGACAGCCAGACCTTCTGACCTGGCTGATACGTTGGAGTGTCGGAGCGGCGAAGGTCGGCTGTCATTCTACGTCTGCGCAATGCCCGTTGCAGCTGGTGGTGAGCAGAGTCCCAGACCCTCTCGCTCTCTCAGAACCAGTAATCGACAGCAGGAACATCCGATGGTTCCCCAGACCAGGGGAATAGTGGGGGTTGGTAACCGAGCACGCACTGGAAGGGAGTGAGTCCAGTGGGAGTGAGTCCAGTGAGTCCAAACGTCCAATCTCCTGTATCTTCCGTTCCGTCTGCCCATTCGACTGCGGATGGTAACCAGAGGAGAGGCTGACGGTCACACCTAGGAGCGAGAAGAAAGCCTTCCATACCTTGGAGATGAATTGTGGTCCTCTATCCGACACAATGTCCTCGGGAATTCCATAAACTCTGAAAATATGGTTAAACATCAGCTCGGCAGTTTGCATGGCTGTGGGAAGTCCTTTCAGGGGAATTAGACGACATGACTTGGAGAATCTGTCGATGATTACTAGAATGCAGGTACAGTGATCAGAGGTAGGCAAGTCAGTTATGAAATCGACTCCTAGGTGTGACCAGGGTCTGTTGGGAACGAGCAGTGGATGAAGCTTACCAGAGGGAAGATGACTCTTTGAGATGGCGCATTCCTTGCAACCTCTCACGTACCTTCTGACGTCCGCTGCCATGTTAGGCCACCAGAAGCGTTCTCTTAGCAGCGAGAGGGTCTCATTGACCCCTGGGTGGCCAGTGCCCAGCGATGTGTGGGAAGTGTGGATAAGAGGAGTGCGCCGAGTCCGGGTGATGTAAAGTAAACCTGGTGGGCAACCCAGCGGAGTGTTGGTGGAGACATTGGAGGAGGGTAGGGTTTCCTCAGACCAGGTGATGGGGCTCACAAAAATGTTCTCAGGTAGAACATGCTCTGGTTCTTCTGTCCTCTCTTCAGGACTATGGAGACGGGATAAAGCGTCCGCTTTAAGATTCTTGGGACCAGGGAGGTAGGAAATGGTGAAGTGGAAACGGGTAAAGAACAAAGCCCATCTTGCCTGTCGTGGGTTTAATCTTTTGGCGTCTCTGAGGTACTGTAGATTTTTGTGATCCGTCAAAACCACGAATGGATGTTGTGCCCCCTCCAACCAGTGTCTCCACTCCTCAAGAGCCAGCTTGACGGCTAACAGCTCCCTATTACCGATGTCGTAGTTGACCTCCGCCGGGTTGAGTTTGCGGGAGAAGGCGCATGGATGAAGTCTACCTGGGTTCCCCTGCTGCTGGGAAAGGACCGCTCCCACTCCTGTAGTCGAGGCGTCGACCTCCACAACGAAAGGTTTCTCTGGATCGGGATGAACCAGGAGAGGAGCGGTGGTGAAAGACTTCTTGAGGGACTCGAAGGCTTGGGTGGCAGCAGGCGTCCAGGACAGAGACTTGGGCTTGTGTCGAAGGAGGTGAGTAAGTGGACTGGCAATGATACTGTAGTTCAGGATGAAGCGACGGTAGAAGTTGGAGAATCCGAGGAAACGTTGGAGTTCCTTAATAGTTGTGGGTATGGGCCAGTTGCGGATGGCATCCACCTTCCTCTCGTCCATCCGGATGCCACTGCTATCGATGTGATAGCCCAGGAAACTGTACTGAGGGTTGGTGAAAAGAGCACTTTTCTGCTTTCAGGAACAACTGGAAATCCCTCAGCCGTTTCAGGACCTCCGCAACGTGGTAGCGATGTTCGGTCATACTCCGGGAGTAAATCAGGATATCATCTATGTAGACCAAGACAAACTTGTGGAGGAACTCCCGGAGTACCTCATGTATGAAATCCTGGAATGCGGAGGGGGCGTTGGCCAATCCATATGGCATAACTAGGTACTCGTAGTGGCCTGTAGGGGTCACGAAGGCCGTCTTCCATTCGTCCCCCTCACGTATCCGGATAAGGTTGTAGGCGCTGCGGAGGTCCAACTTGGGAAAAACAGTGGCACCTTGGAGATGTTCCAGTGCAGCGGGGACGAGAGGAAGGGGGTAGCGAAACTTGACAGTGATCCGGTTGAGTGCACGGTAATCTATACAGGGCCGCAAGCCTCCGTCCTTCTTCGCCACAAAAAAGAAGCTGGAAGCAGCAGGGGAAGTAGAAGGGCGGATGTAACCCTGATCCAGAGCCTCTTTGATGTATTCCACCATGGCCTTCTCCTCCGGGAGTGATAGGGGATAAATCTTACCACGGGGCACTGACTCACCCTGAAGCAGATCGATGGCACAATCCCATCGTCGGTGAGGAGGCAGCTTGGAGGCCCGCTGGGGACAGAAAACATCACTGAAATGGGCATAACAAGGAGGAACGTCCACCGAAAGTTTCTCCACTGGACTTTCAATGGATGTAGAGCAAAGAGGCAGCTGTCTGGCCCGAGGAGTAGCCGGCACCGGCAGTGCAGAAAAACAGTTTGGGAAGCAGCAGTCCCCCCACTTCAGTATTTCACCAGTCCTCCAGGAGATGATGGGATTGTGCTGCTCCAACCATGGGCGCCCTAAAATCACATCAGCAGTGGATTCCTCCAAAACCAGCAAATGTTGTTGTTCTACGTGTAGGGCTCCTACTTGTAGCTGTATGGGGCCAGCACAGAGACGTACCTGTTTACGGCTGAGGGGTCTGCCAGTTATCGAGTGAACTTGGTAGATGGACGGCGTGGCGGTAGACTTGAGCTGACGGCAGAGGGCTCCGGAGATGAAGTTGCCTGCTGACCCTGAGTCGAGAAGGGCGATGACTGGAATGGTAACATCGGCAGCAGTTAAATTCACAAGAGTAGAGAGTGGTTTCAAGTTATCAAACGTAGGAATTATAGCACTCACCATGGGACGAGGAGGACGAATGGGACATTTAGAGATGAAGTGCTCAGAGGAACCACAATATAAACATAGACTCTGGGTCAGCCGTCTATTTCGTTCAGTGCGAGTCAACCGTGCGCCATCTATCTGCATAGGTTCGTAGGCGGGTTCTGGGGGGCTGATGGACTCAGGTCGACGAAGAGATGAATGAGTGAGTGGCAGGTCCTGATACTCCTCGAGACATGACTGCATACGAGTGGCGAAGCGGGTGGAAAGTTGAATAAAGCGTTCTAGTCCGATGGAATCCTCGTAGGCAGCAAGATGCAATCGCACGCGAGGATTCAGACCTTGGCGATATGTGGTGAGCAAGGCTTGTTCATTCCATCCGCTAGCGGCAGCTAGTGTACGAAATTGCAGGGCATATTCACTCACAGACTTTGAACCTTGTTTTAACTGGTACAGTTGCTCTCCAATCGATGAATCCCAGGTGGGCTTCCCGAAAACTTCTCTGAAATGAGGGAAAAAACTGGAGAGAGATTGAATTATAGAACTCTTCTGGGACCAGAGTGATTCGGCCCAGCGTAGTGCTTTGCCATTCAACTGTGAAATTACAAACGCAACTTTAGCAAGGTCACTTGGATACAGATGTAGTTGCATTTCCAAAACCAGTGAGCATTGTAAGATGAACCCATTGCAATCCTCCGCCGATCCTGAGAAGGGCGTCGGTCGGGCCATGGGACTGACTAGCACCGATGGAGAAGTAGTGACGACAGCGTCGGCGGAAGTGGACGCTGTGGGCGGCGCTTGTGGAGCGGACGGTAGAGACTGACGGACTTCGTCAACGAGTTCCTGGAAGGGATCCTCGGTGCTCATGCTGGGGTTCGTCGGTCTTCCCTTTGTGGTCCGGTATTCTGTTACAAGACAGAAGGGACTGGCACGAGTATGCAAGTAATATAAAGTTTATTGAACAACCAGGAGAAAGTTCGGCAGTGCAGGTGAAGGAATGTGGGTGAGGAGAGATCCAGACGATCAACCAGGGATAACACAGTTCGAATACTTGCAGTTGGTGATGATGAAGACAAACTGGAATTTGCGAAGACTCAGGAGAATGAACAGGTGATTAGGATCACAGATGTTGACTCGGAGAAATCACACGGAGTTTTGATAGCAGATATTAGAGTCCAGGAGGTAAGCACAGCGTTAGCGTCTTTATGCAAACGATACCGGACAAAGAATGAGAGTGAGAGTGAGGTTTATAAGCAGGAGGTGATTGCAGTACTGATGATGTGCAGGTGTGTGATGTGCAGGTATGTGATCAGTACTCAGGAGAGGGAGTGCGCTGTGATTGTGTGAGGGTGGAGCCTGGTGTGGTTGTGACAGCACCCACATATATTATGTAAAAAAAACTTTTATTTTGGATGGGATTAATCGTGATTAATCATTTGACAGCCCTAATATATATATATATATATATATATATATATATATATGTTGCACTCAAATTGTTATACTGATCTGATTATAAAATGTAAAGAAAATAAAAGTATTTTAAAATAGAAGCATTTTATTGGCATCAGTCTTTTGGAACCCAGTATGTGTTTTCAAATGTTAAAAAAAAATACAACAAATGTTTGTAGAAATATATTCAGACCACAAGAAACATGTTAAATATATAATTATTACAAAGAAAGAAAATAAAATGACCTATGCATGTCCAGAAAGAGCCTCAGAGTTTAAGTCAACATTAACAAATTATATATTCTTTGAAATAAGCACAGACACTTACACGAAACATCATGTATTTTCTTTACTCGGTGTTACCCACATAACCACACACACACACACACACACACACACACACACACACACACACACACACACACACACACACACACACACACACACACACACTCACTCTCTCTCTCTCTCTCTCACACACACACACACACACACACACACACACACACACACACACACACACACACACAAGTCAAGTCAAGTCATCTTTATTTATATAGCGCTTTTTACAATACAGATTGTATCAAAGCAGCTTCACAGTGATAACATGAAAATAATACAACACAGATCAATAATATTGTTGAATATTAAATGTCCCCAACTAAGCAAGCCAAAAGCCAAGGCAACAGTGGCAAGGAACCAAAACTCCATCAGGTGACAGAATGGAGAAAAAAACCTTGGGAGAAACCAGGCTCAGTCGGGGGCCAGTACTCCTCTGGCCAACGAAAGAACAGTGTGTGATTCGGGTAGCATTACAAGACAAATTCGATCGAAACATTAAGAGTATTTGTCCATTTCCATCTGTTTGGAAGTCGAAGTAATCACGCCGGTATGGAGACGAGTTGTTGAGGATCAGTGCCGATGACTGTCAAGTCGATGAGGCCTTCACTGGGCTGATGAGGCTGGCACTTCAGGATGAGTTGGGATGGGTCCAGGCGCAGGTCCACCATAGAGGGTCCCTCGGGATAAACAGAGAGACTAATATTAGCGTAGACGCCATCCTTCTTATGATGTACCAAGTACATCAGGATTTACAGGACGTGTTCCCGGTTCCGGCTGATCTAAACTATGCAGCCTAATTTTGAATTAAGGAAGTCTATAGTGTTTTATGTGTATGCTAGGCCAAAGAGATGTGTTTTTAGTCTAGATTTGACAGTGTGTCTGCTTCCCGGACAATGTTAGGAAGATTGTTCCAGAGTTTTGGTGCTAAATAGGAAAAGGATCTACCGCCAGCAGTCGATTTTGATATTCTAGGTATTATCAACTGGACGGAATTCCGAGATCGCAATAGACGTGAAGGACTATAATGCGTTATAGTCCTTCACGTCTACATACACATACAGACATCTGTTTGACTATCTTAGTGAGGACATTGCATAGACTTTCATTGATTTAATATCAGGTTAAAGATATTTTTATCTTATGATATATTATTTATTTTGTTTGTTTGTTTTTTCAGTCATGGTGGGGACTTTCCATTGACTACTGACAGTCTAGACATTGACAGTCTAACAAAGAGATTTGGAAACTATTTTTGTGGTTGTGACCCATTTGTGGGTTGCCGAGTGGGAAAGGTGGGTTCCACATAGTCACTAATGCTGGTTTGTAGCTTAACTATCTTTAACAATATAATGATTTTATGATAATGATAAGATAATGATATCTTCAACTTCTTAATGAGAAAGAACCAAATCGCTTACCACAGCTACGATACACAGCTCTACTTAGTCCTATCACCTAACGACTACAGCCCCATTGACTTCCTGTGCAAATGCATTGATGAAGTAAACAGTTGGATGTGCCAAAACTTTCTTCAGTTAAACAAAGATAAAATTGAAGTCATTTCATTTGGAAACAAAGATGAAGTTCTCAAGGTGAATGCATACCTTCACTCTAGGGGTCTAACAACTAAAAATCAAGTCAGGAATCTTGGTGTGACTCTAGAGTCAGACCTTAGTTTCAGTAGTCATGTCAAAGCAATAACTAAATCAGCATACTATCACCTGAAAAATATTGCAAGAATTAGATGCTTTGTGGTCCGTGTAACGCTTCACAATTCAATTTTCAGACCATACAATGCAAATGCAAAAGTGAAAAATTGAAACCAAACTTTCATTTTTCTTGTTTTTCCAGTTAAATTATCAATGGATAGTTGCCTTTTCTCCCTTTTTTTCAATTTTCCCTGTGCTTAATTGTGACTTCAGAAACAAATATTTGAATAAATGAAATCGAACTGATTTTCTGTTTTTCTAATTTTCGTCTTGTAATTTGCGCCGTGGGCGGTATCATTAGCACGGGGGGGGTGGCCATGGACTAACTTTACTATCATTTCATTGATGCAACTGCTTTATTTACACTGCATACACGTTGAGAAGAAGTTTAAAAGACAGAACACAGGACGACATTTTTCACCCGAGGTGACAGTTTTTATTGATAATAAAAACACTTCACCCATTTGCATTAAGCTTTGTATTGTTAGAAACCCAGTCATATATTATAATTATCGTGGATTCTTCCTTTATTTTTCCCTGAGATGGGAGAAATAAGGATTTAAGTGTTTTACTTCCTGCTTTTTATGACGTAAAAATCGTCATTTTGCGTCATAAAATGCAGGAAGTCCCATTTCATTAAAAATTGTAGAGACTACAAACATAGACATCATGTCTATGACTACAAACACAAGCTCATCATTTATTCAGGGTGAGGAACCCACTCACGCTACAGACCTATTACAGATCAGTGGGTGGGACTTCACTTGCAGATACAGAAATCAATATCAGCCATCTTGTTTGGAAGCTAAGCTAACAAGCGCTGTGGAGATAGGAAGTTACGACAATGACGGAAGAAACTAAATATGATATGGAAGAAGAGGATTTTGAAATTCTGCTGCTCGAATCCGGTGTTCGTGGCTATCTTTACGAGCCGCAATATAGTGAAGAGCAGCTGAGGCTGATGGAGGAACCGGAGGCGGACAAGGAGCCCGGGCTGGCTCGAGCTGGGCGGACTGTTGGTGCCTGTGCTCTCGCTGTGCGCTACGGACACAGATAGAGTCCGTCTGCTGCAGAGAATTTCAACGATGGCAATTTCTCCTGGACGAAAACTCTGAATCAGACGAGCACATGGACGTTTGTGTTGTTATCCATCCTAGTTTCACACCACATTCTGACTGGACATCCAGGTATCATCAGAGAATGTCTAATAGGAGAGAACTGGCACTCTCTGGTTACTTCCGGGTTCTGAACTGGCTGCAGTAACACGTCTCTGCCCATGCGGGGGCGCTCGCAGGCGAGTGCAGAATGAATGGGAGTCTATGGGGTTTCACCCCCAGAAATCCACTTTTCTCAGGATATAATTTTTTGACAAGTAATCTGAAAGTTGCATTCAAAAGGGGGGACTAAGATAATACACTCAGCTGAAAACTGCATTTTTAAGTTCACTTATCTGTTCTAAAAATCCGTTCAAAAATGTGATGACGTCACATAATAGCAGAATGCTAGCGTGTTCCGGCCAACAACGGCCTAACCTGTAAGAAATCGAAAGGACATAAGTACTCGTTCATTCGACTTTTGGTCTATAATCTATATTGAACTTGTGGAATCAACAATAAAATCTATGTTGATTCAACGACAAGCAGGAGAAAGAGATACATTTAGCCGTCTAGCCCCATAGACTCCCATTCATTCTGCACTCGCCCGCGATCACCTCCAGTGGAATTCTAATGTAACTGCAACCAAGATGAATGCAACGGGGCTAATAGGAAGTGCCAAGGCTTTCCGTAGACGAGCTTTGGTATCATGCAATAATTCACCATATAAAGAAATACAAACGAGGAGTAATTCACTAATGAGTTTGCCAATGTAACTGGGTTCGTTGTTGTGGGAAGAATGAGGCGGGAACCGGCAAACATTTAAACGTTTTAATAGTAAAAATAAACAAATACAAAACAAAAATATAAGCAAAAAGCAACACACTCACGGCTGGCCACACACAACAGAAACAAAACACAACATAAAATCAGGCCTGTTCCTCTCTCGATCTGCCCTGTCGTCGCTCCTTGTTTTATGCGTCCGCTCCTCGGTGAGAGAGAGACCGGTGCGTCTCACAGGTGTCGTTCATTATCACTCACGCCACCGGCCTCGCGCCGTCCTCTTACGTCCCTTGCCCTCGTCCTGCTCGCCACAGCCACCTAACTAGAAATTTTGTGTGAAATGAATTTCTAACTCTGGTGGCAGCTAACGTTAGCCTTGTAGACGGAAGAGTGATTTATCTAATGTTTGCGCTGTTCTGGATTAGTGGGAGTGGCTTGCGGAGCTGTGCAATGTGGTGCATTGTGGGAGTTGTTGTCTTACATACAAATGCGCCCTAAAGTTATTTTCTGTCTTTTCTCGGTCAAGAGGGCACCCAATTCAAAATTTCTTTGACATTTCGACTACATATATGACCCACTTTCAATAAAGATTAATGTTGAAATGGGTGAAGTGTTCCTTTAACCCTTGCTGAAAAAAAGGCCAAATTCTGACAATATCATACCATTTTCCATTGAAACAGTGATTTGTTGATTCAATCTTTTTGTCAACTTGTTTTCTTTCAATTAGGACTGGTTTTATATTTCTGTTAATCGTAGGCCATTTATCTGAGACCTGTTTTTTCTTTTTCTTTTTTTGCAAAAAAATCATTATTTATGAATAATTTTCACAATATTAAATAAACTATAAAAATAATTTGCACTGTTGATCACAATAGTCTACGTTTAATGTTTTATTAGGAAATTTGTTTTGAAAAACTTTTATTTTGTACAAAAGAGAAAAATGTTTTTTTTTTCAGGAGCATTACATTGTTCATGTACACATGGGGAACTCATTTAGAGCCTTCTCTTAGCTTAAAAGCATGTTGGTCATTGCAGAATCACAGAGTTTCTAAATAAAAAAATCCAGATTTTTCTGTATAATCTAAATGATTTCTTTAAAGTTGTTCTGATAAAGTAGTAAGTCTTTGTTTTAGGCACACACAGACATCAATATTCAGTGTATGAGTCTCAACAATGGTGACAAACAGAATATTCAATTAGGAAAAGGAAATTACTAAGAAAATTCAGATCATAATTTATTCATACCGCAATGCATGATGGGAGCCATGGATGAGTTTTGATTGGTGGCATCCAGAATGCACTACAACATGCTTTATTATTGTCACCATTGGTGAGAATCACAGGCTGATTCTTGATGTCTGGGTGTCCAAAGTCCAATCTTCAAACAAAAGTCTTTGGATCAGAACAACTTTTAAGATATATTTTGGGTTATATTGAAAAAGCAGAAAATAGTATACTGTATAATCAAATTCTGTTGTAATCAATAAGGTAATTTTTTCTTAATGAGTTCGGTGATTCAGGTCAATGTCAACATGTGATTCCATCTAAACATAACCAACACCACCTGACCAGCTTTTCTTGTTGTTCATCTGACAGTTATAACTCAGTTACAACAGTCAAAAAAAAAAAAAATAACAATAACAGTTTAAGGGTCAAGAGTTCAACTAAAGTAAACACTGACCACCATAATGGAGACTTAAAACATGTGCCTTTGTCCTTCAGTGATTCTGCTTGTTATCATCAGGTGTCTTCAATAATACTCAGTCATCACTCAATCAATCACTTAATTATATCATTATCTTTAACACTCTTGAGTCTGGAGCCAAATAAACTCCCATGACAGTTCATTAACACAGGAGTTTTTAATGTGTGAGTTCATGGGTGAAATAAACATATGGCAGGAATTTTACTTTCTGACCCTGGATTTGACACCTCTGCAAACATGAGAGCATTGACGTTGCTCGTGGGGAATATTCCCTTCGAAAACAAACTCAGCCACTGCGTCTAAGCGGTTCGGATTTAGGAACATTAAAATGACTGCTGTGTTCGTTATTACACCCAAGAACAGAACACCACAATCGCTTAGACGCCATTCTGCTCATAGACAGTGCTCCAGCATATCAACAATGACCGCGCCGGTCTGCGCGGACTATGATTGACAGCTAGCTCACGAGCGAGGGCGGGTCTGTGTTGAAACGTGGCTCCCAATCGTGGGAGGGGCGTGCGAACTTGTGACGTCACAGGCTCAAACGGCTTGATTTGAGGCAGGGGAAAACATATAAGGAGATTAAAACAAAACCACTGGATGGATTTTTATCATTATATGATGGCTGTGTACAGACACTGCCAACAGACATTTCAGTACAATCAACTTGTAAAATTGCATGTACCATTATATGACCCCTTTAAATTTGCGACTCAAGTCTGACTCGAGTCAAGTCATGTGACTCGAGTCCCACATCTCTGTTACAAAGTAACTGACAGACAGTTTGTGTTGAACATCATGAACATAAAATACACGTTTAAATCACACATCTTTGGATCATGAGAGAAACCAGATCTAAAGGATAGACTTTCTGGCTCAGACACTTGTGCTGCCCTTAATCACAGACATAAAATACGGATTTATCTATTTCTGACATCTACAGAAGATCTTAGTGAGAATTACCAGAGGTTTAGATGTTGATATTTGTTTCATCTGAAGTCACCACTGTGGTGATCGGTGTTTGTTTTACTCTGGCTCGTGGTCACCACCATCCTTCTCGCTTTAGCTTTTCTTTTCAGAGGAAGGTTCACTTGCTATTAAGAACTCAGGAAATGGACAGATGCTGTGCTAAGCGGGACATCAACGAAATCAAGGTTTGATTTTATTTATTAATAGGATGCAACTATTTTTTTCTAATAGTTTGTTTTCATTTATTCAATATCTATATATATTTTAAAGTTCAGAATTATAGAGTAAAATGCTGCACACTAAAATTGTACTGTAGGTATGACGTTTTATGTAATGAACACAACAGGATAAACACTTTTTACAAACTAAATAAATGTAAACACATTACAGCAGTAATTTATAATATGAGGAACAGTCTAGTGTTAAATTTGAATTTACATAGACATGATTTTAATATAATTTACATAGACATGATTTAAATGTAAACATATTACAGCTGCAATGTATAATAAGAGGAACAGTCTAGTGTTAAATTGTAATTTACATAGACATGATTTTAATATAATTTACAGTTTGGTGTTCTTAAAAAAATATATAACTTTTTATTTGCAAATGTATTAACAAAGTTCTGACTGAATATATGCATATAAGAAAACACTTAACAATTTTATTGGGACTGCCTGGACAATAATGTGTCATAACTGTTGTCATATTGTCAAACATGTAAGATGATAAATGTCAAATTGTCAAATTTGAAACCTTCTGTTCTGCTCAAACCCTTCCTGTTAGTTGGTGGCGGTCTGAAATACACCACAGCGGTTTCATTAATGTCACATGATTAGCATATACATCTGTGTCCAACTGTGTTAAAGTTAACACTGAAGCAGTGTTGAAGCAGATGTTGTACACATATGTACACTGAGGAGTGTTAATATAAAATTTTGCTGTGTGCTTATATTTGATAAATGCCTTTGTTTTGGATCACACTAGCTTTCATATAACAGTAAGACTAACATATTGTTCTAAAAGCCATGAAAACATTTTGTTGGTGTCTTTCCAATCACTGTGTAACTCGACAGTATTTAAGACATTTTAATTCATATGAATTATTATTATTATTATTGCAGTTGTTGTTCTTATTTACCATATAATTATTTTAAAGAAGAACACTGAAATGTAATACCGAGTGTCGGATCGAATTATAAATCATTAGCTATCATGATATTTGTGTTACTGTAATGCATTGGTTTTCAAACCTATCCTGGAGTACCCCAGCACTGCACATATTTATGTCTCTCGTGGACAAAATGACATACAAAATGTGCAGTACTGAGGTTCTATAGGACAGGTTTGAAAACCACTGCTGTAAAGCATTACCTTTACCAAAATACTTATTTCCTCTGTGATAGGTAGGACATGAGATGTGTTCTGTGTATCCAGCAGGGGGCAGCAACTGATCATGCTTTTATTACTGAGTTTTGGCTTCCATTCTAAATCATTGCATTTATTTGTATATATACAGAGTTGGGTAATACAGGGGTCAAAGAGTAAATGTGATGATGAGATCCGCCCTGAGTACCTCAAGTCTTTGGATGTTGTGGGGCTGTCTTGGCTGACACACCTCTGCAACATCACATGGCGGTTGGGGACCGGGTGGTGGTCCCTCCTTTTAAAGGGATACTCCAATTTTTTTTGGAAATAGGCACATTTTACAACTCCCCCAGAGTTAAACTGTTGAGTTTTACCGTTATTGAATCCATTCAGCCGATCTCCGGTTCTGGCGGTACCACTTTTAGCATAGCTTAGCATACATCATTGAAGTGGACAAGACCATTAGCATTTCTCAAAAAAAAATGACCAAAGAGTTTCGATATTTTTCCTATTTAAAACTTGACTCTTCTGTAGTTACATCGTGCACTAAGACCGACGGAAAATGTAAAGTTGCGATTTTCTAGGCTGATATGGCTAGGAACTATACTCTCATTCCTGCGTAATAATCAAGAAACTTTACTGCCGTACCATGAGTGCAGCAGGCGTAATGATATGACGATCAGGAGAATTCTGCCGATAGTCGAACCTCTGATTCAGGAGGAACAGTGTGGTTTTCATCCCGGTCATGGAACGCTCTATACCCTCTCCAGGGTGCTGGAGGGTTCATGGGAGTTTGCCCAACCAATCCACATGTGTTTTGTGGATTTGGAGAAGGCATTCAACTGTGTCCCTTGCGGCGTCCTGTGGAGGGTGTTCTGGGAGTATGGGGTCCGGGGCCCTTTGTTAAGGGCTGTCCGATCCTTGTACGACCGGAGCAGGAGCTTGCTTCGCATTGCCGGCAATAAGTCAGACTTGTTCCCGGTGCATGTTGGACTCCGGCAGGGCTGCCCTTTGTCACCGGTTCTGTTCATAACTTTTATGGACAGAATTTCTAGACGCAGCCAGGGGCCGGAGGGTGTCCGGTTTGGGAACCACACAATTTCATCTCTGCTTTTTGCGGATGATGTTGTCGTGCTGGCCCCTTCAGACCAGGACCTTCAGCATGCACTGGGACGGTTTGCATTCGAGTGTGAAGCGGCTGGGATGAGAATCAGCACCTCCAAATCGGAGGCCATGGTTCTCAGTCGGAAAAGTGTGGCTTGCTCACTTCAGGTTGGTGAAGAGTTCCTGCCTCAAGTGGAGGAGTTTAAGTATCTCGGAGTCTTGTTCACGAGTGAGGGAAGGATGGAACGGGAGATTGACAGACGGATCGGTGCAGCTTCTGCAGTAATGCGGTCGATGTACCGGTCTGTTGTGGTGAAGAAGGAGCTGAGCTGCAAGGCGAAGCTCTCGATTTACCGGGCAATCTACGTTCCCACTCTCACCTATGGTCATGAGCTGTGGGTCATGACCGAAAGGACAAGATCCCGGATACAGGCGGCCGAAATGACTTTTCTTCGCAGGGTGGCTGGGTGCCCAATCCTGCTTCTGCCGATCGACTGTCCTGCATAGTTCATCTCCAACCCTAATCAAACACACCTGAAGCAACCAATTAAGGTCTTCAGGATAACTTGAAATTAAAGGCAGGTGTGTTTGATTAGGGTTGGAGATGAACTGTGCAGGACAGTCGATCGGAAGGAGCAGGATTGGGCACTCCTGCCTTAGAGATAGGGTGAGGAGCTTGGTCACTTGGGAGGAACTCAGAGTAGAGCCGCTGCTCCTCCACATTGAGAGGGGCTAGCTGAGGTGGCTTAGGCATCTGTTCCGGATGCCTCCTGGACGCCTTCCTGGGAAGGTGTTCCGGGTGCGTCCCATCGGAAGGAGACCCCGGGGAAGACCTAGGTCATGCTGGAGGGATTATGTCTCCCGGCTGGCCTGAGAACGTCTCGAAGTCTAGGCATCTCTGCTTAGACTGCTGCCCACTAGGCATCTCTGCTTAGACTGCTGCCCACATGACCCGGCCCCGGATAAGCGGAAGAAGATGGATGGATGGATGGTGACAGTCACAAATATTTAGATAAACAGATTAATTCAGAACATCACTGGAAAGCTACTAATTCACAACAAAAACAACAGCAAAAAATAAAAGCATAACAAAATTATAGGACAATTCATATTTATTCATGTTGCAATGCATGCTGGGGGTTCTGTACTATGTTTGTACCCAGCATGCATTGCAGCAAAGTACTTTTGATTGTCACCATTGTTGAGATGTCTGTGTGTGATAGCACTGGCCAATTTCGTTTAATTAATGTTTGTTAAAAGATTTAAACTGATTGTTTTATTGCTGAATGCTGCAGTAACACAGGGTTTGTGATATGAATACATTAGTGGAAGAACATAATAGTTAGATTAAAATACCTCAGTGAATCAGTCTGTTTTATGATGATTATAAAACCCAAGGTAACCATCATCAACTAGCGTTGTCAACTTTCTGAAATGGAAATGCCCCTTTGGAAGAAAATTTTGAAAAATAACCTCTAAAATGATGACTTCTAATGAATATTGTATGCTATCATACATTATAGCATATTATAATACAGCTTATTAGGCCCATATATTTATAGAATAGCGAAGTAGGCCTAATCAATATACAGGACTGAACCACATAGATATATAAAGGCTATAATCATTTTGCCAACAATGAACCACGGATTTGTTTAGTTTATAATACGTTTTATTTTTAACTTAAACACATACAACATATAACATTCAAAACGATGTGAAGAAAAATAAACACAACAGTTTTTTGTAGCCTTGTGCGAGCTTATTGAATAGAATTAGACATCTAGTATGTTCTTTCCAGTGCAAATATATATATTTTTTATTTAATTAGACAACATTTTAAGGAAGTGTAGTTAAGGAAGTGTAGAAAATTTCTTTATATAATTATACTTTTATTATAGTTAACTTTCTTTCCAGGGCAAAACAATAATACATAAAAAAAAAATTAAAAAAAACGATAATAAAGAAAATATTAAATATTGAACTCAAATACTGCATTCAAGCAAGACAACACCTGTATGTATGCACATGGAAAATCTCACAGAAACAATTAAACCTCCAGACTAAGCACATTGTGTCGGGTAGTCATTTTCCCATTCAACTACATTCAATTTCACTAAAGTATTAAAATCTGTTTTTTTCCTTTGTAATATACTGATAACCACCATAATTATATAGGTGGTAAAAAATAATTTTCTACAAGCTGAGGCACATTCTAGTGTAAAGAAGGTGCAAATTCTCATACACATAAATACAAAACACCATCATAGTGACACGATTCATAGAACTCCTGAAGCACTCTTGTACGGAATTCCATTAGGCCCTGGAGATGATGAAGTCATTGCCTTTCTCACAGCTTGCTCTGCCTCTTTCCACTTAGGTGCACAGACCTCCATTTGGTATTCTGGTGGATTGATAGGTGGTATGTCTGATGGAATTGACATAGGCTCATGCCTTTTTGCATCTGTATGCGTTTCCTATCTCTCTAGCTCAACCCTAGATGCTTTTAAAATACCATTCTTCTCACTGGTGAATAACTTCTTTACGAATTTCAATGGGTCTTTATAGAAATTAGCCCTCGCACGTTCCTTCTTTTTGTAGCATTTCCGTAGGCGCTCACCCAGCCAGCACAGCCATGTGGGGCCCACATGGGTTTGACCTAGGCTATCTAACTGGGACCCAGCCAGTTTTGTCCACGGTTTCCATGTAGGCCCCACATGGGTTTGCCCAGATGAACTGAACACTGCTCAGTGTGCACACTACAGGCTGTTAAATGTAACACTGATCAGTGTTGGTGTTAATGAGATAATTAATTAATTATTAATTCAATTTGTTTGTTTTTTTGGTGTGTGTGACTGTAAATACTTTGCTTTAAAAGTACAAAGTAATGCCATAAAGAATTAACGTACACTATATTTTATTAACATTGCAAAGAACCAACAGGAAAATAAATGTGTGCCTGAACTAGGAGCATACTTGTAGTAAATTTATAATATAACAACGACCGGTACAGCCGAGTGTTTTTCCTCCTCTGGCTGGAACATTTTTATTTACGTTATATATATATATATATATTCATATTACGTTATTATAAATATATATATATATAAAAAAATATTATTATTTTTTTGAAAATCGATTTTTGACATTTGTGAATCGATTCAGAATCGTCCACGTCTGCATCGCGATGCATCTAAGAATCGATTTTTTCCCCACCTCTACCCGCGTGTAACGCACATCACTATCACATAACGTTTAGTTTGTATTAACTCATAGAAACACGACAATCACACATTCAGACCCATCGGTGAAGTAGTTCCATCCATTATATAACGTAAGACGGATTTAAATATAGGGCAGTGGGTGGCATTGTCGCCTCAAGGAAAGAAGGTCCCCAGTTCGAGTTTCGGTTGAGCAAGTGTAGGCCTATGTGAAGTTTGCATGTTCTACCTGTCCCTGCCTGAATCAATGGATGGATGAATATGAATTAACTACAGAACACAATACACATTACAAAAATCTTATAGATTTTCACTTTGAATTCCAGGAGGAGCTCTATACAGCCCTGAAGTCCTTACAAGATAAACTTCAACACAATGAAAACATTAAAGGAGAGTTTGAGAAAACAGTTAAACACATCAAGGTGAGGATTGATATATCAAAATGATTGATTCTTTTGATATATGTACAAGGATTAGAACAGCTGATATGTTTTTTGACATAACTCCCATGTTCCTTTATTGACTGAAAAGTTAAAGTTGTAGTTAACTAACCCACATTTCCCAGCTCACTCTTCATGCCAGTGGCGTGCACAGACCTCCTCAGGGGCAGGGGCAGAGGGACCATAAAGGGCACTAATTTTTTTGGGTTTTTTTTTTTTTTTTTTTTTATTCTTTCTTTGCTTGGCATTCTAAGAAAATATGATGATACAATTGAATGCACCACATCAAATGAAAATAGGGAAATTATGATAATATTACTAAATATTATTTACTTTACCAAACAAAACAGTGAGAATTAAGAAGGAAAATTCATTTTTAGTTTTGTTGATGTTGTAAATGTAATGAATGTATTATGTGAAAGTGTTAGCTATCATGAATCAGTAACACTTTACAATACGGTTTCATTAGTTAAATTAGTTAACATTAATGAACTGCACTTCTACAGCTTTTTTTAATCTTTAGTTAATATTAATTTCAGCATTTACTTAAACATTAAAATCAAAAGTTGCATTTGTTATAATAAGTTAATGCACTGACTGTGACATAACATGAATAAACAATTAGCCTAACAGTTGTATTATTAACTAAGATTAACAAATAAAGTAACCAATGTGTTTCTCATGGTTCATGCATGAATAATGAACAAATTAACCTTATTGTAAAGCGTGAATGAAATCAAAGATATAAATTCCTTACAATTTAGAGTTGGAAGTGGATTTAAGATTTCATTAGATGTATTTCCCCAAGCTAATAACACTTGCTATGGCCTTGGATAAAAACGAATGACATTGTCACTCAGAATGCATCTGAAATCGAGTTATAGCCTACTTTTATTATAGTTAAGTATAACTCGCATGCTGCCGCAACTTTTAGAGTAGCATGGTAGGATATGTGTAATTTTCTGTATTAGCTTAAGCGTTACCTGCTGCTTGTGTAGTTTGAAGACTCGCGCTAACTGCTGCGTAGTGCGCACCAGAACCGTTAAATGCGTACGAGGCGCTGCAAAGGAAACTCCGCCTACCACTTCTCCGCCAATTTTTTTTTTTTTATATAATATTTGTTTGTATTATTATTGTTAGTGGCAAGGGTGTGTAAGTGTATTGTTATTTATTATAATATTTATAATAATGATTGTTATTGTATACAATTATCAGAAAAGGGCACAATACATTTTGAGGCAAAAGGGGCAGGGGCAGGGGCGGGGCAGGGGCCCCCCGTGCACGCTACTGCTTCATGCTGCTCCAGAGTCAGTTGAGTCTTTGAGATGATTGAAGTGAATGTGATTTGATTTCAGTCTCAAGCTGAGCACACAGAGCGTCAGATTAAACAGCAGTTTAAGATGCTTCATCAGTTTCTCAGAGATGAAGAAGAAGCTACAATCACTGCACTGAGGGAGGAAGAGAATCAGAAGAAGCAGATGATAAAGAAGAAGCTGGAGGAGATGAACAGACACATCTCAGATCTTTCACACACAATCAAAGACATAGAGAAGATGATGAAAGCCAAAAACGTCAGCTTTCTGAAGGTCTGATTTCACATCATTGATTTGATTGATTGATTGATTGATTGATTGAGTTCTTGATGATAAATGGTGTGTTTGTTCTGCAGAAGTTTCCAGTCTCAATGGAAAGGTGAGTGCTCTGCTGGTGTCTCTGGTCCAGAAGTGTATAGTCCAGGGGTCAGAAAGTAAAAGTCCTGCAATATTTTTATTTTACCCATGACCTCTGCCAGCTGATTTCTCCTGTGACTGAAACCCTGTGCTAATTAGCAAATCCAGGTGATTGGAACAAAATACTGAGGAGGACTTTTACTTTCTGAACCTGGACTTTACGCCTCTGAAGAAAATAGAAAAAAAGACGAGCGGAAACACAAGAAGTACAACTGACTTCAGCCACAGCCTTAGATGTAATCAACTGAAGATAAAAGACTTTAAATCTTTGAAGATCTCAGCAGAGGAGGATTAAACAACTCCACAAACAGTATTACCAGCTTCACTTATTACTAACCAGACTGACTTTATTTCTGTCAGGCGTCTTGTGTTTCCGCTCGTCTCTTTTTCTGTTCTCTTCAGAGGTGTAAAGTCCAGGTTCAGAAAGTAAAAGTCCTCCTCAGTATTTTGTGCCAATCACCTGGATTTGCTTATTAGCAGTTTTTCAGCCAGGAGATAGAAATCAGCTGACTGAGGTCATGGGTGGAATAAACATATGGCAGGACTTCTACTTTCTGACCCCTGGACTATACACCTCTGCTCTGGTCTCTCTGGTTCTGATCCACAGCAAAATCCCCAGTGTTAAATTAACACTGAAAAGTGTGGATTATATAAACTCTGAGCAGAGTGTTAAATGAACACTGAAGCAGTGTTAAAGTTAATGAGATAATTAAGTAAATAACTGAGTGATGATTGAGCATTATTGAAAACACCTGATGTTAACAAGCAGAATCACTGAAGGAGAAAACCGGAATTTTTAAGTCACCATTATGGTGATTAGTGTTTGCTTTAGTTGGGCTCTTGGCCCTCAATTCATTAACTTTAGATTTTGTTTGGCTGCAGTACGTGAGTTAAAACAGCCAGATGAACAAATAGAAAAGGTGATCTGATGGTGATGGTTGTGTTTTAACATAATCATTATGTCACAATCATTTGACCTGAATCACTGAACTCATATAGAGCCTGATTTCTGAGTTAGGTTTACTTTATTAATTATTGCAGCAGTGACCTTGTACAGCATCATATTTTTAACGTTTACAATGTAATCAAAATAATTTTTTTAACGTTTCTCTTATACTATTTTTTTTAAGACACACAGACATCAATAATTAGCCTGTGAATCTCAACAATGGTGACAATTATAAAGCATGTGGCAGTGCTTTCTGGGTGCCACCAATCAAAAATCATTCATGGCTCCCATCATGCATTGCTGCATGAATAAATAATGAGCTTATGTTCAGAGGTGATCTGTTTGTCACCATTGCTGAGATTTATACGCTAATTCTTGATGTCTGTGTGTGCCTACATAAAATATTTTTTGGAATTTTTATTTTTTATTTGATCGTTTGATCGTTTGTATTTCATTGAAAAGGCTAAAAATGGTATGTTCTAAAATGACCGTGCTGCTAAGATCCACAATGTAAATTTATCTCAGAATTTATGCTCTTGATGAGTTCAGCGATTCAGGTCAATTAATGATTATGTTAAAACACAACCAACACCATCAGATCACCTTTTCTATTTGTTCATCTGGCAGTTATAACTCACATACAGCAGCCAAACAAAATCTAAAGTTAATGATTTAAGGGTCAAGAGCCCAACTAAACCAAGCACTAATCACCATAATGGTGACTTAAAAATTACGGTTTTCTCCTTCAGAGATTATGCTTGTTAACATCAGGTGTCTTCAATAATGCTCAATCATCACTCAATTATTCACTTAATTATCTCATTAACTTTAACACTGCTTCAGTGTTCATTTAACACTCTGCTCAGAGTTTATATAATCCACACTCTCAGTGTTAATTTAACACTCTCAGTGTTAATTTAACACTCTCAGTGTTAATTTAACACTGGGGATTTTGCTGTGTCCACTGCAGTTCTGACTCCTGAACATTCTTCCAGATTCCAGATCTCACAGCCGGATCCACAGATGGCTTCTGGATCTTTGTTTCATGTGTCACCATTCTTGAGCAATCTGCCGTTCAGAGTCTGGAAGAAGATGCAGGACATCATCCAATACAGTGAGTCTGCAGAATATCTGTGCTGTAAAACACTGGAAATCATGTACACAGCAAAATCCCCAGTGTTAAATTAACACTCCTCGGTGTGTTAGTGTTGAAGTTAATGAGATAATTAGGTGATTAATTGATGATTGAGCATTATTGAAGATACCCGATCAAGAACTACTGAAATAATCATCCAAAACAAGAACTACTGACTTTGAGCCTGTTGGGAAGACTTAAAAGGACTGTATTATACTTCTATTGCTGGAACTACTTTTGTGTGGTAATCACTCTCGAGTGTCGGTCAGAACACAGGAACCAGACCAATAACTGATTAGATGGTGTTTAATAAACTGTTGAAGTAGGCATGGGCATACAATCTTCCAATATGTATATATTCAGATGTGTGTGTGTGGTTCTAAATGAAAACAAATAAATAAGAATAACAGCATTATGAATTAAACATACATATACATACATTCCAATACTAAACCGTAACCGATGCAATAACTATTAACAGTCAGATGCATATGAACTGCCGTTAGGTGGTGTCACGTGTACAGAAACGTGAGTAGGATTAATACACGAGTAACATATTATATTGAATATAACTACTTAAAGGATTCAAAGTATCGAACTACATAATCCACAATATAGATAAATAATATCTGCACTGGACGCATAAAGTAAATATACATGGAGAGTAATGAAAATAAACGAGGTGATTAGCACAATAACTCATCGCGTCAGTCAGACATTAGTGATAAATATGAAATTATAACACACAAACACGATCATCTTAATCACTAAATAGCAGATGAATACAGAAACACTTACTATTCAGCAGTGACGCACACAATATGAATCTAAACACTCTCCAAACAGTGAATAATCTCAGCAGCGTCGTCCCGTCACACACTTGCTTCACCATCATCCGTGAATCTGCACAGAGCAGAGGGCTGCTCGTTGCGTGCCCTCATGGTGTGTTAGAGCGCGTCAATATGCGCCAGAGGTGCGCATACACGATTATACAGTCATCTGCGCAGCCTTTCTTACAGAGCCATTACACATTATTGCACGTACTATTACCAGTTTGACTTTATTTCTGTTATATATCTACTCACGGTCTTATTTAGATGTAGTAGAAGTTTAGATGGTGATGTTTTATGGAAAGTTTCGTTTTCACTATAAAGGCTCGTACACACCGGGACGAATATCGGCTCGCGTTATTCGTCAGCGTTTTTCAACGCGTTTTTTGTGTTCACACCCAAGCGATTTTAGCTGACGATGAGCCGAGTGAACATGCAAATTCATTCCCTGACATTAGATGGCGCTTAATGTAAAACAGAAATACCCCAGTCCACAAAGTGGCGCTGCGCAACTACGCTTCGGACACTCGCTTGTCACTCAGAAGAAGAGAGCAAGTTTGTCGCGTTTGTCTTATAGTTCTTTATTGTCGTTGGTGTCTCTTTATAAAGACACCAACAAGACCAGCAGCTCTACATTCATCTAGCCTTGCATCTTCCTCGTCTTATTTCTTCCTGGCAGAGTGTAGACGCTGTATATCTTCTTCGCCGTTACGTGTGTGTGCTCGGCAAGACCGTTCTGTGTTTGAGCGCCCCCAAGTTGTGTTTTACTGTAACTTCAGAAGCTCCAGACACGTGAGCAAAAGCGCCAATCTCATTGGTCGGATAGTTTTTGACGCGGCGCGTCAAACCAAAAAAACGAAACCGAGGCGTTTTAAAAAAATGACGCTTTTACGCGTGGCGTTTTACGCGTCGGTGTGCACACTCACATTGGCGCCCATTGTTTAGTCACGAGGCGTTAAACGTCGGCGAATATCGCACGCGAAATTCGTCCCGGTGTGAACAGGCCTTAAGTCACCATTATAGTGATCATTGTTTGCTTTAGTTGGGCTCTTGACCCTTTACTTTTTCAGAGGTGGAAAGTCCAGGGGTCAGAAAGTAAAAGTGCTGCCATATTTTTATTCCACCAACAGCAAAAACTCCAGTGTTAAATGAACTTTTCTGGGAGTTTATTTGGATCCAGACTCATGAGTGTTAAGGCTAATGAGATAATTAAGTGAATAATTGAGTGATGATTGATCATTATTGAAGACACCTGATGTTTACAAGCAGAATCACTGAAGGAGAAAGTCACATTTTAAGTCACCATTATTGTGATTAGTGTTTGCTTTAGTTGGACTCTTAACCCTTAAACTACTTATGTTAGTTTTTATTTGACTGCTGTACCTGAGTTATAACAGCCAGATGAACAACAAGGAACGCTGATGAGGTGATGTTTGTTATGTTTTGACATAATCATCATTTGTCAAAAAATTCATTTGTAGAGTTTAACCTTTTCATTACACAACATAATATTTTCAGTAATTTAAATATTATCCAAAAGATTTCTTAAAAGTTGTTCTATTCAAAAGAAAAATATTTTATTTGGACACACAGACATCAAGAATCAGCCTGTGATTCTCAACAATGATGACAACTATATAGCATGTTGCATTGCATTCTGGGTGCCACCAATCAAAACTCATTCATGGCTCCCATCATGCATTGCTGTATGAATAAATTATTATCTGAATAATTATTAATTGAATGTTTTGTTTGTCACCATTGTTGAGATTCATACACTGAATCTTGATGTCTGTGTGTGCCTAAAAGAAAGGTTTTTTTATTATTATTTATCAGAACAACTCATAAGATATAATTTGGTTCATATTGAAAAATCTGGATCTCATGCTATAGAATCACTGTGATGCTGTTATGATCATTATACATTTAAGTCAAAGATTAAACTCAAAATGAGTTCAGTGATTCAGGTCAAATTATGATTGTCAAAACATAACCAACAACATCTGATCACATTTTCTCTTTGTTCATCTGGCTGTTAATATTCAAAAACAACAGCCAAACAAAATCTAAAAGCTCCAGTCCGTAGCTTTTCCTCTTTGTCGCCATCTCTGTTTGAAGTCTGCAATTGCAGTCATTCGCGGAATTATTAATTTTACGTGAGTTGTACATCGGCATGAAACAGCGCGGATGAACACAATGTTGTGAGGAGAGTGCGCGTCGCGGCTGTCGGTCACAGCGCCGGTGTGGATACTGGCATTCAGAATCACACATTCTACTTTTTGGAAGTACAGGATGACCAACATAAGAATTTTCACCGGAAAATGTCATCTGAACAAGTAAGTAACATTCACTTTTGTTCAGATCAACTACGGGGAAAATGCATTGATTGCACTGCAGTAAATCGCGCTGATTAAATCTAACGATCGCTTATCATGTCGAAGTCGAACCGTGCAAATTATACTTTGTTCTCAAATTGTTAATGTTAACAACATCAGCTTTGCGTGACTACATTTAATGTGTTTTATGGTTACCTGTAGTTCAGAATTCATATTCTCCATAATAGCTAAACGAGAAAGGCACAACAAAGGAAACTCCATAACTGTGTGAATTAAGCAAACAATTGTGGTACTGTTACACGATTGAACTATTGAAATGTCTTACTTGTCCAGCAGAAAAAAGCATATCTTCTTCCGTTTTGAACCCCTTCAAAACACGGAGTTCACGCACCAAACGCCCTGCCTTCCTTGTGTTCACATGAGACGGTTGCTGTCTTTCTCTAGCCACTTTAAATCCGAAGTACGAAGTCTTTTGGGTTTTATAATTGGTGAATCTCCAGTTGACACTGATGATTGTCGTTTGGATCTTTCTGGATCCGCCATAAGTTCAATTATGTAAAGTGCTGCGAGAAACGGCATCTCTACTCTCCCCAACGTCAACATCCTCACGCGCAGTATAGCTTGCCGAAACTCCTTCTTTATGTGTACAGATGTGACGTAATGACGCAAAGACATGCTCGAATTTCCCGCGGAAATCCACCAGTACCACTGGAAATAAAATCATTATTACAAGCTAACCGTTTTGAATCGAGCTACGGCAAGCAGATAGTTTTGAACACTGGCTGAATATGTTTTTTTTTTTTAAATAATTATTTTGGATTATTTTTAACTTGAAAAAAGTTACGGACAGCAGCTTTAAGTTAAACTGCCCAACTAAAGCAAACACTGACCACCATAATGGTGACTAAAATATAGATTTTCTCCTTCAGTGATTCTGCTTGTTAACATCAGGTGTCTTCAATAATGGCCAATCAACACTCAATTATTCACTTAATTATCTCATTAACTTTAACACTCTTGAGGCTTGATCCAAATAAACTCCCAGGAAAGTTAATTTAACACTGAAGTTTTTGCTGTGGGTGGAATAAAAATTTGGCAGGACTTTTACTTTCTGACCCCTGGACTTTCCACCTCTGGATAAAAGACATCAAATGTCTTTTATCAGATTTGATGTTATCTTTTTTGTTGATTGTCAGCATTGTTGAGATTCATTTGCTGATTCTTGCTGTCTGTGTTTGTCTAAATGATGCCGTAGTTTAAAGCTTTTTAGTGAATGATGAGTTTAAAAATCCTTCATGACTTATTGCACAGTACTGCTTTATCAATTTGGACGAGTGTCATAATTCATAACAATCTGTGTGCATTATATGAACAACAGAACAAAAGTACCTGTTGATTGTGTCTCATTAGCTCCGGTGATTCTGGATCCAAACTCGGCTCATCCACGTCTTGTCCTGTCTGATGATCTGACCAGTGTGACATACAGCTGGGACGAACAACCTCTTCCTGATAATCCAGAGAGATTTGATGAGTATTACTGTGTTCTGGGTTCAGAGGGTTTTAACTCAGGAACACACAGCTGGGATGTGGAGGTTAAAGAGAGTGAATGCTGGAGTCTTGGAGTAACTACAGCATCAAACCAGAGGAAGGGAGGTGTTTTCTTTAACACTGATGTCTGGAGTGTGGAGTATGATCCGTACAGACTGTATGTGTCTGGGTCTGGTTTTCGTGTTGAACAGGATCTTGAGCATGTGAGAGTTTATCTAGACTATGACAGTGGAACGGTGTCATTCTCTGATCCTGTAACTAACACACATCTACACACATTCACAACCACCTTCACTGACACACTCTTTCCATTCTTTTGCAATCTTGATGAAATTAAATGTCTAAGGATTTTACCAGTTAAACTGTAACAACAGAAAATCACTGAAACATAATCTGATCCTGCCAATTAATGACTTGTGCCATCTTATATTTAGCATGTGAAAGTCTGAATTTCATTATGTAACTTAACGTATTTAGAAACAGACAGTAAAAGCAGCAACGGAAAAAATTATATTAACGAGTCAAGGGTCAAGAGTGCATTTAATTTAAATTAGGATATTTACTTTAATTTTACTGGGTTTTATTTTATTTTATTTTTTTGCAGTCACTGCTTACAGTAATTTGTCCATTTTTTTACGACCATTATTGAGGAAGGAGATAAATACAAAAGTTTTCTATTTCAGATAAATGTTGTTCTTTTGAACTTTTCATTCATCAAAGAATACTGAAATGAAAATGTAAATAACTGTTTTCAACATTGATAATAATGAGAAAAGTTTCTTTAACATCAAATCATCATATTAGAATGATTTCTGAAGGATCATGTGTGTTAACATGTATAAGTATTATGCTCTCATTTGTATTTGTTTTTCCAGTTTTGTGAGACAGGCATTCACAAGATACTGCAAGGTATATCATGTGACCTAATCAGTGTCTGAATTTAATACACGTGCCTTTTTTTGTTTAAATAAAAATGTGTCAGTCAGAGCGACTGGATGCTGTGAAAGAGTACAACGTATTCCGTGTGTTATTGGGGTACTCTGTTAACAGGTTATGGGCCCAGCTAATGCAATATCAATCAATCAATCATTTTATTTCTAAAGCACAATTAAACACAACTTCCGTTGACATATGTGCTATACATAATGCAAAGTAAAAAACACGTTAACAGACATAGACAAACAGAGTAACTGCATCAACATACATTTTTTATAAGACAAATCAAATAAAAAGGTCTTTAAAAATGGACAAGGATGGTGCTGTTCTAATTTCCAGAGGGAGATAATTCCAAAGTCTTGGAGCAGCAACAGAGAATGCTCTATCTCCTTTAATCTGAAGTCTCGATCTAGGAACTATTAAAAGGCCTAAGTTCGCAGATCTCAAAGCTCTTGTAGGTTGATGGGCTATCAACAGATCAGAGAGATATGACGGAGCTAACCCATTTCTTGACTTAAAAACTAAAAGCACGATTTTAAAAGTAATTATGTGGCATACAGGCAGCCAATGAAGTTTCTGAAGGACAGGAGTTACATGTTCCCGTTTTTGAGTTCCTGTCAGAACTCTGGCAGCTGCATTTTGGACTAACTGAAGGCAGTAAATAGATGATTGACTGATCCCCACATAAAGCGAGTTACAATAGTCCAGCCTTGTAGTGATAAAACCGTGTATGACTTTTTCAAACTTTGCAAAAGAGAGAAAATACTTAATTTTAACCAAGGTTGCCTTTACAACTTGATTTACCTGTCTATCAAGCTTCAAGGCACTATCCAATACCACACCCAAGTTTATAACATATGGCTTAACATATGGTGCCAAACCGCCAAGATGTAAATTTGATGTGTTATGTACACTGGAAGGTGTAAACACAATAAACGCAGTCTTACTCTCATTTAAACTTAAAAAATTCAAGGACATGCATGCTTTCACATCCTCAAGACAGGCACACAGCAAAATCCCCAGTGTTAAATCAACACTTCTCGGAGCAAATATGGTCCCACTCTACAGTGTTAAAATAACACTGAAGCAGTGTTAAAGTTAATTAGATAATTAAGTGATTAATTAATTGTTGATTGAGCATTAGTGATGAACACCTGCTGTTAACAAGCAGAATCACTGAAGGCAAGAGAAACACAAGAACTACAACTGACTATTCACAGCCTTATTCATATAGTCTCCAGAGTCAGTGGCCATAAAGATGTCATTCAGAAGCCGTTTCAGTAGAATGAAATTTTCTAAAGCCAGATCGAAATATCAAAAATGTTGTTATCCATTAAAAATGTTTGAAGCTGACACAGTACTACTTTATCTAACATTTGTGTTAGAAATGGAAGATTAGAAATAGGTCGAAAATTTGCTAGGTCGGTGGAATCCAAATTAGGCCTCTTCAATCTGGGTTGCACTGATGCATGTTTCAAATACTCAGGAACAAACCCTAACTCAAGGCACGTATTTATGAAACTTAAAGGGATACTCCACCAGTTTTTCTTATTAAACTATGTTATTCCCTTAACTAAGACGAGTTGATACATACCTCTCTCGTCTCAGTGCGTGCACTATATCGCTCTGTATTGCCGCAAAACTATGTTAGCACACTGTAAAAAAATGTTTGTTGACGTAACTCATTATTTTGTGTTATCTTTTTGCATGGTTTTTTTTTAGTTTAACTAACTTATTTCGAAAAGTGTACCTGACAAATTTGGAAAGGTTTACCTGACAAATTATAAAGTACAATGAACTGATTTAATTTAGTTAAGTAAACTTTGAATCTAAGTTCGGCCAACTAAAGTTACGTTTTCTAAACTACATCCAATAAGTTCAGCCAACTAAAGTGGTTTTTTGAAAATCGAATTTTAAGCCACCATTATGGTGATGAGTGTTTGCTTTAGTTGGGCTTGTGACCCTTAAACTGTTGACATTAGATTTTATTTGGGAGTTGTTTCTGAGTTATAACTGGCAGATGATCAAAGAGAAAAGGTGATTCCGATGGTGTTGGATATATTTTGACATAATCATCACTTGAGAATTTTTTAGTGATTCTACAGCAAACGTTTTTCAGCATTTTCAATATAGTCCAAAATATTTCTTAAAAGTTTTTCTGATCAAAACACTCTGAAAAATCTTTTTATTTAGACACACTGACATCAATAATCAGCCTGTGAATCTCAACAATGGTGACAATAATAAAGCATGTTGCAGTGTATTTTGGGTGCCACCAATCAAAACTCACTCATGGCTCCCATCATGCATTGCGGTATGAATAAATTATGATCTGAAATGTCTTAGTAATATCCTTTTCCTAATTAAATATTCAGTTTGTCACCATTGTTGAGATTAATACACTGATTCTTTATGTCTGTGCCTAAAAAAAAAAAGAAGTGTTTTTTTAGGCACAAAATGTTTTCTTTTTTTTATTAAAACAAGTTTTAAGAAATCTTTTGGATTGTGTAGAAATTTCCAGATCTTGTACTGTAGAATCACTGTGATGTTGTAATCAACATTATACATTTAAAGTCAGAGATTAGGCTCTAAATGAGTTTTGTGATGCAAGTCAAGTGATGATTATGTCAAAACATAACCAATACCATCAGATCATCTTTTCTCTTCGATCATCTGGCAGTTATAACTCAAGTACAACAGCCAAAACAAAATATAATGTTAATAGTTTAAGGCTCACGAGACCAACTAAAGCAAACACTAATCGCCATAATGGTGGCTTAAAAAATAGATTTTCTCCTTTGGTGATTCTGCTTGTTAACATCAGGTGTCTTCAATAATGGTCAATCATCACTCAATGAATCACTTAATTAGCTCTTTAACTTTAACACTCCCAACTTTAACAAGCCATATAAACTCCCAGGAGAGTTCATTTAACACTGGGGTTTTTGCTGTGAATAATTCTGAAAAAAATAATTTTACTAATGTTCATTTGCACTTATGAATTTAATGTATGATTTATTTTTATATTATTTGTTAACACAAGACTATAAACGCTTATTACGAACTAAAAACTCGTAACAATCACTTTCACAATATAAAATGTCACACTTACTCTGTATCAGTGTATTTCTTCTGAAGACACGTAAGGTCCAACATGGAAAATCATCCGGTTTCCACTGGCTTCTCTCGAAAATTCTCAGAGAAAAAAATGATTCAGCGAATCATCTTGAGCGGTTCATTTTAACGAATCGCTCAAATCCGCCCATTATGGATTAAATCTGACCATGAATAAAAACTAAAGCGGCTAGAATTTTTTTTTGTGTAATTTAATGAATCTGTGCTCATATTGTAAAAACATTGTTGAAGTTGAGGATTTATTTTTGAAGCGGTTTTAAAAGCTTGAAGTTTAGGTTTTAAGACCATACAGTCTACCAGACAGCAAGATAGATAGACAAATTAAGTTTAGTTTAATATCAAAGCATTAGAGTATAATTGAAGTAAAACCTGCAGAAAATGTAGTGCAGTTGTTTCAACTTACATTTATAAGTTAAAATAACAAGTATATTTGTTAATTCAACAGAAAATCTAGTGCAGTTGTTTAAACATAAATTTTTGAGTTAAAATAACAATTTGACTTGTTCATTCAACTTTCAGTCTAGTTGAGAACAAGAAAACTTAAAATTTCTTGTTGTCTGGACAATCTAGTTATCTCTACTCAAAAAAATAAGTTGAAATAACTAAATTGCTAAAATATTTTTTACAGTGCACTTAGCTTAGCCCATGCATTAAATATGGGCCAAGCAGAGAAGCGACCAAACACTTCCACGTTTTCCCTATGTAAACACAGTTACTCGAGTAGTGTAACTTGACCTGGGCTGGTGACACAAAATAAACCGTTGCGCTTTTCTAAGCGTTTAAAATTGATGACTATATTGTATGGCGGAATACCATAACAAGTGCTTTTGAGCACTTCGACTTGGCGCAATAATATCTTCACTCGTGAATAGTCCTCTTACCGGCTCCCGCTTCCTCTCCCCCTCCCTCTGACATTTCCGTCAATACAACCAACGTGACATGCGCCGGTAACGTTAGTAGTAGTTCGAGCGGAGTTGACGAAGTAACAGGTTGTTGGAAGCTAGTTTGTGTACAATAATGGTTAAAGCGTGCATCGTAAAGGGTTGTGAAAATAAGGAGAATGTAGTGCTGTCATTTTTCACCGAATTCCAACACACCACATACAGCGGAGAGCTTGGTTAGCTGCTTTGAACAAGAATCCCAAAACACCATTGATGACTCTGAAGAAGTGGCGTGTTTGCTCCGAACATTTCACAAAGGAGGACTATACCTGCACAGGAACACGCCTAAAGGATGAGGCTACACCAACAATATTCAGATCACTTAGCTGCTACAGAAAGCCCGTGGTCTTTCGCCAGCTCCGGTCTGTTCTGGATCATATCTTTCTTGCCTCTCACGGTCCATAAGAGCTAATTCCTCCTCCTCCTCCGTGTACTCGGGTTCAAACAGATATGGCTCTGGGTCTTCTACAAAGAAGTCATAATCATCTACAAAGTCCGCCATTGCAAATGATCTGCAGTTTGCTAATAGCACAGGTAGTAAAAGTCACGTTGGTTGTATTGACGGAAATGTCAGAGGGAGGGGGAGAGGAAGCGGGAGCCGGTAAGAGGACTTTTCACAAGTGAAGATATTATTGCGCCAAGTCGAAGTGCTCAAAAGCACTTGTTATGGTATTCCGCCATACAATATAGTCATCAATTTTAAACGCTTAGAAAAGCGCAACGGTTTATTTTGTGTCACCAGCCCAGGTCAAGTTACACTACTCGAGTAACTGTGTTTACATAGGGAAAACGTGGAAGTGTTTGGTCGCTTCTCTGCTTGGCCCATATTTAATGCATGGGCTAAGCTAAGTGCTAACATAGTTTTGCGGCAATACAGAGCGATATAGTGCACGCACTGAGACGAGAGAGGTATGTATCAACTCGTCTTAGTTAAGGGAATAACATAGTTTAATAAGAAAAACTGGTGGAGTATCCCTTTAAGAGAAACGGACCCATTTCATTAAACACTCGTTTAAATAATCGTGCTGGGATAATATCCAGTGGTGAACCTGTAGGTTTTAGCTGCTTCACAATGTAATTTAAAAAAGTTATTGAGATAGGTGTAAACTTACTAAGCAAGCCGTTGTAGTTTAACTGCCATGCCGGATCACCAGTGTTTGTTTTAATATGATTCTTTATTTCTATATTATTATAGATAATTCTTATCTATGAGGGTAGAAAAATTATGGCTACTCTCAACTCATTCTGATATTTAAAAAGGGAGTCTCTCAGCATCTCAAAGGAGATCTGTAATTGGTCTTTTTTCCATTTCCTCTCGGCCCTTCTGCATCCCTGTCTCAGAGTCCGAGTAGTATTATTCACCCACGGGCCACGGCTCAGGGATTGATTTTTGACGTTTTGTTTTCAGTGGAGCGACATCATCTAAGATTGTACCGCAGATAAAATTAAAATTATACAGTTATTCATCTGGAGTGAGTTCTGGTGCAGCGAGTTCAGGAGAATGAGAAAACTCCTTAAAGGCTGCAGAAAAAATAGCAGAGGTATCAGCAGTGATTGTCCGCACTTTACAAGCCATTTTTCTGAGACTTACAGTATTTAGTGCTAGCGGCACATTAAAAATAATAGGATTATGATCTGAAAAACTATGTTCACATATCTAAATATTACTCAGCAGTATCCCATGAGCCAAGGTTGGATCCAGAGTGTGCCCCTTTATATGAGTAGGTCTTGTAAATGCTCTAAATCAGTGGCGGTTCTAGAGGGAGGCCAGGGGGGGCCAGTGCCCCTGTGACAAAAAGCTTGGCCCCCCTTGTGGCCCCCCTAAAAGTGGAGTTTGAAATAATTTTTTACAAAACTGTTTTTTGCTATCGTTGTTATCGTTGTATGCGTATTATTTTTTCTATTTATTATTCTATCTTTGTGGATTTGCATTTTCACGTGACAATTCGCATCACATTCCCGGGAATCGCGGCAGAATAACGTCTGTCTCCTGCACGCGAGAGAGGAGAGAAGAAAGTTGGTAAATGTCAGTTCAGTTGTAAGTTCATTCTTTATGTGCGTATGGGGTGTGCGATGTGTATTGTCTATTATGATATTGTAATCATTGTTTTAACTATGTACGAGGCACTGTGTGAGGTGACATCGCATTTGTCTATCGTCCTTTCACTGCTGTGTGCAGTTCATAGGTAGGCTATGTCCCCAAATTAGTTTTTGTCTTATATTTATATCATATTATGTTCTTATATTAGAATATCACATCAGCAAGGGTGCAGTTTTCCCGTGCACAATTGCAACTGTGATATTTATGTTATACAACAGTTAAATTAACAATAAGTTAACATTGGGAGAACTTTTTAGACACAATATTGTCAATATTGTTTGTTTTCCCTTTATTTCGCCGACTAGAATTTCATAATGAAACCGTAGCAGAGTCTCAATGCAACACAGCGATGATTTATTGACTAGTCTGAAATCCGCGTTTTGAACGAATCACTTGCTTCTTTCCCGAATGAATCAGCCGTTTGAACAAATCGGTTGAATTAATGAATCCCTCTTACAGGGACTTGCCGCCGCCTACTGGCGGTTTTAGTTTCATATTTAAAATATCCTTTAATTAAAACGTTAAAATTAGAAATCATTTCATATTTAAATATTGATTTTAAAAAAATCTCATAGCTTTATTTATGCTATTGTAAATGGAGTGTAAATATATGAATGCCACTTCTGTGTCACCTCTGCACTGCAAAGATGGATTTTGATTGAATTAATTAATTTGACTGGTAGCAGTGGTACTGTATAATTATTGTATAATTAAGTATTATTGTATAAATAAGTATAATTATTGTATAATTTGAATGTTAGTATTTGACATAAAAGGTGATGCATAACTCTAAATAAGTTTAGAAAAAATGTCCATATATAGGTGAAAATGCCCCTGGAAATCAATTTAAGGTGGCAAATATTGCCCCTTAATTAAAAAAAATATTTCTGTCACTGCTGTGAACTGACCATATAATATGAAAAATATGAATATCTTCGTGAGACAGCTGTCAACAACAGGCCTAAACCAGCCATGGCACCAGCAAAAAAACACAATCAGTAAAATATCATCTAATTATTATCAACAAAACGTTGAAAATATTGAAATATATTTTTGTCAATATTGCACACCCCTAATGTACGGTATTAATTTTGATTTCTTTAGGTCTTAAAAAGCCTTAAATTTTTTTAAAAAGTGTGCAGGAACCCTGTAAACGGTTAGACGTAGTTACCTAGAAAGTCAGTTATTTTCAGTAAATGAATTAATAAGCTTCTTGGTCCCCATTGCTTTTGCTCTATAGTTCTCAAAATGAAGAGAAAGAAGGACATCATGTCTATTACAGTTACTGTGACTAATACTGAATATGTAATGCAAATGTAAAAATATAATGGAAATGCAAATACATTGTTGAATGATTATAAACACGGTATTTTGCCTGTTAATGCCTGCAGTAGTGCAGAAAATGATAGGACAACAATAAGGTCTAAATGTAACTGGCCCCTCTAACAGTACAACTGGCCCCAGCTTGGCCCCCCCAGTTGAAATGGGCTAGAACCGCCACTGCTCTAAATCAAAGTCTTCCATTAAATTAATAAAATCTTTAGTAAAAGAGGTTAGGGCAGGGGTCTCAAACTCGCGGCCCGCGGGCCATTTGCGGCCCGCGGGGTGATATTTTGTGGCCCCCTACTTGACATTAAAGTTTAATGTTAGTGCGGCCCGTCGTTGCGTGTGCCGCGTAAAAAAAAAAAAAAGTATCCCTTATGAGCTACAGATAGTCTCGTGACAGCTTACGGAGGGTTTGTTGTCAATAGTTGTCATAGACAACCGCGAAGTACAAACATACTGCGCCTGGAAAAAATGAGCGCGTCGCTTCAATTATGAGCGCGCTTGCCGCGCGCCTACATTTGAAATTACGAACTTGAGCGCGCAAAATATGTGAGCGCGATATGTGACGAACGGCCCCTTGGCGAGCTACCACCAATCAGGCCACGAGCTACTGGTAGCTCGCGAGCGACGTGTTGGAGAGAGACACTGCTCTAAAACAATGTGAGAATAATCACTTTGAGCTTGTAATATGTGTCCAACAGGTTGATAAGAAGGTTTGCTTTGATTTGTGCAGTCAGTAATTTGAGACACTATACAAAGAATTCAATAAGACGGGCAGACATGACTGCAAATATTTGTATTTCAAAAGCAATAATTGTTTTTCTAAGTATAATAAAAGGAAATGTGCCTTCCAAAAAAAACATTTAATATCATTAATGTGTTGTATAAAGAAAATAAAAAGGACATAAGCAAATATAAATATCACAAATATGTGTTATAGACAAAGAAAGTTTGTAAAATGAACTTCAACTGTCAGAAGGACAGCTCATGAAGAACCAATCATGTACAGAAAGGAATGTTCAAATTCAGAGGAACAGTTCAGAAGAAACGTGAATAAATATTGAGAAGATTGGATCAGTTGTGCTCCTTTTTTGGAATACTTGAATACTATTTTTTTGGGGAATACTTGATGCGGCCCAGCCTGACCCAGACTCTACCTCTAGCGGCCCCCAGTTAATTTGAGTTTGAGACCCCTGGGTTAGGGGCAACATATGTGAACATTAAAATCTCCCACAATTAGTAATCTCTCAAAGTTTGGCATAATACCTCCCAAAAAGTCTGAGAATTCCATTATGAAGTCTTAATGTGGCTTTGGAGGCCTATAGACTACAGCAACAGCTAGAATAAAGATTTTAAAATGTAGGCTAAGTGTCACTATTATGGTTAGGTTTAGGTGTAGGTTCGGGGTTAGTACCTAGTTATAACACAGTTATTGTAATTGTTATAATAAGCACATAGTATGTAGATGAGGAACAGGACTGTAAAATAAAGTGCAACTTAAATTTCATTGGCCAGTGAACCTGTGTATTTTTTACACGTTCGTTGTGCAAATGACAAACTGCATGTCTCTCATGTGTAACTGCATCCAGCTTCCAACAGAGGGCAGCAGATGCAGCAAACTGAAGGCTCAAAGACGGTTATTAGGCAAGGCGAAGTTTATTTATATAGCACATTTCATACACAATGGTAATTCAAAGTGCTTTACATAGAAGAAATTAAAATAATCAAAACAAATACATTTTGTATTACATGAACAATTTACATTTACAGGCCGAGGCATTGAATCCACTCAAACATAGCTGTAAGCAGGGATCATATTTTACAAAACACCAATGCAATTATATCTAAACACCTTTCAGTTTGTTCTGCCAACTCAAGTGCACTTAAATGTAATGGCAAAGTACAACAACATCCATATAAATCCATCATCCAAACCACTTTATCCTTATTAGAGTTGACTTATGCTGCATGTCTTTGGTTTGTGGGGGAAACCGGAGCACCTCCGGAGGAATCCCACACACACACACACACACACAGGGGAGAACATGCTGTACAACCAGCTATTCAGCATTGATATGACTGACTGTATAATTACTCTTCAGAAGCGGAGTATGAAAAGACGGATTATTATAAATACTGTAAAGAATCTGTAATAATGGGTCACATGCTTCAGGGCTAGGATGTGTCTTCAATAAACTCACATCTGCATTTCATTATTCCTGACCTTATACACCCACACATACACTCATGTTTCAGTGAAGCAGAGCCCTCAGAAATGATATGTGATGTATGTGAAATATTTTGGCCAGAGTTATATTTGAGTGAGTTTTTCTACAATGATCTCATGCAACATTTCTCTCTGTGTTGTTTATGTTCAGTGATGATATTCATACTATAAGCAGTTCAGATTGAGATGAAGACCTTATAATTGTATTGCTCAGATGTTGCTTTTCCATATCTAAGGGGATTTAATGAAATTCTAATTGATCTTTTATTAAAAAATAAGACGAGTAATGATGCTGAAAATTCAGCTTAAATAAATTACATTTTAACATATATTCACATAGGAAACAGTTCTTTTAAATTGTAATAATATTTCACAATATTACTGTATTTCACTCTACTGTATTTGATCAAATAATTGCAGCCTTGGTGAGCAGAAGAGATATTAAAAAATCTTACTGACCAAAAACCTTTGATATCAATGGTACTGAATGACTACAATAAGATACCAGGGTTTTACATAGTACTGTGTGGTACTTCAAAAAATACCATGGTTTACAATGACATTTCGGATATTCAGTTACTGTAACATTACCTGTGTGGGACACACATCATCTGACCATTACAGAAACTCAGAGCAGAACCTACAGGTTCAAAGCAGAAAGCACTGAAGTCACTCAAATACACAGGACTAATAATCAGACTGACAGATAGACAGAAAGATACACAGACGGACGGACGGACGGATGGATGGCCAACTTGAGGAGTTTAATTCCGAAAAGACAGTTAACCACAGGTTCCCGTTAATATGTGTTGTGATATTTAAACAAACGAACCGTCAACGGCGAAATAAAAGGTACAAAGCAAAAATTCCAGTGTTAAATGATCTCTCCTGTGTTCAAGTGTGTTAAAGTTAATGAGCTAATTAAGTGATTCATTGAGTGATGATTGAGCATTATTGAAGACACCTGATGTTAACAAGCAGAATCACTGAAGGAGAAAATCGCATTTTTTAAGACAAATTATTGTTATCAGTGTTTGCTTTAGTTGGGCTCTTGACTTTTAAAATGATTACTTTAGATTTTGTTTGGCTGTTGTAGCTCAGTTATAACTGCCAGATGAACAAAGAGAATTGTTGATCAGATGGTGATGGTTGATGTTTTGACATAATCATAATTTGATCTGAATCACAAATCTCATTTAGAGAGTTTTTACCTTGTTGATTACAGTAGTCTTTGATTCTACAGCAAATGGTTTTTAGCATATTCAATATAATCGAAAAAATTTTTTTTAAAGTTGTTCTGATTAAATGACTTTGAAAATGTTTTTATTTAATGTCTATATTTAGACACATTGAAATCAATAATTAGCCTGTGATTCTCAACAATGGTGACAATAATAAAGCATGTTGCAGTGCATTCTGGGTGCCACCAATCAAAACTCATTCATGGCTCCCATCATGCATTGCGGTATGAATAAATTATTATCTGAATTGTTTTAGTAATTTCCTTTCCCTAATTGAATATTCTGTTTGTCACCATTGTTGAGACTCATACACCGATTATTGATGTCTGTGTGTGCCTAAAAGGAAGATTTTGTTTTATCAGAACAACTTTTTAGAAATCCTTTAGATTATTTAGAAATTTCTGGATCTTATGCTGTAGAATCACAGTGATGCTGGAATCAACAATATACATTTAAGTCAGAGATTAAACTCTAAATGAGTACAGTGATTCAGATCAAACTATGATTATGTCAAAACATAACCAACAGATCAACTTTTCTCTTTCTTCATCTGGCAGTTATTACTCAGATACAACAGACAAACTAAATCTAATGTTAACAGTTTAAGGTCCAACTAAAGCAAACACTGATGCTAGATAGATATATAGACAGACAGACAGATAGATAAACAGACAGACAGACAGAGATAGATAGATAGATAGATAGATAGATAGATAGATAGATAGATAGATAGATAGATAGATAGATAGATAGATAGATAGATAGACAGACAGTCAGATAGACAGACAGAGATAGATAGATAGATAGATAGATAGACAGACAGAGATAGATAGATAGACAGACAGACAGATAGACAGACAGATAGATAGACAGACAGACAGACATATAGATAGATAGATAGATAGATAGATAGATAGATAGATAGATAGATAGATAGATAGATAGATAGATAGATAGGCAGAGAGATAGATAGACAGACAGACAGACAGAGATAGATAGACAGACAGAGATAGATAGATAGACAGACAGATAGACAGACAGAGATAGATAGACAAACATAGATATAGACAGACAGAGATAGATACAGACAGGTGTCAAACTGACCCGACGACCCTTCAAAACCTAAAACCTCTGATCTGTCTCTGAACACCTGCTGCTCCGTGTGTGTGTGTGTGGCATTGAGCTAAATCTGACTAAACCTTCCTAAAAAAAAGATATCTATCTATCTATCTATCTATCTATCTATCTATCTATCTATCTATCTATCTATCTATCTATCTATCTATCTATCTATCTATCTATCTATCATCTGTCTGTCTGTCTGTCTGTCTGTCTGTCTGTCTGTCTGTCTATCTATCTATCTATCTATCTATCTATCTATCTATCTATCTATCTATCTATCTATCTATCTATCTATCTATCTATCTATCTATCTATCTATCTATCTATCTATCTATCTATCTATCTATCTATCTATCTATCCGCCTGGCCATTAAACAGTCTTTCTGTCCTGTTGAACTCAGTTGCACCTCTCTCTCTGTACTGTGATTACATCAGAGTGAAAGTTTGAAGAGTCTGTCTGACCCGCTGTGACACACACACACACACATGCACGTCGTACACACACATGCACGTACACATACACACACACACAAGCACATACACACACACATCCACCTCTAACCCACCAGTCTACAGTTAAAAGCTCATAAACACTAAAGAAACAGCTTCATCATGCTAAAGTACATATGAACTCAAACATTTCCGATCTCATTTTACAGCTCTATACTCCTGCTGGATGACAGCTATCGACTCATTTAAGCCTGTTTTTATTCCTCCTGATGGCACTTTAAGGAGAAACATCTGAGACAATGTTTGTACTCTAATAAATCATTACAGAAAACGCTGTTAAGTTGATAAAAGAGCAACAGCTGAGTAATAAAACAGTCTAGTGGACGAGCAGCTGTTCTTCTGAGCTGTGACACGCAGTTGTGTTGAAGTAAGGTACGTTTGCTCTCAAAGTGCTCGTGTTTGTTCAAGATTACAACGAAGGAATTACCTGAGTTCTCCATTGTGTTTCGTCTCAGATATTTCTCCTAAGCACGAACCGAAATGAGTCCTCAGTTGCCGTCCAGTCAGTGAGAGAGGGATGAATGAATGTGGGGCAGCTCAGATCATGTGATGATGAGAAATGTTCTTTCTGCACCTTTTCAACTAAATTCAATTCACTTGCACAGATCTTTACTCAATACATACAGCACTGTTCAAAAGCAGTGGACTCTTACAAAGCCCTCAGAGACGAAATAAACGCCATGAAGAAACACTTCATCCATCCATACCTGGAAATGTAAGACGTTCTTTCTTCTGTGCAACACACATTATGATTGGAAGAACATCGAGGTCCAAAGAAAACTGAACTCCATTGACTTTTATTGGAAATAAACCCTAAAAAAAACTCAGATTTCTGTGTTACACAGAAGAACGAGAATCCTACAGGTTCGGAATGAAGTAAATAGCCTACATGTTTGGGAGAAATGTTAACTTTGGGTGAAACTTTAAGATTTATTTTGACTCCCAGTATCTTGTTTAAAAAGGCTTTTTCGATGTTTTTCTACTACATTCAACCAGACAAAACCACAGAACAATGTGAATGCAGGCTTTGTTATTTGAGTCGAGATCTCGTCTGAAACTCTACAGGGGATCGAAACATCTGAGAAGCTAAAGCCTCTGTTTGCTCCTCATTTAATCTCCTCGCTGCCCAGGAGAAACAAATGTCTTTCCTGTGGGCGGGCACCCGACGGATGCAGGAGTGTGAGAAAAATCAAGTGAACTGAAGGGGGAAGGTGTGATTGTGAGTTAAGAGGAAAAAAAACTAGTGTGTGAGTGAGAGAGAGAGAGAGATAGAGAGAGAGAGAGAGAGAGAGAGAGAGAGAGAGAGAGAGAGAGAGAGAGAGAGAGAGAGAGAGAGAGAGAGAGAGAGAGAGAGAGAGAGAGAGATAAAGGGTCGAGGGTGGGAGGATCTCCTTCATTCAGCAGAAACTCTTCATCAGACTCTTGAAGAGACAGGCAGAATAAAGAGCCCAGCAGGAGGAGAAAACACATCTCTCACTCTCTCTCTCTCTCTCAAGTGTTTCTCAGCGAGCGTCTGGATGGAGGGAGACGGAGATGTGGAGCTCACACTGAGTCCCGAGACTCTCACGGAGGAAGACGTGTGTGTGATCCAGGACACGTGGAGACCCGTCTATGAGAACCGAGAGAATGCTGGAGTCGCTGTGCTCATCAGGTACGCCTGTTCATACGTCCATCACTCACAAAAACTGGTTGAACATGCACCATAGTTTTCTACTTAGGTTATTCCAAGGCTTTTGGACATGTAATACCACATTGTTTTGGACTTGTACCATGGTGATAATATAGTTTTTGGATGTTTACCCTCCATGTTTTAAAATTGTACCACGGTAATACTGTGTTTGTTTTTTTGTGGACATTTTACCATAGTTATGCCATTTTTGTTTTAAATAGACCATGGAAGTATCATTTTATTTGCACATTTACCATGGTACAACTATGTTTTTGAACATTTGCACCACTGCATTTTTGTATTAATAACTTGTAATTCTTCAGTTTTTGTAAATGTACCAACTTGTACTATGGTAAACTATAGTTGTTTGAACATTTACCATGGTTATGCCATAGTTTGCAAAATGCACAATGGTGGTACAGTAAAAAAAAATTAACATGTAACATGGTAATACTGTTTTTTTGTATTTTATTTTTTTACCATAGTTATGCCATTGTTTTTGCATTTTATTTGAACATTTGCCATGATAATACTGTGTTTTGGCATTTATAACTTGTAAATCTGTAGTTTTTGGAAATCTACCATGGTAATTCCAACTTGGTACTATGGTAATACTATAGTTGTTTGAACATTTACCATGGTTATGCCATAGTTTGCAAAATGCATAATAGTGGTAACAGTGATGTTTTTAAACATGTACCATAGAAATACCAGGTTTTGCCCTTTTTTTGAGCATGTACCAACGTTTTTTGAACATACCATTACAGTGTTCTTGAACATTTACCATGTTTGTCATTTATAATTAGTATTCTGTGTAATTGGTCAAATGTACAGTACCATTTTTAACTTGTATCACAGTAAATACTATGGTTGTGTGAACATTTATCATGGTTATGCCATAGTTTGATAATTGCACAATAGTGGTACAGTGATTTTTTTTAACATGTACCATAGTTATACCATAGTTTTTGATAGTACTTTTTTTTTTTTACATGTATGGATGTTTGGACATTTACCATAGTTAAACCATAGTTTTTGATATGCACCGTGGTGTTTTATTTTTGTGAACATACAGCTTGGTAATACAGTGGGGTTTTTTGGGAAATGTAACATGTTTTCATGGTTGTTTTGGCATATACCATGGTAACACCATGTTTTTTTTTTTTTTACCATGGTAATATCAAGGTATTCTTTGAATGGTAATCGTTCAGTACAGTAGCATGGTATATTTCAGAGTACTATGGTATTCCCACAGTAAGAGTTAAATAAGCACACGGATCAATTTCCATCGATCTCTATTGTTTTCATACTGAGCTGATGATGATAAACTCTCACACAAACCTATTAGCTTTTGAAGAGTCGAGTCGTTTCCACATGTGCTGTAGAGGTCGAGAGCTGGTCATCTGAAGTTTGCTGGTTCAAAAGCGAGTGGTGAACCATCCTAGTGTTGGTGATTAAAACACTGAGCGTCAGGTGACTCCAGGAGGACCAGCGCTCTATGGCGGCATCACATGAAAGTGAAAACGAATCCCACTGGCGCTGCTTATGTTGTATATTGAAAGAGAAGAGGTTAAATTGGATGCAGGGGGATTATGGGTAGCGCTGAGGTGTGACTGCTGGGATTCGATGAACATACTGACCTTGATGGGATCTCCAGCTGCTCCTCATGGTTTCAGAGATCACAGCTTTAGTGAAGAAACTTTCTCTCGCTTCCTTCACACTGACTCGTGATCTTCTGTAAACACTTCACCACATGTCACACACACACACACCCACACCCACACACCTAAATCAGGACAGCAATGTTGATATCATCTAAAACATATTTCAATACGACATTATATTTCGTTTTTATGTGCCATTTAGGGGTGAATCTGATATTGATAATACCACAGTTTCTCAGCAAATCACAAATACTTGAATCAGGAATCACAGGACATTAATCTTGGACAGTATTTCTGTTACAGATGTTCAGACACGATCAAACGCGGAAGTAAACTAACATGCATTTGTGTAAAGAACAAAAAAAGAGCAAATCAAAGAGAATTCAGGCCAGATATCTGAAGATATTGAGTCACGACAGTTTGTTATTTCATTTTAATTCAGTTCATCGGTCACATTAAGTCACGCAAATCACAGACTGATTCGATGTACTTCACTCCCAGCTCTATCGCTCTTCTAGATCTACTGGCACGGCTATAAAAGATTGTAATTGAAAGAGTTCAAGATCATTTATAATACAGCTGGAATAAATAAATCATGAACATTAAAAGAAAGTGCAATCGATTAAAGCCAATCAATATATCATAAACCCATTAACCTTAGTTTGCATGACATCACTAGATCTACAAGTACAAGTACCACACCCAAAAAAACCAACAGATTAATAAAATTATGATTTTATGACTTATCATATTTGTACTAAATTACATCCCTCGTTCCTCCTTGTTAAGAACATGCGGTTCTTCTAACGTTCTTCAGGAATTTGAGCGAATCATTCATTGATGTAGTGTGAAGTTTCTCCACATGAAAGCCTCACATTTCTTCACTCCTGACCTGAGCTCATCTATAACCGCGTTTGAAGACCGTGATGGATGTCTGCAGTCGTCTCTCTCTCTAAAGATAACGGCTCACATCTTCTCTGAGATCACACCTGAAGGGCTGCAATAAAGATTTATAATTAAACTCTTTCAGCTCGTGAAATTAGACTTATTTCTCAGAGGGAACGTGCTTTAAATGGACGTCTCAGACCGTTCACATGAGAAGCTCTGTGATGCTTTAATTTAGCAGGTCAGTAGAATAAATCAGATGTTATCAAGCATTTATATAAACCCAAGCGCACGCTGAAGCTCATAAGACACCCTTTCATATCCGTGAATATACTCGGTGACAAAAAGCACCAGATTGCAGCCAAGAAGTAGCAAACGGCAAAACACCTCGCTTAAGCAGACACACTTAAACTGTGTGACTTAAAGGGTTAATTCACCCCAAAATAACACTTATTAAAATAAAACTTTTATCATTTAAGACTCATTCACACCAACAATGATAACTATATTAGTGTCCACACCAACAGACAATAACTATATCCACACCGACATACTAACACTAATGAAAACTATATTAACGTCTAACAGACTACAACATTATAGTTATTGTCATAATTTACAGGCCTTTACTTAGGCTACTTAATGTCACCCCAAACAGTGTTGTTATTGTTGAGTAACATGATTGAAAATCAACTAAAAAAAAAGATAAAATATGAATGTGAAAAACTTAAGCGAAATTTGAAATTATAGAATTAAAAAAGTTGAAGTACTAAAACGGAAACAAAAGTGAGTGCCGATAGCGCGACGACAAGTCAAAAATCAAAAAGAGAAAAATAAACTAAAATAAATTAAAGCTATTAGAAACAGTAAAAAACAAATAACAAATTAAAACTGCATATAAATACTACTCAAATTACACTGGTTCCAAACTCATTTTGATATATTGACAAATCAGGCCAAATTAAACCATATGATTCAATCTACACTTAAATAATGACATTAAGGCTTAATTTCACAGACAGGGTTTAGATTAAGCCAGGATTAGGCCTCAGTTCAATTAGGACATTTAAGTAGCTTTTATAAACTTGCCTGGTACACACTGTACGATTGTGGGCTGTCCCAGACGAAAGATGACCAATGACAATGATCTCTGTGGTCATGTGAGGGAGGTTCGAAGACGGCCGACGTCACGGTCTTGCGACCAAAGATAGTCTGATGTGATAATGTTCAGACAGCGTCAGTAATTTAGCATGATCCTCTACAGTGTGTTTGCTGTGTTTCCAACGTCGCCTGACTAGCCAATAAACATGCAACATGAAATCAAATGGCGTATTGATTAACGCGACATGGCGCTAAAATTTTAAACTACTTACCTCAAGATCCATTTGCAAAATTGGCATGGCAAGTTGTCCTCTTTTCCCTAACATTGACTTACTCGCACATCCATTTTCTCCTCTTTCGCTTCCTCCACTTTTTATCAGCGCACATAAAAACACAATTGCCAATTAAAGTGCGATTCATCTTGCTCTATTTGTTTACCACTCGCGCATACTGATGACATTTTATTCTTCTATAACTTATTGAAGCATACGATTCAATAGCGGTCATCATCGTACAGTCGACATGCCTTATACCCAAGTTTATGGGATCCGTGTAGCACAGTGTGGTTTGTAAAGATCAGATTGGGTGATCTGGCTCTTTAAAGGTGTCTTATCACATGCACATGGACTAAGAGTGTCTTCATAACTCGAGCTCCGTTTAACATCCCCATGATTGCTTCAACATTTCCAGGGGATTTGAAGTGCCTTTGTTGGCCGTCCAGCCGCTGACACACGGCAGAGGTTAAGAGCTGGTGTACTCGAACATGAGTAATGACCCACATTAGGAGGACAGAGAAGACACCGGCTCCCTTTATCTGCTGTTTGACTTGGACATGCAAGGATGAGTCTCTTCTCTCGGCATTTACTCGACTCCGTGTCTAATTAATGGGACGGATCTTCCTGTCCTGTTGCGGTTTGATTTAAGGTTCAGTTCTGAGGTGAAATACAGTTGAAGAGGCCGGTGGGACTCGAAAGATCAACATTAGAAGCCGCTCTGGTACGGGAACGGCTGTAAAAACACACAAAAAAGCCTGTATTTAAAAAAAAAATTGTATCAGATCAAGCAAATTAGATGCAGGAGTCTGAAATCTGGAAGCCAACATGAAATCATAACTCAATGCACCCTTTTGTTGAGCAACTTGAAAGACTCTCCTATGCATTCATTTTGTTCTTTTTGAAATGTTTTTAAGTTTTTAAGAGGGTAAACCAGTCCACTCTTGTTTTGCTGTAATATAACAGTCACTAGCTAGGACTAATATCTCAGATACATAAATCAGCCCAAAAACCTTCAGGATGATCGGATGTCAGATACGTCAACCGCTTACATTAGTAACAGGGAATTCAGACATGTGGGATACGCTGTGAGTGTCAGATAATGCAGGTGAAGACATATCAAATCACTTAAAAGGAAATTGAAGGCAAGATGACACAGCAATTTGTGTGTTTTAAAAGAACGGGACGTACCGTTACGCACACAATCATAACAAACACTCCTGCGGGCCATCGCACACTTCAGCAGTGGTGTTGAAACTCGCTCCTTGAGGACATCTTAAACTTCAGGATTGCAGGATTTACGATCAGCCTCTTATAAGCCGTCATGTTTGAGGCCTGTAGATGAAAATACATGATCCGAAACCTTCAAGTGACCATGCAGCATCTGAAGTGTGTTTCATCAGAACAAACACTTATAGCGTGCGTTCAAGACTAGAGGTCACCTACAGTAACACTGGGGATATTAGTGATGTTTCAGATCCTTATATTTAGAAATGTTTGGAGCTGAATTATACATATATCTCTTTTATTTGCTGCTCTTTATCGACACAGAACTGTTAGCTCATGCGTACATATTCTTTTTAGTAAGCAACCACTTTGCAAACACCCAGAGCTGCCTAGCAACCGTATAACAACATGCTAACAACCAATAGGAACACTTTAGCGACTGCATGGCAACACCCTGGCAACCATCCATAACACTCGGCATCGGCAGTGTCAAACATCTGGTTACTATAGATTTTCTTTTTTTCTTTTTTTTGCAAAAACAGTTTATTATTTACAATGTTTTAATAAATTATTTAGGATGTCAGCATGTATTGATATGCAAAACTTTATGGTTAAATTATTAATATGATTTAAGTTTTGCATATCAAAACAGGTTGACATCCTAAATAATTTATTAAACAAGTGTGACTTATTATTGTGTATCTAGCGGCTGCACATGACAAAATAAGCTAATTTGAAATATTAATAAATACTATAATACTACAATACTAAAATATCAAGTCAAGGCAGAAACACACGGATGGAGAGATGATGGAGAGAGAGATCGACGTGTTTAGGTGATAGTAAACACAGAATCATATTCATACAGCCAGAAACATTAAACATTATAGAGTGTTTGAGCTGCTTATGCTGGACGAGAGATACCAGAATCACAAACACAACACCTGTCATACGGTAGTCACACACACTATAGGGTTAAGTGTGCTAAACATCCCTTTAACTGCATCTGAACTCATTCATTACAAAGCCGAGTTAAAAAAAAGCCATTCCCTGAGTTTTATTGCAGTATTTGTTGAAAGTGGAGGAGAATTTCAGCAATGTTGGTTAAATATTATCTAAGGAACGGTTATCTGTCCAGCTGGGTCCGAACACACTTTCTCACACACTCACACACACACACACACACACACACACACACACACACACACACACACAGCGCAGCTCTCTTCTGTTCACTTTTTATCTGTAACCTTATGAAACGGTTGCACAGCCCTTCTATGATGTATTTCCTGTTAAAATAGGGAAAAAAAACTTAATCATCCACGACCTACTACATGTTTTATTTTCATTTATTTAAAATTTCTGCTAAATTTACACAAATTTAGAAAAATGAACTAGGTCTTTAATTTATAAATTTACCTAACATTTTAAACCAACAAAACTTGGTTTTGTCTTTTAACCGTTTAATGGTCGAGTATAAACAAAGATGCTGCTAATGTGACTGTGACATCACAAAGCTAGACATAGAGATTAATATAGTAAATCAAATGCATAAACGATCATAATTAATGAAGATTTGTAACTTTACTCTGATCACATGATGACGAGGATCTTCTGTTCCAGATTCGAAATGTTTCTGTGTTTGGCCCACGTACACATGTCTGTAAAATCAATTCAGGATCACTTAAAAACTAAAAATGAAAAACAATCATATTATTAAAGTCCCTCCAGCGGGAGTTCTTCTCTATTTAAGTGTCAGTGTTCCTGAACTCCCTGAAACGCCTCCATTAGTCGTGAGTTTCTTCCGAGAACGAACGTCACAATATTCCTCATTTAAATAATTCATACGCAGAATAAAGGGGCGGAGCCTGGGTGAGTTAGTTAGTAGTGTGTTATAACTGGCGGTTATGGTAATTAGGGCCGGGAGATTTCCCAAACACTGACCAATCACAACACACCGATCCGGCCGACCAATCAGAGCACAGTGAGCTTTTCAGAAGGCGGGGCTTCATAGAGACAGGAACTAAACAGAGCGTTACTGACAGACTGGGAAGAGAGGAGCCGCAACAGTGGAGAATATGAGGAAAACGATGTGTTTTTAAATATTCAAGCATGAAAACCTGTTCTATTAGAGTCCAAAAACAACATCAAGACTTAATATGCCCTCTTTGAATCTTATGGCAGGTCCAGATGAAAGGAAATGTTTGTTGTAAACATACCTAAATGTGTTTTCTCCAGGTTCTTCGGGAACTTCCCGTCGGCGAAGCAGTACTTCAGTCAGTTCCGGGACATGCAGGATCCCGAGGAGATGCGGCAGAGCGTCCAGCTGAAGAAGCACGCCGTGCGGGTCATGACCACCCTCAACTCGCTGGTGGAAAACCTGCGCGACGCAGACAAACTCAACACCGTCTTCAGCCAGATGGGCAAATCACACGCGCTCAGACACAAGGTGGATCCCGTCTACTTCAAAGTGAGTATGAGGAAACAAACGACAGGATGCATCAGTTCTGGATTTTTAGATTTTTTATACTTTATTTTGATAGTCCACTTTAGGCATTCTACTGACTATGAGTAACTTTGCAACTACATGTCAACTAACTCTCATTATAACAGTGGTCTCAAACTCAGCCCTGCAGAGTTTAGCTCCAACCCTAATTAAAAACATCTGATCCACACTGTAAAAAAAAGTGTTGTTTCAACTTAAAAAAGTAAGTGTTTGCAAGTAAGTTTAGGCAACTCAAATATCCAAGTTGACACTTAATTTCCAAGCAGGGGAGTTGGAGCTAAACTAAAATAGTTATCTATTCACATAATGTTCTCTGGCGCTCTTCGCGTTTCAGTCAAAAATGACCTTTTTTTTTTTGTTAATGAATTGAATGTACTATATTTTAGTTTGATAATGTTTTTTATTTAATTATTTGTATTTTTAGGGGATTTTTGTTATACTCAAATATATTTACGTTGTAATCCATTTATTCACTTTTATTTACGATTCACAGTCGTAAATCTCGAATGCTTTAGAGCAGAGACTAAAGTTTGATCTGTTTCAAAAAGTTTAAAACTTTTTTTTAAAGCGAGTTTAAAAAAGTAAAAAAGTAAAAAAAAGTAAAAAAGTATCCGAATAAACTTAAAAAAGTATCCGAATTTTAACGTGTATTGTTATGAAAAATGCACCAAAATACTATTTTCAATTTTTATATGAAAAATGTATTTTCAAAATCACGTTTTACTCTAAAACTGCAAGAAAATCAAAGCTATAAATCTGAACAAGTTGTGTTCCAAATTTGAGGTTGATATCTCCAAAAATGTTGCTTTTAGTCAGATGTTGTTTGGCCGCAGTACCGAACGCTTCCACTAGATGAAATTCGTCTCATTCATTTCCAATGCGCTCATTTTTGACCGCGAGGAGCACAAGTGTGACTATTTTTTACAGGACCATTTAACCTTTATGAATCATGTCCATGGTATTTTTTTTTCTTTTGACATAGCAAGTGCGAGAACATTTACCAAGTTTCGTACCATTCTGATGAAGTAAAAATGTTTTTTTTTAAACGTAAAATTTTTCGGTCAAAAATGAAAATATAAGTCATATATGTCTAAAGGATTGAAGTCTGTTGCGTAAAATAAGAGCTTATTGATGCAGTTCAATCAGTCTGCTATTGTATTCCAACCGTTACTCCTAATCGGAGTACATATTTAGTTTATACGTAGAGTTACGCTTCAAATAAATGTAATGGTGCAACGCAAGAATATTTAGTTGTGCGAAAGTTATAACTTGGTGCCCATTTATATCAAAACTAGGCTAAATTGCAACTTACACACAGCTGGTGCAACCGACCCCTGGTTGACATGTGGTTGTGAAGTTACTTAGTCAGTATAATGTCTAAAGTGGACTATTGAAATAAAGTGTTTCTAAAAGAAGTCTCTTCTGCTCTCCAAGGCTGCATTCATTTAGTAAAAAATACAGTAAAACTGTAATATTGTGAAATATTATTACAATTTAAAATAGCTGTTTTCTATGTGAATATATCTTAAACTGTAATTTATTCCTGTGATCAAATCTGAATTTTCAGCATCATTACTCCAGTCTTCAGTGTCACATGATCCTTAAGAAATCACTCTAATATGATGATCTGATGATCAAGAAATATTCATGATTATTATCAGTGTTGAAAACAGTTGAGTTGATTCATATTTAATCACGTGTTCTTGCTGGATAAAAATCGTTTTACTTTTCCTGCAGATTCTGGCCGGAGTGATCCTGGAGGTGCTGGTGGAAGCTTTCCCACAATGCTTCAGTCCCGCCTCGGTGCAGGGGGCGTGGTCTAAGCTCATGGGCGTCCTGTACTGGCAGATGAACAAAGTCTACGCTGAAGTCGGCTGGGAACCCATCAAAAACTCTGCAAAGTGAGGGAGAGAATTCATGCAGAATTATATTAATCACACCAAAGATTACTGCAGATTGGACATGTATATTTGATTTGTTTCTATATTCGAAATACTGGAAGAAAAAGAGGACGAGTAGAATATAAACAGCTGTAAACCATTTTAATCAGTGTCATGAATAGTGGCCGTTGTAATCGCACGACGCAGGAGAATCCTAACAAAGACTTCTTTATTAGGGATGCGCGGTATATGTCGGCCATCATATCGGTATCGGCCCACATATGTTCATTTTTAATGTTATCGATATCGGCCGATATGTTCATTTTTAGGTATCGGCCGATATATGATCCTTTTTAATGTTATCGGTATCGGCCGATATGTTCATTTTTAGGTATCGGCCGATATATGTTCCTTTTTAATGTTATCGGTATCGGCCGATATGTTCATTTTTAGGTATCGGCCGATATATGATCCTTTTTAATGTTATCGGTATCGGCCGATATGTTCATTTTTAGGTATCGGCCGATATATGTTCCTTTTTAATGTTATCGGTATCGGCCCGGTAAGAAAATGTGTCCGCTATATTAAAGACGATAAATAATGGATTATTTTCTTCAGCTGAGACACTTCAGATGTGCACTCCAAAGGGAGGGTTTTGAGTTGCTTGAAATGATTGAAATCACTTCAAAAAAGGAAAAATACAGTAATGTGCAACATGTGCAGCGCAAGTCTGTCATATCGGCAACATAAAATAATAATACGAACATTATAATTGTGTGTTTGGGGCGTGGCTTTTAATGGTGAGACTTTGGTTTTTGTAATAAGGCTCTCAAAAATGATGTTAAAATTTGGATTTAGATTTATCGGCCAATATATCGGTTATCGGCTTTCAAATATGAAAAATGATCGGTTATCGGTATCGGACAATTTTTTTTATAGCTGTGCATCTCTTCTTGATTAATCCACACAGTAACATATAGGAGATCGCAGGAGCAAACTAACACACACCCAAAGCAAACTGAGGGCTTGAACACAGGTGGAGTAATGAAGGTGACACACAACAACAGGTGCAGGAACTAATGAACGACCTGAGACTAATAATGATCAGGAACCAAAACACCATTAAACTAAAGAACACAGAGAGAGTGAACTTTATAAATGTTTATAGACCCTACATGCTATTTTATCTGGACTTTATCGATGTCAGATCCGTAGCAACTGTTATTCAGCTCAGATAACAAACACTCGCATAAATCAGCGCAGAAGTCTCGAGCTCTCGGCGGTCCGGCTCCCGTTAAATATTTACACATACTCCAGATAAACCCTGGCCTCGTACACAAACACCACCTCCGTCACATACAAAAATGTGCATTTCTGATGAAACATCTCTCGGTCTTATAAATAAACTCTGCTGGAGGTTTGTCCAGTTCATCTGCAGCGGATGTTTGGGAAAGAAACGAGTGCTTTTGTATCAGTCGCTTCCTCTGTGTAAAAAAACTGATCGAAGTGAATAACGAGGACTGTTCTGTGGAACTGAGGCCGATCAACTCTTTTTGCTTTTTGTACTTCTCCGAATGTTTTGTATGTGTGATATAATCACTGATTCAGAAATAAACTCTGAAACATTAAAGAAATAAACTCTGAGTCTCGTGTTTTGTTTTGGTCATACACTTCTTTTTTTTTATATAGAAAACCAACAATATTTTAAAATATTTCAAATTCAGATTTTAAATTAATAGATTTACAAATTTATTTAAATTGTACTATTTTAATTTTATTTGAATCATTTTATTAAAATGTTACAATTTTAATTTGTAATATTATTATATATAAATCTTTGTATTTAATATTTTTCGTTTATTAAAATGTATTACATACATCATATTTTAATTAGATATAATGTTATTAAAATGTTAACATTTAAATTTGACTTTTATTATTATTATTATTATTATTATTAAAATGTTACAATTTTAAATTGTATTTTAATATTTGAATTTTTAACTGAATTATTTTAGTTTTTAAATGTATAAATATATATACACACACACATGCATAATATGTATGCATAATGTTATTAAAATGTTACCATTTCAATTCTTTGTTTTATTATTATTATTAGATTATTATTAAACTGTAACCATTTTAATTTGTAATATTATGATATAAAATATATTTAATATTCAAAATTTTAATGTTTTAATTTTATTTGCTACAGACATGCACTGAAAGCCACCGAACATGATTGTTTTCACAGGAAGTTCGTGAACTGCTGCGGCACGTGTTGTTTTGGCGGTTGCTATGGTTACCATGATAAACTTTTGAAAGCAAGCACTGTTTACTGTGAGCTGAACGTGATTAAATCTCTATTAAATTCAGTCATTTTATCAGTGTGTTCACCTGCAGAGTGTGTCCGTGTGTGATAATCCACAGCGAACCACAGCAACGGCTCCAATCACACACACTTTCAGCCTCTGACCTCAACAAACTTTACAAAGGAAGAGAGAAAACTTCATTATCAAGAGCGGAGTGATAAGAGGAGCGTTAGAGAGAGAGATAAACCACGAGCCGGATAAATCAGCGGATCACAGTGGGGCAAATGTCATTATAAACCTGTGTGTGTAACTGTGTGTGTGTGTGTGTGTGTGTGTGAGAGAGAGAGAGAGAGAGAGAGAGAGAGAGAGAGAGAGAGAGAGAGAGAGAGAGAGAGAGAGAGAGAGAGAGAGAGAGAGAGAGAGAGAGAGAGAGAGAGAGAGAGAGTGTACTGCAGACAGAGACAGTGTGCGTGTGTGTGTGTGTGTGTGTGTTAGTTTGTGTGTGTGTGTGTGTGTGTGTGTGTGTGTGTGTGTTAGTGAGTTTACGTCTGTGCATGTATGAGAGTTTGCGTGTGTGAGTTTGTGTGTGTGTCAGTGTGTTTGTTTATGTGTGTGTGTGTCAGTGTGTGTTTGTGTGAGTGTGTTTCCTTATGTGTGTGTGTGTGTGTGTGTGTGTGTGTGTGTGTGTGTGTGTGTGTGTGTGTGTGTGTGTGTGTGTTTACACAGATGTAGAAACGGCCTGCAGCATCTGAAATCTGTAAGTAACTCTAAACACACAAACACTTTGAGACAGACAGATCTGAGTCTGACCACCCGCTGCTCACACACTCCAGTGGAAACAGAAGAAACCTCTTCACACACGCCACATTCTTCCCCGTTTCATGAACATCCAACTCCTAAAACTCCCATATCTGCTCCAGGAATGGCATGTTACACTGTACACTGTGAAGAGCTTTCATATGAGAGAGAGAGAGAAGAGAGAGAGAGAGAGAGAGAGAGAGAGAGAGAGAGAGAGAGAGAGAGAGAGAGAGAGAGAGAGAGAGAGAGAGAGAGAGAGAGAGAGAGGCGAGTTGAACACACACACAACTTAAACTTAAAAAACATAAGCAAAAATGTGAAATATGATTATTTAATATATTTAAATAAAATACAATTTAAGTTAATGTGCTAAAATTACTAAAACTTTTAAGTCTCTGTTAAGAGACTCTTTCACTCTTTCAAAAATATGAAAGAGTGTTGCTTTAGAAATCTGTAACTTTTCAGAAATATTACTAGAAATAACTTTATAGTATATAAACTATATACTATATACACTCACCGGCCACTTTATTAGGTACACCTGTCCAACTGCTCGTTAACACTTAATTTCTAAGCAGCCAATCACATGGCGGCAACTCAGTGCATTTAGGCATGTAGACATGGTCAAGACAATCTCCTGCAGTTCAAACCGAGCATCAGTATGGGGAAGAAAGTTGATTTGAGTGACTTTGAACGTGGCATGATTGTTGGTGCCAGAAGGGCTGGTCTGAGTATTTCAGAAACTGCTAATCTACTGGGATTTTCACGCACAACCATCTCTAGGGTTTACAGAGAATGGTCCGAAAAAGAAAAAACATCCAGTGAGCGGCAGTTCTGTGGGCGGAAATGCCTTGTTGATGCCAGAGGTCAGAGGAGAATGGCCAGACTGGTTCGAGCTGATAGAAGGGCAACAGTGACTGAAATAACCACTCGTTACAACCGAGGTATGCAGCAAAGCATTTGTGAAGCCACAACACGCACAACCTTGAGGCGGATGGGCTACAACAGCAGAAGACTCCACCGGGTACCACTCATCTCCACTACAAATAGGAAAAAGAGGCTACAATTTGCAAGAGCTCACCAAAATTGAACAGTTGAAGACTGGAAAAATGTTGCCTGGTCTGATGAGTCTCGATTTCTGTTGAGACATTCAGATGTTAGAGTCAGAATTTGGCGTAAACAGAATGAGAACATGGAACCATCATGCCTTGTTACCACTGTGCAGGCTGGTGGTGGTGGTGGTGTAATGGTGTGGGGGATGTTTTCCTGGCACACTTTAGGCCCCTTAGTGCCAATTGGGCATCGTTTAAATGCCACGGCCTACCTGAGCATTGTTTCTGACCATGTCCATCCCTTTATGGCCACCATGTACCCATCCTCTGATGGCTACTTCCACCATGTCACAAAGCTCTAATCATTTCAAATTGGTTTCTTGAACATGACAATGAGTTCACTGTACTAAAATGGCCTCCACAGTCACCAGATCTCAACCCAATAGAGCATCTTTGGGATGTGGTGGAACGGGAGATTCGCATCATGGATGTGCAGCCGACAAATCTGCGGCAACTGTGTGATGCCATCATGTCAATATGGACCAAAGTCCCTGAGGAATGCTTCCAGCACCTTGTTGAATCTATGCCACGAAGAATTGAGGCAGTTCTGAAGGCAAAAGGGGGTCCAACCCGTTACTAGCATGGGGTACCTAATAAAGTGGCCGGTGAGTGTATAAAACAACAACAACAACAATGTATTAACAAAATGAAAAAACACAACAAAACTACTAAAATGAAAACTGAAAATATAAAATAAAAGTGAATTTCAAAATATTATTAAACACTAAACTAAAACAACAGTGACTGACTGCAGATTTGAGCTCCAGCCCTCATCAAACACACCCGGACCACACAAGCACATTCAGGATGATGTGAAAAATGTTGATGTGAAAAATGATATTCAGGTGTGTTTGATTCTTTATTCAGCATGTTAGAAGATTAATGAGGAGAATTACGACACAATGGCAGTATGGGATTGTGGGAATGACACACGCTGACTCAGCAAAACTGAGTCTTAGATATTCCTGAGAAATAACAACATTTGGGTCAACAATCATCATTATCATCATAATCATCACCACCATCATCATCATCATCATCATCATCAAGAGTCAGAGCTGTTAAGTGAATGAAGAGAAATGTCTTAGTCTATACTGAGGGGTTCACGAGTTCACACTTACATCAATTAAACAGAGTAAAGATTATGCGTATTTGGCGTGCTGTCCGGGGGGAGGGCTCCGAGCTCGGAATTTTGCCCGAACCCAGAGTACTCCCCCCGTTGTTGTAAGAGTATTAGGACTATAAGTGAGGAGATGGGTGGTGGAGGGATGCTGTTAAACTGTCAATGAACGGAGGTAAGTTTGCTGTATATATACACAGCGCTTAACTCGTTGATTAAGCACCACTCGTGTCTAATTAGGTTTGATTATCTGAATGTGCTCCACGTGTGTTTAATTAGGTTTAATTATCTGAACGTGCTCCTCCCGAACTTTGTTAATAAAACATCATTTGTTTGCAACTAAAAACGTAAAACTTTTTATACGTTTTGGCCGTTCGTTTACACGACAACAGCGTTTTGACCATTCGTTTACATGACAACAGCGTTTTGGCCGTTCGTTTACATGACAACAGCGTTTTGGCCGTTCGTTTACACGACAACAGGGTTTTGGCCGTTCGTTTACAGGACAACAGCGTTTTGGTCGTTCGTTTACACGACAACAGCGTTTTGGCTGTTCTTTTACACGACAACAGCGTTTTGGCCGTTCGTTTACACGACAACAGCGTTTTGGCCGTTCTTTTACACGACAACAGCGTTTTGGCCGTTCGTTTACACGACAACAGCGTTTTGGCCGTTCGTTTACATGACAACAGCGGTTTGGCCGTTCGTTTACACGACAACAGGGTTTTGGCCGTTCGTTTACATGACAACAGCGTTTTGGTCGTTCGTTTACACGACAACAGCGTTTTGGCCGTTCTTTCACACGACAACAGCGTTTTGGCCGTTCGTTTACACGACAACAGCGTTTTGGCCGTTCTTTTACACGACAACAGCGTTTTGGCCGTTCGTTTACACGACAACAGCGTTTTGGCCTTTCTTTTACGGCCGTTCGTTTACACGACAACAGCGTTTTGGTCGTTCGTTTACACGACAACAGCGTTTTGGCCGTTCTTTTACGGCCGTTCGTTTACACGACAACAGCGTTTTGGTCGTTCGTTTACACGACAACAGCGTTTTGGCCGTTCTTTTACGGCCGTTCGTTTACACGACAACAGCGTTTTGGCCGTTCGTTTACACGACAACAGCGTTTGGGCCGTTCTTTTACACGACAACAGCGTTTTGGCCGTTCTTTTACGGCCGTTCGTTTACACGACAACAGCGTTTTGGCCGTTCGTTTACACGACAACAGCGTTTGGGCCGTTCTTTTACACGACAACAGCGGTTTGGCCGTTCGTTTACACGACAACAGCGTTTTGGCCGTTCTTTTACACGACAACAGCGTTTTGGCCGTTCGTTCACCACGACAACAGCGTTTTGGCCGTTCGTTCACACGACAACAGCGTTTTGGCCGTTCGTTTACACGACAACAGGGTTTTGGCCGTTCGTTTACACGACAACAGCGTTTTGGTCGTTCGTTTACACGACAACAGCGTTTTGGCCGTTCTTTTACACGACAACAGCGTTTTGGCCGTTCGTTTACACGACAACAGCGTTTTGGCCGTTCGTTTACACGACAACAGCGTTTTGGCCGTTCTTTTACACGACAACAGCGTTTCGGCCGTTCGTTTACACGACAACAGCGTTTTGGCCGTTCTTTTACACAACAACAGCGTTTCGGCCGTTCGTTTACTCGACAACAGGGTTTTGGCCGTTCTTTTACACAACAACAGCGTTTCGGCCGTTCGTTTACTCGACAACAGGGTTTTGGCCGTTCGTTTACATGACAACAGCGTTTTGGCCGTTCTTTTACACGACAACAGCGTTTCGGACGTTCGTTTAAACACGACAATAGCGTTTTGGCCGTTCTTTTACATGACAAAAGCGTTTCGACCGTTCGTTTACTCGACAACAGAGTTTTGGCCGTTCGTTTACACGACAACAGCGTTTTGGCCGTTCTTTTACACGACAACAGCGTTTTGGCCGTTCGTTTACACGACAACAGCGTTTTGGCCGTTCGTACATGACAACAGCGTTTTGGCCGTTCGTTTACACGACAACAGGGTTTTGGCCGTTCGTTTACATGACAACAGCGTTTTGGTCGTTCGTTTACACGACAACAGCGTTTTGGCCGTTCTTTAACACGACAACAGCGTTTTGGCCGTTCGTTTACACGACAACAGCGTTTTGGCCGTTCTTTTACGGCCGTTCGTTTACACGACAACAGCGTTTTGGCCGTTCGTTTACACGACAACAGCGTTTTGGCCGTTCTTTTACACAACAACAGCGTTTCGGCCGTTCGTTTACACGACAACAGCGTTTTGGCCGTTCTTTTACACAACAACAGCGTTTCGGCCGTTCGTTTACTCGACAACAGCGTTTTGGCCGTTCGTTTACATGACAACAGCATTTTGGCCGTTCTTTTACACGACAACAGCGTTTCGGCTGTTCGTTTACACCACAATAGCGTTTTGGCCGTTCTTTTACATGACAACAGCGTTTCGGCCGTTCGTTTACTCGACAACAGAGTTTTGGCCATTGGTTTACATGACAACAGCGTTTTGGCCGTTCGTTTACACGACAACAGCGTTTTGGCCGTTCTTTTACGGCCGTTCGTTTACACGACAACAGCGTTTTGGCCGTTCGTTTACACGACAACAGCGTTTTGGCCGTTCTTTTACACAACAACAGCGTTTCGGCCGTTCGTTTACACGACAACAGCGTTTTGGCCGTTCTTTTACACAACAACAGCGTTTCGGCCGTTCGTTTACTCGACAACAGCGTTTTGGCCGTTCGTTTACATGACAACAGCATTTTGGCCGTTCTTTTACACGACAACAGCGTTTCGGCTGTTCGTTTACACCACAATAGCATTTTGGCCGTTCTTTTACATGACAACAGCGTTTCGGCCGTTCGTTTACTCGACAACAGAGTTTTGGCCATTGGTTTACATGACAACAGCGTTTTGGCCGTTCGTTTACACGACAACAGCGTTTTGGCCGTTCTTTTACACGACAACAGCGTTTCGGCCGTTCGTTTACTCGACAACAGGGTTTTGGCCGTTCGTTTACACGACAACAGCGTTTTGGCCGTTCTTTTACACGACAACAGCGTTTCGGCCGTTCGTTTACTCGACAACAGGGTTTTGGCCGTTCGTTTACACGACAACAGCGTTTTGGCCGTTCTTTTACACGACAACAGCGTTTCGGCCGTTCGTTTACTCGACAACAGGGTTTTGGCCGTTCTTTTACATGACAACAGCGTTTTGGCCGTTCGTTTACACGACAACAGGGTTTTGGCCGTTCGTTTACACGACAACAGCGTTTTAGCCGTTCTTTTACACGACAACAGCGTTTTGGCCGTTCGTTTACTCGACAACAGGGTTTTGGCCGTTCCTTTATACGACAACAGGGTTTTGGCCGTTCGTTTACACGACAACAGCGTTTTGGCGCTCTTTCACACGACAACAGCGTTTCGGCCGTTCGTTTACTCGACAACGGCGTTTTGGGTGCCTGAAAACGCAAAGTTTTGAAAACAGGTTTCAAAGTTCAAGTTTTTGAAAAAGGTCTGTGTAAACAACATAAACGCAAATCTCTGAAGACGATTACGTCATGCACATGCGTATTACGTGTTAAGTGTATTTCCGTTTTAAGCATATTGTTGTTGTGTAAACGTACCCTCATATGTTTGGCGAATCTGAGGTCGGAAAGTCAGGAGACACGTCTCTGTTTTGAAGGTTATTGTCGTTCAGATGAAGCAGATAAATGAATGACAGACACATTTCCCCTCAAACATCTGATCATGTGATCGATCTGCGCTGCTTCATGAGTCACAGTGACTCGTCACAATCACATCGCTGAAACATACAGTGACTCAACATAATTTACAGCATGTTTGATGAATGTGCACTTTATCCCTGATCCCATGAAGTCAGTCACGTAACACACGAAACATGATCTCAACGTTTTCTTCAGTGAGTTGTGAGTGATTGCTATGCGGTTGCTTAACACTTTAAGCCCTGAAGGCAGTTTTAGAGTTGATGTTTTCTGAGTAACTCCAAAACTACAGTAGGGAGAGTCAAAAGGTATGTATAGTTTGACAGAACACTTATGAGTTACATTACATTTGGACATCCTCCTGCTGAGAAACTGCAGATAAAAACCATCATAGGAAAATCCTAGAAACTTCCTAGAAACACTCTGATTATTATGCGCATATCTAAAAAAATCCCTATTAATTCCAAGTCAACAACTTGGCAGCCACTCAAAACACTCTAGCAACCTCCTAGCAACCTAAACAACCCTAACAACCTCTTAGAAACCCAGAACACCCTAACAACCTCCTAGCAACACTGTGGCATCCATCCAAAATATCATAGCAACCTCCTAGTAACAGATCATCTAACAACCCAAGCCACACCAAGAACCTCCTAGCAACTTCCTAGCAACATTCTGGCAGCCACCCAAACTACCCTAACAACCTCCTAGAAACACTCTGACAGCCATCAAAACACCCCCTAGCAATCCAAAACATAATAGGAATCTCCTAGCAACATTGTGGCAACCCCAAACACCCTAGCGACCTCCTAGCAACCCAAACCACCATAACAACCTCCTAGCAACCCGGAACACCCTAACAACCTCCTAGCAACACTCTGGAATCCATCCAAAATACCCTAGCAACCTCCTAGTAACACACCTAACAACCCAAACCACACAAAGAACCTCCTAGCAACATTCTGGCAGTCACCCAAACCAACCTACCAACCCAAAACACCCTAACAACCTCCTAGAAACACTCTGGCATCCATCCAAAATACCCTAGCAACCTCCTAGTAACACACCTAACAACCCAAAACACCCTAACAACCTCCTAGAAACACTTTGCAGCCACCTAAAACACCCTAGTAACCCCTTAGCAACACTCTGGAACACTCTATCAACACAGATAAATGTAAAGACTATATTTCTGCATGTTGCTGTGGTTTGTTGCATGTGTAGAGTGTTTTGGTCTGGTTGTGATCATGTAATCTGCTGTGTCAGCGCATGATCAACAGCATAAGGTGCTGATGGCTCAGACCCCCCCAACACGACTCATACTGGCTGAGATTAGCGCTAATCCAGACACATAATCTCGCTCACGCGCAGGGCATGGTGAAAGTGTGTGTGTGTGTGTGTGACCCCTGTGTACTTCCTCTGCCCGGTGAGAATCCTGAGGGTTGTTTTTGTGTTCGCTGAGTTTGACTGTACAGCAGTCATGTGCACCACCATCATGGTCCTGAGCACCATCGCTCTCATGCTGCGACGGATGTTCACCAACCGCGTCAAACCGTGAGTCCACAGCATTCTCTGTAAGATCAGAACAAAATATGGCACAGGGGAGGGTGTGTTAAAATGTGCTGTTGTTATGTAAAAGGAGCCATGTATACCTAATCTGACCCTTAAGACCTACTGCGAATGGTGTAGCCTAATGTGGTCCGGGGGATTCAGTTTAGGGGATTTTGCACATTTGTCTTTAATCAAACAGTTAATTTCATGCACTGATCTTTTCTTTTTAATAACATCACTTAATATTGTAAAATAAGAGACAAATATGATCAAAATGTTCAAGTCTTGCTAAATGGGGGCCATAAAAGGAGATCCTAAAAACAACAATGCATTTAGTGCATGAGGTACACAAATTT